>NC_042988.1:3439946-3762129 GCF_901001165.1 Salmo trutta
TACATTTTTGTCCATGTCGCCCAGCTCTAGTCTGTGGTGAGGGCAGGGACACATTCAACCCCATAAGAAGAAGGGCTTCCGCAACATACACAAGACCTCTCAGAATTCTGATCCATTATCAGTAGTATTTAAAACAAGCTGTATCTGTGTACTCACGTCCTCCACTGCTGAGGGTGCCCCAGCCTGTGACCCAGCTAGTAGTGCCATCATAGAAGGAGCTGCCTTGTGCAGCTAGGCAGACTGGCTGGATGTAGTTGGTAAAAGTCACAGGGGAGGAGAGCTTCAACAGACACATGTCGTTGTCATTGGTACTACTGATGTAGTTGGGGTGGCAGATGATCTGAGTGACCGTAAGGCTCACTTCATTAGGGTTGGAGCCCTGCTGGTTCTGACGACCCAGGTAGACCAGCAAATTTGATGTACTGGTGCTGAGAAAATGAGAGTTTCAAGTTAGAATTGTATTAAATGTTTGAAGGGCCTGTAGCACCCACTTCAGCAATATTTGAATATTAGCATTATTTACGAACTGCTTCCCTTTACTTCCCACATCTCATTATGAAAACATGATCGGGAGGAAAGTCTATTTACAAAGTATTGTTACTGTCCCAAAAAACATTGTGGTTTTATGTGATCACATGAAAATCTAAATCTATTATTATTATTATTATTAATACTACTACGTGACAGTTTGTGGAAATACTACAATGCAGATTTGATTAAATTGAGCCCTATGTTTTTATGGGTCCTCACCTGGGAAAGCAGTGAGCAGCAGTCAGCACCCACTCTTTGTTAATAAGGGATCCCCCACAAAAATGGCTGCCAGATTTCTGCAGACTGGCCTGCCATGGCCAACTCCCTGGAGGAGCATCCTGACCCCCCACGATCCTAGTGTTGAGAGGAGAGATTCCACACACTAACAAAGACACAGATGGGCGAGGGATTACAAAATATAACACACAGGAAGTGAAGAGATTAAAGCTCACTAGTTAGTCAGTGAATAGGAGCATGGTTAAGTCATTCAATTAGGAAAATAACAGACATTTGATTGAAAAAGGAGGGGACTTACCATCCAACTGAGAGTGAGACACTGAAAAACAGGAGAAGCCGAAAACAGTTGAACAGTTTGGTTTTGGCACACTGTGGGCAAACATGTAATTCATAACTCTTTTCACCCCATTGGTTTTATAGTAGAAACATACAGTCTTGGAGCTGTCTGTCTGCCTGGCTGGCTGTGAATGATTATTGTGGTTTCTGACGGTACTGTGTGTATTTAGTGTCCATACAGACTTTTCCTCTGAACAAACTATTTCAGCTGTTTTCTTATTATGAGTCTGGATTGTCAAACCAAACGCCATCTGTCAAAACGTCTTTCATCACTGGGTATGTTACCTAATATTACTGTCCACATTGTCCAGAATGTGTTTAACACTAATTAGCACATTGCCTATTAAAACCTAGGAGAATATATTACTCTCAGAATTACTAAGATATTGTTATACTAATACTAGATAAATATAATTTGTGGACCAAAGCCTTATGAATAAGATAAAGAGGATGAGGAAATATATACTGCATCTTTAGAGGAGAGCTAAAGAAAAACCGTCTCATCTGGAGAAAAAAAAAGAACAAGACAAAATGCACAATCATTCAAAGGAAGCAATGTGGTCACAACAGTCATCATTGCTGTATGACTGTATGGGGATTTCACATGAAAGAATACTTGGTAATGTTTTATAATGCATTCTAAGACTTGTCTACAAGGATAGTCCACCCAATCACCCTTCTCATGCCTCCACTATTGTTTTGAATCTTCTCTGTATGTGACAAATCAATGGTCTAAAGAGGCTTCCTCTCCTCACCTACGTTCCTTTATTTGAGCTAATCTAAAAGAACTGGACAGGAGAAATTAAGCCCACTGCTAAACGTCTGTCATAATAACACTTTCACCTCCTGTCTTTTCAGACCAGTGAAGCTAAATGAGCACCCTACCTCTGGGTGCTCTATGGGCGTGACTGTCAGGTTGACTGGCTTCACATTCAGTCCCCAACCACTAAATTAAAATCAGGTCATGTTTTTTTATGAATGTATACAACATAGAGGTAAACAAACAAATCAGACGTATCTACAAACTGATTTGTCTCTACAAGTTCATCGCATTATATAATGAACATAAAATATCTTATTCCATCCAACTGTTTTTTGTGACGACAAACACAGTCAGTTAAGAACAAATTCTTATTTTCAATGACAGCGGGTTAACTGCCTTGTTCAGGGGCAGAACAGATTTGTACCTTGTAAGCTCGGGGATTCGAACTTGCAACCTTCCGGTTGCTAGTCCAACGCGCTAACCTCTAGGCTACGCTGCCGCCCCATTCGTACACTTTGGAACCTCAATTTCTTCCCTGTACTCCGCATTTAAGACAAGGACAGACGAGCATTGCGTTGGTGACATAGGTTTCCATTAAGATGGAATATGTCATTGTCAGCGGAAGGCACAAAATTTCCTTACATGCTAATTGAACTAGTGTTAAAAAGCCAGTCAATGGTCTTGCGCAACTCTCCAAACACTTCAGAAGGCAATCACACACACACACGCACACACACACACACACACACACGTCAGTGAAAGACTGATAGGCCTAATTAAGGTGCGTCTTTTTCACGTCAGGTCCAGTGGCACAAACAGGGGTACCAAGTGTCAATCATTTTACAGGCTCATTGATACTGGATTTACAGCTGTATTAGATCTACAGTGGGGGGGGAGTATTTGATCCCCTGCTGATTTTGTATGTTTGCCCACTGATAAAGAAAGGATCAGTCTATAATTTTAATGGTAGGTTTATTTGAACAGTGAGAGACAGAATAACAACAAAAATATCCAGAAAAACGCATGTCAAAAATGTTATAAATTGATTTGCATTTTAATGAGGGAAATAAGTATTTGACCCCCTCTCAATCAGAAAGATTTCTGGCTCCCAGGTGTCTTCTATACAGGTAACGAGCTGAGATTAGGAGCACACTCTTAAAGGGAGTGCTCCTAACCGCAGCTTGTTAGCTGTAAAAAGACACATGTCCACAGAAATGTAAGCAATCAATCAGATTCCAAACTCTCCACCATGGCCAAGACCAAAGAGCTCTCCAAGGATGTCAGGGACAAGATTGTAGACCTACACAAGGCTGGAATGGGCTACAAGACCATCGGCAAGCAGCTTGGTGAGAAGGTGACAACATTTGGTGCGATTATTCGCAAATGGAAGAAACACAAAAGAACTGTCAATATCCCTCGGCCTGGGGCTCCATGCAAGATCTCACCTCGTGGGGTTGCAATGATCATGAGAATGGTGAGGAATCAGCCCAGAACTACACGGGAGGATCTTGTCAATGATCTCAAGGCAGCTGGGACCATAGTCACCAAGAAAACAATTGGTAACACACTACGCCGTGAAGGACTGAAATCCTGCAGCGCCCGCAAGGTCCCCCTGCTCAAGAATACATATATATGCCCGTCTGAAGTTTGCCAATGAACATCTGAAGGATTCAGAGGACAACTGGGTGAAAGTGTTGTGGTCAGATGAGACCAAAATGGAGCTCTTTGGCATCAACTCAACTCGCCGTGTTTGGAGGAGGAGGAATGCTGCCTATGACCCCAAGAACACCATCTCCACCGTCAAACATGGAGGTGGAAACATTATGCTTTGGGGGTGTTTTTCTGCTAAGGGGACAGGACAACTTCACCACATCATTTGACGGGGCCATGTACCGTCAAATCTTGGGTGAGAACCTCCTTCCCTCAGCCAGGGTATATAAAATGGGTCGTGGATGGGTATTCCAGCATGACAATGATCCAAAACACACGGCCAAGGCAACAAAGGAGTAGCTCAAGAAGAAGCACATTAAGGTCCTGGAGTGGCCTAGCCAATCTCCGGACCATAATCCCATAGAAAATCTGTGGAGGGAGCTGAAGATTTGAGTTGCCAAACGTCAGCCTCGAAACCTTAATGACTTGGAGAAGATCTGCAAAGAGGAGTGGGACAAAATCCCTCCTGAGATGTGTGCAAACCTGTTGGCCAACTACAAGAAATGTCTGACCTCTGATTGCCAACAAGGGTTTTGCCACCAAGTACTAAGTCATGTTTTGCAGAAGGGTCAAATACTTATTTCCCTCATTAAAATGGAAATCATTTTATAACATTTTTGACATGCGTTTTTCTGGATTTTTGTTGTTGTTATTCTGTCTCTCACTGTTCATATAAACCTACCATTAAAATTATAGACTGATCATTTCTTTGTAAGTGGGCAAACATACAAAATCAGCAGGGGATCAAATACTTTTTCCCCCACTGTAAGAACAAACCACAGTCACACAGGCCGCAGATGTGGTGCATGTTTCAATTTACAAATAGGTCTTTTTAGAATAGAGACGTCTCTTCTTGACAGTGCTTTAGATTTCTCTCAGGCTGTTCATAGATGCAAATTCTCATGCAAAATATAGTCCTGAAGGGGATTCGTCTGGCTGCCTAGTTTGTATTATGTTGTCCCCCATTTTCTCGTCGGGATGCTTCATATCCACACTGCTCGCTAACCCAGAAGTCAGCCGCTCCAATATATCTGGTTAACACTAGTTTACACAGCCAAAGTCCTAAACCCTGCCTATTTCTACAATTTCAAACCTAACCTTAATCACACTGCTAACTTAAAGCCTAACTCTAAATTAATACCAAAAAAAGCATTTTGTTTTTTCGATAGAGATAATTTTGGGAACCAATGTGTCAGAGGCAAACACGTTCAAAGAAAAACCCCAGCTGGCCTATACCCTCCCCTAGCCCGGATGACGCTAGGCCAATTGTGCGCCGCCCTTGGGAGCTCCCGGTCACGACCGGCTGTGACACAACTTGGGCTAACACCCCCTTCACTTTCCTTACTGCTTTGAAATTAGATGTATATCTTCAAATGGTCCACAAACCCTAAAACACACTGACCCTTCTGCAGTGTAATTAAGTTATGTTGCCATGAGGCTCCACTTTAGACTGATAAATGTCTTTAAGGACACACGTTATACCTCGCTCACACAACATACATTCATGTCTTAGACAAATATTTGACAAATGTGAACGTTCTGCCTTAAAATTAAGCACAGGACCTCCCTCAAGGCCCAAAACAGTCTAACAGGTCATAAGGCACATGACATCCTATTGGCTTTGATTGTCTTTATTGGCTATGCCTGTATTCTATAAATAGTCAATACGGCCCATATAGCCCACCACCAAGAACATTCTATAACCTGACAACTCCTTGACTCCATTCACCAGTCAATAGAAGGAAAGCAGTGGAATAACAGGAATCTCGTCTCTTACCTTTTGAAAAGAGAGCAACTAGTAGAGTCACCAAACAGAGTGCTTTGTAGACTTCCATCGTTTCAATGCCTGCCACTACAGCCTGTCCTGTTGAGGGTTCATACTTTATACTCCACCCTGCCTTCACTCCTCCCCTTTATCTACCTTCCTCTCTCACACTGAAACCTGAGACATACATATACCTGGAAACACATGTTCTGTCTCCTCTCACTCTCCTCCTTCCCAGAAAAGTGGTGTCTGTCATAGCAGCAAAGGGGGACCAACTCCATATTAATGCCCATGATTTTAGAATTACATGTTTGACGAGCAGGTGTCCACTACATGACCAAAAGTATGTTGCCCAAAGAGTTGGCAGAATATTTGTAAAAAATAATTTACAACTGTAATTTCTGCCAAAGGTGCTTCAACCAAGTATACAACTCTGGGATGTGAAGATATATGCAATTATCTTCGTTTTTACAACATTTCAACTTTTTATTTCACTTTAAAAATGTGGAGCCGGTTATGTAGATGTGTTAGGAAAAAAAGCTAATGTCATCCCTTTTTTGATTTAATTTTAAAGCAGCAAAATGTGACATCTGTGCAAAGCACTCTATTGACAGAAGACTTTACCTAAAGGTTGTGATGTGATGAAACCTGAAGGAGGAAAAAGCACCTGGCCCTGCAGCATTCCTGTCTATCTTGCGACTGAACCACATAAACACACAATCCTTGTTTCCTTCTCAAATTACTTGTTGACAAATGTATTTAAAGATTCCCCTACCAGTAGAACTAGCTTTTGTTCCGAGCACTAGGCGTGTGTTGGTATTATTTGAGTTTGAGACAGCCACCATTCTATACATATGAAGTGTACTGTACATGTCACAATACCAGCATTGGGGATGTTTTATTCAGGGAATTAGTTGGAAATTCAATTGACGAATTGACAATATTATCATTGGAAATAATAGGCAATTCACTGATTTCGAAATAGTGATTTAATATGGTGAGTGAACTGATTTGAGATGGGCCTCATCCTTGTGTCACAAATCCAGCCAACCTGAATATGTTGTGTTCTCACCCATCCCTTTTTAAGCCCTTCAACACTTCAACCCTCCCCCCACGCTGCTGCTACTCTCTGTTATTATCTATGCATAGTCACTTTAATAACTCTACCTACATGTACATATTAGCTCAACTAACCGGTGCCCCTGCACATTGACTCTGTATCGGTACCCACTCTATATAGCCTCGCTATTGTTGTTTTACTGCTACTCTTTAATCATTTGTTACTTTCATTTCTTGTTTTTTAGGTATTTTTCTTAAAACTGCATTTTTGGCTAAGGACTTGTAAGCATTTCACTGTAAGGTCTACCCCTGTTGTATTTGGCACATGTGACAAATACAATTTGATTTCATTACAGTAATATGACATCTGCATGTAAAACATTTACATTTCAAATTGCTGTCATTTAATCAGATGTGGGGTGTGAAGACATAAGCAATCGCCTTCGTTTTTAATTTTATATTAATAAAAAAGAAATCTAATGTAAAAAATAAATCTAATGTAATCCCTTTTAGGATTTCATTTTAAGGCAGCAAAATGTTACAACTGTGCAAGGCACTGTATTGATGGATGACATTACCTAAAGGTTGTGATGGGATGAAACCTGAAGGAGGAAACAGCACCTGGCCCTGCAGCATTCCTGTTTGTCCATTATGTTCTCCAGAGACTGATCCACATACACATATTGTTTGTCTTTGACCGTCTTAGTTTCCCTCTCAAAGTACTTGCTGACAAATGTAAACATACATGTATCGGTACTTAGTGTTTGTTCTGAGCACTAGGTGTGTCTTAATATTATTTGAGCTTGAGACAGCCACCCTTCTACACATACGAAGTGTACTGTACATGTCACAATACCATGGTTGGGGCCGTTTTATTCGGGGAATTAATTGGATATTCAATTGACGTAGAGAATATTCTCATTGGAAATAATAGGCAATTCACTGATTTAGAAATAGTGATTTATTATGGTGAGTGAACGGAATTGAGATGGGCCTCATCCTTGTGTCACAAATCCAGTCAACCTGAACGTGTTGCTGTATCACCCATCCCCTTTAAATCCCTTAACAAATCAATGACGTGAATGAGATTAACAGAAGTCCACTATTCCTTTCCTGAGGTGAAGTGTTAAAACGCACACTACCATGCTTTCCTTTCGTGTTGCAGTTAGACCCAAAATGTACATTGTAGAAAAAATTAAGATAACTCCCACACACACACAATTTTTACTTCTGCACATTTACTATCAATGTTTAGGTCAGAGACCTTTTCGAAGTAGTGTCTTTATTTTTTCCTTATTCCTCTGCCACACCAGTATTTATAGCTCAACCCCTAATTTCCTCTGTTACAAAAATATAAACGCAGCATTCAACAATTTCAAAGATTTTACTGAGTTACAGTTCATACCTGTATAAGGAAATCAGTCAATTGAAATACATTCATTAGGCCCTAATCTATGGATGTCACATGACTGGGAACACAGATATGCATCTGTTGGTCATAGATACCTTGAAAAAAGGTAGGGGGTGGATCAGAAAACCTGTCAGTATCTGGTGTGACCATTATTTGCCTCATGCATCACATCACATCTCCTTTGCATTGAGTTGATCAGGCTGTTGATTGTGGCCTGTAGAATGTTGTCCCACTCCTCTTCAACCGCTATGCGAAGTTGCTGGATTTGGCGGGAACTGGAACACGCTGTCGTACACGTTGATCCAGAGCATCCCAAACATGCTCAACGTGTCTGATGAGTATACAGGCCATGAAGGACTGGGGCATTTTCAGCTTGAAGGAATTGTGTACAGATCCTTGTGACATGGGGGCCATGCATGCTCATGCTGAAACTTGAGGTGATGGTGGCAGATGAATGGCCTCAATGGGCCTCAGAATCTCATCATGGTACCTCTGTGCTTTCAATCTGCCATCAATAAAACGCTATTATGTTTGTTGTCCGTAGCTTAAGCCCCCCCCCAGACGATCCCGCAGGTGAAGAAGTCGGATGTGGAGGTCCTGGGCTGGCATGGTTACACATGGTTTCTGGTTGTGATGCCGATTGCATGTACTGCCAAATTCTCCAAAATGACGTTGGAGGCGGCTTACGGTAGATAAATTAACATGACATTTTCTGGCAACAGCTCTGGTGGACATTCCTGCAGTCAGCATGCCAATTGCATGTTCCCTCAAAAATTGAGACATCTGTAGCATTGTGTTGTGTGACAAAACTGCACATTTTAAAATGTCCTTTTATTGTCCCTCTGCACAAGTTGCACCTGTGTAATGATCATGTCTGGTGGATGGATTATCTTGGTATAGGAGAAATGTTCACTAACACGGATGTAAACAAATTTGTGCATTTGATAGAAATAAGCTTTTTGTGCATATGACAAATTTCTGGGATATTTCATTTCAGCTCATGAAACATGTGACCAACACTTTACATGTTGCTTTTATATTTTTGTTCAGTGTAATATAAAAACGCAAATAAAGTTGCTAGCAATATCATTTGAAGAATCACCATGAAGCACTTTTAAATGACAGTAGGCGATTTCACCACCACCAACAACCAAGGTACACAATGTCTGACCAAGGTACACAAAGTATATGGGGGCCTTTCACCAAACATGATTTATTAACCATAATTCATCTTTTAACCCCAACAGTCCTGTGGCCTTTATGCCGGAGTCAAACTCCTTCATGTTCCTATGCTAGTGTATTTGTCTATTCTCCTTCCTGTAGCTTCATCAAGTCATAATGGCCAACTTCCAGAGTAATGTTAAAACCACTTGGTTAAATTAATCAAGTACATCCAGTACTGTATATTCACACGAAAGCCGTGACAATGGAAGGAATGCAAACCTTTCTTTGCCTTGGTGAACTGGCCCTACGTGTTTATCTACCCATGCCTCTAATAATCCTCCATATGTACACGCCAGGGGACACGGAAATAAACACAAATACACAGGATAAGAATAGTACAGCTCATTATGGCCTGAAAGTGCAAACTCATCCTAGCATTTGAAGGAAATGAGGGACTGAGTTGGGACATAGACAGTTGACGTAATCGACATAATGGAATGTGTGTTAACATTTAATCAGAAATGATTCACAGCCTTTCCAACACCCCCCAAATGTCCATGTAAAACTGCACGGATATAGTTTTGTCCATAACAACTTGTCCAAAATGGTTTTTATATACAGTTTCTCTTGTTTACAACACACTGTTGCAATACACACGTATAATACTCATTCCACTATGCATCCCATTGTCATGGGTGATCTTAGTATATCCAGGCTGTAACAATGGAGAGATGGATAAGACAGTTTTGGTGATTTGTGTGCCATTCAGAGTCATTCAGGTCACAGATGATTACAATGATTATGATATTGCACTCATAATCATGATTCAGCCCCTCAAATAGTTGCATCATTTTATACGTTTGCTCATTTCTGATAGCAAGCTTTGAGTTGGTGGGAAACGTGTCCCATTTCCTCAATTGTGGTTAACAAACAAGTTAGGTGTTCAAAGATCAACTGTGAAGAGTGGACACACCTGTGTAGGCCAGAGAGCCCTTTATTCCTAATAGAAGGTTCTGGCGTAAGCTATTGCAGCAACATCGTCAAAAATAAAACAACACATACTTGTGTGTTTACACAGTTTCACAATGGTACCTGTTTGTCATCAATAAGGATGGAATGTGCTCCAGTCACTTCTCTGATTCCATCAAGTTTCTAATGAAGAATCCTTCACATACACAGAAGGGGCCCGTACCAAATGGCACCCTATTCCCTTTATAGTTCACTATTTTTGACCAGTGGTAGTGCACTATAGAGGTGCCATTTGGGACATAACCAAGGTTAATAATTAAACATCAACGTGAGTGGTAGCTTCTTCTCCCTGTAGTGTTTTAGCTCCAGCCCAGGTGATATGATGAGACAGTCAGTATTACCATAGACATGTTTGAGTGGTGTACGATCTTGTGCATCAACTTACAACCCAAAGTTTGAAATAGTTCTGAGATATTGTTTGATGCCTGAACTTCCACTCAAATCCAAAACGTTTGGTTTTATAAATACTTTAATTTTAAAACAAAACAGTAAGATTCCAAAACAACTCAAAAGACTGCAACAACAAATGTAAAGAGCTCTTGAAGAACAAATAAAACCAAGTTAACCAAACTTTGGAGGTAGTGGGGAATATGGGGAGTGTGTGTGTGTGTAGGAGTCACATCTGTCAAAACAGTCAAGAAACATGGGCAAAGTAACAACTTGTAACGCTGTATAAAAGGAGGGTTTGGGAGGAAGTTGGGCCCTAGAGGAAAGTAGGAGAGGAGGTGTGGAGAGGAGGAGCAGGATGGAGAACTAGTCCCAGCTTGGAGTGGCGTTGGTCTAGTAGGGCCTGTCTCTGCGGTCCTGTCTGTGTTCACCCCTACAACAGAAAGACATTTGTCACGTTGTTAAAGGGGTTTTAAAAAACATGCAGTTTAAAAAATAACCAAGGGACACCCCACCACTGTTTTGGTAAAAATCAAAGATCGTGCTGGAGAAATGTAATCACTCAAATTCACAGACAACGCTATGGCTACAAGGACCGACCACAAGGACCGACCTATAATATCAACATTCTATTTTTAACCATGTTTTGTGGCTATACCGTGCTAGTTTACAATTACATTGTTTTTATTTCTTTACTTAACCTTTATTTAAGCAGGAGAAGTCCCATTGAGACCAAGGTCTCTTTTGCAAGGCGGACCCTGCATTACAAAGCAGCAAGCAATACAAATGACAATAAGGAGTTTGTGACACAATTACATCAATCAAGGGTGGGAGTACAGGAAACAAAAATGAAGAGCTAGTTGAGGGAAATTATTTACTATCAAGTACAAGGGAGGAGTGAAAACCCGCAGACACTCCGCGCTCCGTGGAAAGAGTTTGACACGTGCACTAGTGTGTCCAATTGTAGGTTATTCTGAAATGTGGCGTGTGAGATGGGTAAAAACGATGGAGTGGTATGTACTTGAGTGCTAGTCTGGTATTTGTATAGGTTTGTTTATGTTTTGTATGGACCAGAGTGTTTGTATGCAAATACATAAAGTATGTGGACACCTGCTTGTCGAAAATCTCATTCCAAAATCATGGGTATTAATATGGAGTTGGTCCCCCTTTACTGCTATAACAGCCTCCACTATTCTGGGATAGGCTTTTCACTAAATGTTGGAAAATTGCTGCGGGGGACTTGCTTTCATTCAGCCACAAGAGCAGTCAGGTTGGGCACTGATGTTGGGCGATTATGCCAGGCTCGCAGTCGGCGTTCCAATTCATCCCATCCGGCGGATGCCAGGAGAAAGCTACCTGCCTAAATGTATAGTGCCAACTGTAAAGTGAACGGCTGCTCGGCCATGGAAACCCATTTCATGAAGCTCCCGACAAACAGTTACTGGCCTGATGTTGCTTCCAGAGGTAGTTTGGAACTCGGTAGCGAGTGTTACAACCGAGGACAGATTATTTTTACGCGCTACGCGCTTCAGCACTTGGCGGTCCCGTTCTGTGAGCTTGTGTGGCCTACCACTTCATGGCTGAGCCGTTGTTGCTCCTACACATTTCCACTTCCCAATAACAGCATTTACAGTGGACCGGGGTAGCTCTAGCAGGGCAGAAATTTGACGAACTGACTTGTTGGAAAGGTGGCATCCTATCACGGTGCCACGTTGAAAGTCACTGAGCTCTTCAGTAAGGGCATTCTACTGCCAATGTTGATCTGTGGAGATTGCATTGCTGTGTGCTCGATCTTATACACCTGTCAGAAACGGGTGTGGCAGAAATAGACAACTCCACTAATTTGAAAGGGTATCCACATACTTTTGTATATATAGTGTATATTAATAAGTCATAGCGTGTACAATGATGGGACAAGTGCATCTCCTTACCTTCCATCCATCTTGCCTGGTCCAAATCCACCCCGATCGCCTCCGCCTCGGAACCCACCTATGTCAAGCCCTCGGCCCCGGCATCCCTTGCGGTCAAAACCCCCACAACCCCCTCTGTCTCCACCGAAACCTCCTGACAGTCAGCTAGAAATACAGAGGGAGAGAGACACAGAGAGGGACAGAAAAAAAGGGTGAAAATGTCATTAAAACTAGTTAACACAGAGCTACGGGCTACATCCTGTTTAATTGTGCCCTCGGGCACTAGGCTAACATGGCCTGCTATAAAAGGCAGGCTACACCTCATCCATTAGTCTTTGTTAGCGCATAATATAATAATTACATGTACACATTAAGCTGCTCCCTTTGTGTGAGCGTGTATCAGTCGAGTTAGCAACAAAGCTGCCCCTGAGCAGTAGTCAGCCACTGAGCTAAAAAGGCTAAAACACCAGTCTAAAATGCTGGCCTAAAGGCTAAAATGCTGGCCGAAAAGCTAAAATGCTGGCCTAAAGGCTAAAACACTAGACTAGAGACTAAAACGCTAGACTAGAGACTAAAACATTAGGCTGAAGTCTAAAAGCCAGTGCAGAACGTTGGTTTCAGCCTGACCATCCATAGGAGACATGCCACCTCCGGCCCCCTCTGGTTTGGAGGACTTGCACTGGTTACACTCGTTCCTCCATGAAAGTTCAGGTTCCCACACACCCTGAAAGGAAAGAGACAGAGAATCTCAGACAAACACCATCATAACTAGCAGCTCACCCCCATCCTCGTCCCCAAAATATACACACACCTCAGCCCTGACATACGTGTTGGAACACTTCCAGTCTCCAGCTCTCTGCTGTCCTCCATTGCCACGGCCACCATTGTCACCAGAGAAACCACCACCACTTCTACCACCTCCAAACCAGCCACGACCCATCGGCCCTACAGAGACAGAGGGTACAGGAGGTTAGAAAATACAGGACAGGTACTATAATACTTAGCTCTCGAGAACCTAAGGGGGGTATAACCAACCCTTGAATTCTCAAATTAAGTTACGGACCACAGCTGGTTCAATGAACAACAATCCCACCACTCTGTTTTAACATTTAGAAACGTTATTAATCCTCGCTAGCGATTGTGAAGAGCAAGCAGATTTGCTGGAACAGTTCCCTTTCAATTCATTCAATATAGGAAATTAATTGTTAAATTCTAATTAAGGAATTGTGAAATTCTAATGATTGAATAGGAAAATCCTCAATCCATATCCTACGTGGACTGAAATGAAGTGGAATTGACCCAACCCTATAATGACCTACTCCACCACCAAACTCTGCCTCACCTCCTCGTCCGTCTCTTATGCCGCTACCGCCGCCACCCCGGCCTACTCCGAAGTCCGCCCTGCGGGTCGCAAAGGACACCTCGATGGGGTTCCCTTTGAAGTCCTTCCCTGCAATGGAGAAAACAATAAAATATTATATAATATTTACAAAACACAAATATGAAGGGCAACAATTGAATATCAGTGACTATACCTATTCTCTTCGGTGACTAAAAGAGTAAACAAACCCATAAGAAAAATAAAACAATCAGAGACTACGCTTAAAGTTTCACTCATCTATTTTTTTTTAAACAGCAGTTTCTCCACAGGTAATCCCCTCACCATCAAACCAGTCGATGGCGGCTTTGGCAGAAGAGGGTCGTCAAAGGACACGGTGGCCTCGACCTTCAGCTTCCCTGTCTCTCTGTCTGTATACAAGTTGATCATGGGCAGACCAGTCTTCTTATTGATCTGACAGATGGAGAAAAAGGGAGGTAGGGATGGAGAGTGTGACAGAGAGAAAGTGGGAGAGGGTGAGAGAGAGTGAGATGGGGGGGATTGAGGGAGAGAACGAGTAGAAAACGAGAGATGGATTGATAAAAAAAGCTACATTAAGATACAGAAGGAAAATGCATTAATGTAAGCATTCCATAGGTAAACACCATGGCCTACCACTCAAAACATAGCATGTTAGTAATCTACAGCAAAGCCTCAGGAAAAGATGCCACCCATGCACCAAAGTCAGGGCAGTGATGGGTGTGTCAGGTATAATTCAATGGAGGGAGGTGTTAAGGGAGTTCAATCAATAAATGAATAAATGGGTAGGCAGGCCGTTCCACCTGATTGCAGATCAGAAACATCCTGTAATGAAAACATATTTGCAGCAGAAACAGGAAGTTAAACCATGGCAGCTGCTTTTGCAGCCATATCAGCCATAGCATTCCCTTTAGAGACAGGGTCAGATGCACTAGTGTGAGCTTGACACTTGCAGACAGAAATGTATGTAGGCTTCCCACAGGTTCCAACATGAGAATGGCTTCCAACAGTTTCGCAATGAGTTTAGAATGTGAAAAGCTACATAGTTGTCTTTGCTGTCTTTGTATCTAAGATAATTGTGTAGTTTAGAGTAATTATCGAGGTTAGCTAGCCAGCTATTTTCGTCCGCTGCGCCGCGCCACCGTTCTCCTACTTAGTCAACACTGCTAGCTAGCCAACTTCTACCGACTAGCAGCACTATAGAAACTAATACATTACAACGGAACGATTTGATTAGTGTAGTGTTAGCTAGCTACATAGTTGTCTTTGCTGTCTTTGTATCTAAGATAATTGTGTAGTTTAGAGTAATTATCGAGGTTAGCTAGGCAGGTTAGCTAGTGTTAGCTAGCTACATAGTTGCCTTTGTATCATGATAAGGTGTAGCACTGAAACTATCGAGGTTACCTAGCCAGCTACACTTTCAAACAAAGTCAACAACGCAGCCACTGCTAGCTAGCCTACTTTACCAGCCAGCAGTACTGTATCATTTTAGCCATTTTAGTCAATAAGTTGTCTTTGTCATAGTTTGTCATAGTTTGATAATTGTGTAGTTTAGAGTAATTATCGAGGTTAGCTGGCCAGCTATTTTCGTCCCCCGCGACGCCATTTCCAAACCTAGCCAACTATTACCGACGAGCAGCATTGTAGAAACTAAATACATTACAAAGGAACGTCTTGATTAGTGTTATGTTAGCTAGCTACATAGTTGCCTTTGTATCATGATAAGGTGTAGTACTGAAACTATCGAGGTTACCTAGCCAGCTACACTTTCAAACAAAGTAAACAACGCAGCCACTGCTAGCTAGCCTACTTCACCAGCCAGCAGTACTGTATCATTTTAATCATTTTAGTCAATAAGATTTTTGCAACGTAAGCTTAACTTTCTGAACATTCGAGACGTGTAGTCCACTTGTCATTCCAATCTCCTTTGCATTGGCGTAGCCTCTTCTGTAGCCTGTCAACTATGTGTCTGTCTATCCCTGTTCTCTCCCCTCTGCACAGGCCATACAAACGCTTCACACCGCGTGGCCGCTGCCACTCTAACCTGGTGGTCCCAGCGCGCACGACCCACGTGGAGTTCCAGGTCTCCGGCATCCTCTGGAACTGCCGGTCTGCGGCCAACAAGGCAGAGTTCATCTCAGCCTATGCTACCCTCCAGTCCCTCGACTTCTTGGCGCTGACGGAAACATGGATTACCACAGATAACACTGCTACTCCTACTGCTCTCTCCTCGTCTGCCCACGTGTTCTCGCACACCCCGAGAGCTTCTGGTCAGCGGGGTGGTGGCACTGGGATCCTCATCTCTCCCAAGTGGACATTCTCTCTTTCTCCCCTGACCCATCTGTCTATCGCCTCCTTTGAATTCCATGCTGTCACAGTTACCAGCCCTTTCAAGCTTAACATCCTTATCATTTATCGCCCTCCAGGTTCCCTTGGAGAGTTCATCAATGAGCTTGACGCCTTGATAAGTTCTTTTCCTGAGGATGGCTCACCTCTCACAGTTCTGGGTGACTTTAACCTCTTATGGCTAGGGGGCAGTATTTTCACGGCTGGATAAAAAACGTACCCGATTTAATCTGATTATTAGTCCTGCCCAGAAACTAGAATATGCATATAATTATTAGCTTTGGATAGAAAACACTTACAAAGTTTCTAAAACTGTTTGAATGGTGTCTGTGAGTATAACAGAACTCCTATGGCAGGCAAAAACCTGAGAAGGTTCTGTTCAGGAAGTACCCTGTCTGAACATTTCTTGCCCTTGTTGATTCTCTCTATCTATTACAAGGGATCTCTGCTGTTACGTGACACTTCCCACGTCTCCAATGGGGTCTCAGAGCACGGGAAAAACAGGAATGACGTAATTCAAAGCCCTGGCTGAAACACACGAGCGCTTTTGCTGAGTGCTCTATCAGAGGAGAAAAGCTTAGGCTCGTGACCTGCCCCGCCCCCGTCTTTCGGTTTTTCCCTCAGTTTACAGACAAGAAGATTCCCGGTCGGAATATTATCGCTTTTCTACGAGATAAATTGCATAAAAATTGATTTTAAACAGCGGTTGACATGCTTCGAAGTACGGTAATGGAATATTTAGAATTTTTTTGTCACAGTCTGCGCCATGCGCGCGACCGTGATTTAGTATTCTGATAGTGTCTAGAACGCACGAACAAAACGCCGCTGTTTGGATATAACGATGGATTATTTGGGACCAAACCAACATTTGTTATTGAAGTAGAAGTCCTGGGAGTGCATTCTGACGAAGAACAGGAAAGGTAAGACCATTTTTCTTATAGGAAATGTGATTTTGGTGAAGGCTAAACTTGCTGGGTGTCTAAATAGCTAGCCCTGTGATGCCGGGCTATCAACTTAGAATATTGCAAAAATGTGCTTCATCCAAAAAGCTATTTTAAAATCGGACATATCGAGTGCATAGAGGAGTTCTGAATCTATAATTCTTAAAATAATTGTTATGCTTTTTGTGAACGTTTATCGTGAGTAATTTAGTAACTTGTTAGTAAATTCCCCGGACGTTTTCGGTGGGTATGCTAGTTCTGAACGTCACATGCTAATGTAAAAAGCTGGTTTTTGATATAAATATGAACTTGATTGAACAGACATGCATGTATTGTATAACATAATGTCCTAGGTGTGTCATCTGATGAAGATCATCAAAAGGTTAGTGCTGCATTTAGCTGTGGTTTTGTTTTTTGTGACATTATATGCTAGCTTGAAAAATGGGTGTCTGATTATTTCTGGCTGGGTACTCTGCTGCCATAATCTAATGTTTTGCTTTCGCTGTAAAGCCTTTTTGAAATCGGACAGTGTGGTTAGATTCACGAGAGTCTTGTCTTTAAATAGCTGTAAAATAGTCATATGTTTGAAAAATGGAAGTTTTCGGATTTTAGAGGAGTTTGTATTTCGCGCCACGCCCATCATTGGATATTGGAGCAGACGTTCCGCTAGCGGAACATCTAGATGTAAGAGGTTAACGTCTACCTTTGACTCATTCCTCTCTGCCTCCTTCTTTCCACTCCTCTCCTCTTTTGACCTCACCCTCTCACCTTCCCCCCCTACTCACAAAGCAGGCAATACGCTTGACCTCATCTTTACTAGATGCTGTTCTTCCACTAATCTCATTGCAACTCCCCTCCAAGTCTCCGACCACTACCTTGTATCCTTTTCCCTCTTGCTCTCATCCAACACTTCTCACTCTGCCCCTACTCGGATGGTATTGCGCCGTCCCAATCTTCGCTATCTCTCCCCCGCTACTCTCTCCTCTTCCATCCTATCATCTCTTCCCTCTGCTCAAACCTTCTCCAACCTATCTCCTGATTCTGCCTCCTCAACCCTCCTCTCCTCCCTTTCTGCATCCTTTGACTCTCTATGTCCCCTATCCTCCAGGCCGGCTCGGTCCTCCCCTCCTGCTCCGTGGCTCGACGACTCATTGTGAGCTCACAGAACAGGGCTCCGGGCAGCCGAGCGGAAATGGAGGAAAACTCGCCTCCCTGCGGACCTGGCATCCTTTCACGCCCTCCTCTCTACATTTTCCTCTTCTGTCTCTGCTGCTAAAGCCACTTTCTACCACTCTAAATTCCAAGCATCTGCCTCTAACCCTAGGAAGCTCTTTGCCACCTTCTCCTCCCTCCTGAATCCTCCTCCCCCTCCCCCTCTGCGGATGACTTCGTCAACCATTTTGAAAAGAAGGTCGACGACATCCGATCCTCGTTTGCTAAGTCAAACGACACCGCTGGTCCTGCTCACACTGCCCTACCCTGTGCTTTGACCTCTTTCTCCCCTCTCTCTCCAGATGAAATCTCGTGTCTTGTGACGGCCGGCCGCCCAACAACCTGCCCGCTTGACCCTATCCCCTCCTCTCTTCTCCAGACCATTTCCGGAGACCTTCTCCCTTACCTCACCTCGCTCATCAACTCATTCTTGACCGCTGGCTACGTCCCTTCCGTCTTCAATTGAGCGAGAGTTGCACCCCTTCTGAAAAAACCTACACTCGATCCCTCCGATGTCAACAACTACAGACCAGTATCCCTTCTTTCTTTTCTCTCCAAAACTCTTGAACGTGCCGTCCTTGGCCAGCTCTCCTGCTATCTCTCTCAGAATGACCTTCTTGATCCAAATCAGTCAGGTTTCAAGACTGGTCATTCAACTGAGACTGCTCTTCTCTGTGTCACGGAGGCGCTCCGCACTGCTAAAGCTAACTCTCTCTCCTCTGCTCTCATCCTTCTAGACCTATCGGCTGCCTTTGATACTGTGAACCATCAGATCCTCCTCTCCACCCTCTCCGAGTTGGGCATCTCCGGCGCGGCCCACGCTTGGATTGCGTCCTACCTGACAGGTCGCTCCTACCAGGTGGCGTGGCGAGAATCTGTCTCCGCACCACGCGCTCTCACCACTGGTGTCCCCCAGAGCTCTGTTCTAGACCCTCTCCTATTCTCGCTATACACCAAGTCACTTGGCTCTGTTATATCCTCACATGGTCTCTCCTATCATTGCTATGCAGACGACACACAATTAATCTTCTCCTTTCCCCCTTCTGATAACCAGGTGGCGAATCGCATCTCTGCATGTCTGGCAGACATATCAGTGTGGATGACGGATCACCACCTCAAGCTGAACCTCGGCAAGACGGAGCTGCTCTTCCTCCCGGGGAAGGACTGCCCGTTCCATGATCTCGCCATCACAGTTGACAACTCCATTGTGTCCTCCTCCCAGAGTGCTAAGAACCTTGGCGTGACCCTGGACAACACCCTGTCGTTCTCCACTAACATCAAGGCGGTGACCCGATCCTGTAGGTTCATGCTCTACAACATTCGCAGAGTACGACCCTGCCTCACACAGGAAGCGGCGCAGGTCCTAATCCAGGCACTTGTCATCTCCCATCTGGATTACTGCAACTCGCTGTTGGCTGGGCTCCCTGCCTGTGCCATTAAACCCCTACAACTCATCCAGAACGCCGCAGCCCGTCTGGTGTTCAACCTTCCCAAGTTCTCTCACGTCACCCCGCTCCTCCGCTCTCTCCACTGGCTTCCAGTTGAAGCTCGCATCCGCAACAAGACCATGGTGCTTGCCTACGGAGCTGTGAGGGGAACGGCACCTCCGTACCTTCAGGCTCTGATCAGGCCCTACACCCAAACAAGGGCACTGCGTTCATCCACCTCTGGCCTGCTCGCCTCCCTACCTCTGAGGAAGCACAGTTCCCGCTCAGCCCAGTCAAAACTGTTCGCTGCTCTGGCACCCCAATGGTGGAACAAGCTCCCTCACGATGCCAGGACAGCGGAATCAATCACCACCTTCCGGAGACACCTGAAACCCCACCTCTTTAAGGAATACATAGGATAAAGTAATCCTTCTAACCCCCCTTAAAATATTTAGATGCACTATTGTAAAGTGGTTGTTCCACTGGATATCATAAGGTGAATGCACCAATTTGTAAGTACTCTGGATAAGAGCGTCTGCTAAATGACTTAAATGTAAATGTAAATCATCTTACCAGATGAAGTAAAGAACCCACGATGCTGCCACAATGATCCAAAATCATGCACCAACCAAAACGCGTATCTGCTATCAGTATAAATGGTAACAGTTTTATCCTTAGCTAGAATAGTCAGTGCAAACAATTCTCCAGCCTGAGCTGACAGATATGATGGCAGTTTTGCACTCTCTAAAGTATCTACAGCAGTAGTGACTGCGTAGGCCACCAATGCCCTGTGGTGACTTTTGGGGGTTGAGCCATCAACAAACAGCTCCAGGTCAGCATTCAGTAAAGGCACATCAGAGCGTGTGGTTCCCCATCATCGTAAGTTAGCAAAAGAGTAGCAGGGTTAAGAACAGTACAACGTTTAAGAGTCACATGAGACATTGTCAACAACACATTCTGATAATGCAGGAGCCATGCTGGAGTGAGATGGGTGGTTCGTGCCGTAAAATAAGAGCATGGACAGCATGAGGAAGTTGAACGGTTAATGAACACATTGCAACAATGTTAGCACAAGCTAACACTGCTTCTGTAGCAGCCGCTACAGCCCTGAGGCAACATACCAACCCTCTTATCACACTGTCAGGTATTTTAGAATAGTAAGCAACAAGCTGTTGCTTCACACCATGGTCCTGAGTGAGGACAGATGACATGAAACCATTTTTCTAGCAAACAAACAGATGAAATGGTTTAGACTGATCTGGCAATCCCAAAGAAGGAGAAGAGGTACGCAACTGTTTCAATTTGTCCAGTGCCTGCAGTCCTTCTGGTGTCCACTTTATCTTATCATTCATCGCCATCTTGTGGCCGTGAATGAGATCAGAGAGTGGCTGAGTGACTTCAGCATAATCAGGTAGCCAGGCTCTGCAATAGCCTGCCATTCCTGTGTGTCGTCATGTGCTGTTTTGTAACTGGTTGTGGTATCATTAAGATTTTAACAGTATTACTACTCTTACCGGTACTGCTAATCGATCCAGTACTTTAACGGTATTCTTATCGGTTCTTTTTGTTATTTTTTACAACAAAAAAACAAAACATGTTAAGAACAGAATTACCATTTATTTTCTGAAATGTAAAATAAATAATTATTTACAGCAAAAGAAACAGCAATGTTTTAAACACATCACTATTATAGACTAATGTTGTGATGATGGAAATGTAAAACAAATGAAATAAACAATATTTTCCTGCAAAAGACAATACAGTGGTATAGAGCAACAAAACCCCCACAACCCCCTCTGTCTCCACCGAAACCTCCTGACAGTCAGCCAAAAATACAGAGGGAGAGAGACACAGAGAGGGACAGAAAAAAAGGGTAAAAATGTCATTAAACCTAGTTTACACAGAGCTACGGGCTACATCCAGTTTAATTGTGCCCTCAGGCACTAGGCTAACATGGCCTGCTATAAAAGGCAGGCTACACCTCATCCATTAGTCTTTCTTAGCACATAATCAAATAATTATCTGTACACAGAATTTCGATAGCCATTAAGGTGCTCCCTTTGTGTGAGCGTGTATCAGTCGAGTTTGCAACAAAGCTGCCCCTGAGCAGTAGTCAGCCACTGAGCTAAAAAGGCTAAAACACTAGGCTAAAATGCTGGCCTAAAGGCTAAAATGCTGGCCTTTATGCTGGCCGAAAGGCTAAAACGCTAGACTAGAGACTAACACGTTAGGCTGAACTCTAAAAGCCGGTGCAGAACGTTGGTTTCAGCCTGACCATCCATAGGAGACATGCCACCTCCGGCCCCCTCTGGTTTGGAGGACTTGCACTGCTTACACTCGTTCCTCCACAAAAAGTTCAGGTTCCCACACACCCTGAAAGGAAAGAGACAGAGAATCTCAGACACACACCATCATAACTAGCAGCTCACCCCCATCCTCGTCCCCAAAATATACACACTCCTCAGCCCCGACTTACGGGTTGGAACACTTCCAGTCCACACACACCTCAGCCCCGACTTACGGGTTGGAACACTTCCAGTCCACACACCTCAGCCCTGACTTACGGGTTGGAACACTTCCAGTCCACACACACCTCAGCCCCGACTTATGGGTTGGAACACTTCCAGTCCACACACACACCTCAGCCCCGACTTACGGGTTGGAACACTTCCAGTCTCCAGCTCTCTGCTGTCCTCCATTGCCACGGCCACCATTGTCGCCAGAGAAACCACCACCACTTCTACCACCTCCAAACCAGCCACGACCCATCGGCCCTACAGAGACAGAGGGTACAGGGGGTTAGAAAATACAGGACAGGTACTATAATACTTAGCTCTCGAGAACCTAAAGGGGGTATAACCAACCCTTGAATTCTCAAATTAGGTTACGGACCACAGCTGGGTCAATGAACAACAATCCCGCCACTCTGTTTTAACATTTAGAAACATTATTAATCCTCGCTAGCGATTGTGAAGAGCAAGCAGATTTGCTGGAACAGTTCCCTTTCAATTCATTCAATATAGGAAATTAATTGTGAAATTCTAATGAATGAATAGGAAAATCCTCAATCCATATCCTACGTGGACTGAAATAAAGTGGAATTGACCCAACCCTATAATGACCTACTCCACCACCAAACTCTGCCTCACCTCCTCGTCCGTCTCTTATGCCGCTACCGCCGCCACCCCGGCCTACTCCGAAGTCCGCCCTGCGGGTCGCAAAGGACACCTCGATGGGGTTCCCTTTGAAGTCCTTCCCTGCAACGGAGAAAACAATAAAATATTCTATAATATTTACAAAACACAAATATGAAGGGCAACAAGTGAAAATCAGTGACTATACCTATTCTCTTCGGTGACTAAAAGAGTAAACAAACCCATAAGAAAAATAAAACAATCAGAGACTACGCTTAAAGTTTCACTCATCTATTTTTTTTTAAACAGCAGTTTCTCCACAGGTAATCCCCTCACCATCAAACCAGTCGATGGCGGCTTTGGCAGAAGAGGGTCGTCAAAGGACACGGTGGCCTCGACCTTCAGCTTCCCTGTCTCTCTGTCTGTATACAAGTTGATCATGGGCAGACCAGTCTTCTTATTGATCTGACAGATGGAGAAAAAGGGAGGTAGGGATGGAGAGTGTGACAGAGAGAAAGTGGGTGAGGGTGAGAGAGAGTGAGATGGGGGGATTGAGGGAGAGAACGAGTAGAAAACGAGAGATGGATTGACAAAAAAAGCTACATTAAGATACAGAAGGAAAATGCATTAATGTAAGCATTGCATAGGTAAACACCATGGCCTACCACTCAAAACATAGCATGTTAGTAATCTACAGCAAAGCCTCAGGAAAAGATGCCACCCATGCACCAAAGTCAGGGCAGTGATGGGTGTGTCAGGTATAATTCAATGGAGGGAGGTGTTAAGGGAGTTCAATCAATACATGAATAAATAGGTAGGCAGGCCGTGCACCTGATTGCAGATCAGAAACATCCTGTAATGAAAACATAAACATAAGCAGCAGAAACAGGAAGTGAAACCATGGCAGCTGCTTTTGCAGCCATATCAGCCATAGCATTCTCTTTAGAGACAGGGTCAGATGCATTAGTGTAAGCTTGACACTTGCAGACAGAAATGTATGTAGACTTCCAACAGGTTCCAACAAGAGAATGGCTTCCAACAGGTTCGCAATCAGTTTAGAATGTGAAATCATCTTACCAGATGAAGTAAGGAACCCACGATGCTGCCACAATGATCCAAAATCATTCACCAACCAAAACGCGTATCTGCTATCAGTATAAATGGTAACAGTTTTATCCTTAGCTAGAATCGTCAGTGCGCCCTAGTCAGTGCAAACAATTCTGCAGCCTGAGCTGACAGATATGATGGCAGTTTTGCACTCTCTAAAGTATCTACAGCAGTAGTGACTGCGTAGGCCACCAATGCCCTGTGGTGACTTTTGGGGGTTGAGCCATCAACAAACAGCTCCAGGTCAGCATTCTGTAAAGGCACATCAGAGCGTGTGGTTCCCCATCATCGTAAGTTAGCAAAAGAGTAGCAGGGATAAGAACAGTACAACGTTTAAGAGTCACATGAGACGTTGTCAACAACACATTCTGATAATGCAGGAGCCATGCTGGAGTGAGATGGGTGGTTCGTGCCGTGAAATAAGAGCATGGACAGCATGAGGAAGTTGAACGGTTAATGAGCATATTGCAACAATGTTAGCACAAGCTAACACTGCTTCTGTAGCAGCCGCTACAGCCCTGAGGCAACATACCAACCCTCTTATCACACTGTCAAGTCTTTTAGAATAGTAAGCAACAAGCTGTTGCTTCACACCATGGTCCTGAGTGAGGACAGATGACATGAAACCATTTTTCTAGCAAACAAACAGATGAAATGGTTTAGACTGATCTGGCAATCCCAAACAAGGAGAAGAGGTACGCCACTGTTTCAATTTGTCCAGTGCCTGAAGTCCTTCTGTTGTCCACTTTATCTTATCATTCATCGCCATCTTGTGGCCGTGAATGAGATCAGAGAGTGGCTGAGTGACTTCAGCATAATCAGGTAGCCAGGCTCTGCAATAGCCTGCCATTCCTGTGCGTCATCATGTGCTGTTTTGTAACTGGTTGTGGTATCGTGTATGGATGGGTATCATTAAGATTTTAACGGTATTGCTACTCTTACCGGTACTGCTTATCGATCCAGTACTTTAACGGTATTCTTATCGGTTCTTTTTGTTATTTTTTACAACAACAGAACATGAAACATGTTAAGAACAGAATTACCATTTATTTTCTAAAATGTAAAATAAACAATTATTTACAGCAAAAGAAACAGCAATGTTTTTAACAAATCACTATTATAGACTCTAATGTTGTTATGATGGAAATGTAAAACAAACGACCTTCTCTTTGATGGTTGCCACAAACGTATCTTCATGCTTCACAGTAAAGTGCTCTTCCAGTTTTTGGAAGATGGGTATGATCTGTCCACAGGTGGCATTCTTTTCACATGACACACACAGTGTGGATGTATAGAGGATTCTCATGAGCTGGACAAACTCCTCAGCCTTACGGAAGTCCTCGTCCTTCAGACGGTCCAGGTTGTCCTTGGTCATTGCTTTTCACAGTCGTGGTCCAAGGCTACAGCTTGGATCGCTGGATACTGCTCCATGAATCTCTCTATCATTAGATAGAGCGAGTTCCATCTGGCCTTGACATCAAGGATGAGTGAATGTTGCGGAAGACCTGAAACAACAACAAAAAAGAACATGCATTTAATTACCGCACACTTCAATATTGAATTAAATTGTTAAATGTGGAAATTTCAAAATAATACTATAATAGATTGAACTGGCGTCTTGCCAAGGAACTGCTGCTTTGGACATCGAGGATCTCTTGAACCACATGACCACTGCTTGGATTTGGATTTTTCCATTTATCAATGGAAGTCATTTTGTAGATTTTCTGCACTGCCAGATTCAATGTGTGCGCAAAGCATCCTATTTTTAGAATGTGTAGACCTCTTGATGGCAACATCCATATTGCCAGCATTATCAACAGTCACAGCTATAATCTTGCTCGGCTCTATCTAAAACTCTTCCAGAATGTCTGAGATCTCCTCTGCCACTACTTCGCCAGTTTGCGATTTGTGCACTGCCCTGGTGTGGAGGACCTTCTGTCTTACACGGCCCTGGCTTGTGTAGTGCACTGTAACAGTGAGATAGTGGTCCTGAAAGAGCCTGGTCCACCCGTCTGATGTGATGGCCAGCTTTGGCACGTCCTTCAGCTCAGTGATCACATTGGCCTTTTCTACACCACACCAGGTAGGAACTAATGTGTCACTGAGGTAACTCCTGGTGGGAGGGGTATATTTGGGGTTGAGTGACTTGCTCATCTCCCTACAGTAAAAAAAAAATGTTTTCGGGTGTTGAATTATCATTATTGAATTATTGTGTTGTGTATTGTATTGTGGAGTGATGGGACTAACATACAACACATTTATACTACTATATCCTAAAAATTAATACAACTCAATATATACTGACAGACTGTTACCTTAAGCCCTTGGACTCCACTGTTTCAAAGGGGTGTAGGCCTCTCACTATGAACTCTGTCACGGCTAGGTGGCACTCATTCACCCTCTCCTTAGTCATCCTCCCACTAGCTGCCAGCGTGAAGGGGCTTTGGACTTGTCTTTTGGCTTGGACCAGCGGTATTAGTTGGAGGAGTGGGTTGGTTCATTGTAGCTGCAATTTTAACAAAAAAAGTAGCAAAATCTTTAAATGGGTGATTGAATTTATGAAGGCACCCATAGCTACTTCATGAACCCTTGTTCGCATAATTTAGTTAACTCCGTGTGTGGGCTCTAGGTTGCTAGCATACAGTTGAAGTTGGAAGTTTACATACACTTAGGTTGGTGTCATTAAAACTCGTTTTTCAACCACTCCACAAATTTCTTGTTAACAAACTATAGTTTTGGCAAGTCGGTTAGGACATCTACTGTGTGCATGACACATACATTTTTCCAACACAGACAGATTATTTAACTTATAATTCACTGTATCACAATTCCAGTGGGTCAGAAGTTTACATACACTAAGTAGACTGTGCCTTTAAACAGCTTCGAAAATTCCCGAAAATTATGTCATTGCTTGAGAAGCTTCTGATAGGCTAATTGACATAATTTGAGTCAACTGAAGGTGTACCTGTGGATGTATTTCAAGGCCTACCTTCAAACTCAGTGCCTCTTTGCTTTACATCATGGGAAAATGAAAAGAAATCAGCCAAGACCTCAGGAAAAAAATTGTAGACCTCCACAAGTCTGGTTCATCCTTGGGAGCAATTTCCTAACGCCTGAAGGTACCACGTTCATCTGTACAAACAATAGTACGCAAGTATAAACACCATGGGAGCACGAAGGCATCATACCGCTCAGGAAGGAGACGCATTCTGTCTCCTAGAGATGAATGTACTTTGAGGCGAAAAGTGCAAATCAATCCCAGAACAACAGCAAAGGACCTTGTGAAGATACTGGAGGAAACAGGTACAAAAGCATCTATATCCACAGTAAAACGAGTCCTATGTCGACATAACCTGAAAGGCCGCTCAGCAAGGAAGAAGCCACTGCTCCAAAACCTCCATAAAAAAGCCAGACTACGGTTTGCAACTGCACATGGGGACAAAGATCGAACTTTTTGGAGAAATATCCTCTGGTCTAATAAAACAAAAATAGAACTGTTTGGCCATAATGACGATTGTTATGTTTGGAGGAAAAAGGGGGAGGCTTGCAAACCGAAGAACACCATCCCAACCGTGCAACACGGGTGTGGCAGCATCATGTTGTGGGGGAGCTTTGCTGCAGGAGGGACTGGTGCACTTCACAATATAGATGGCATCATAAGGTAGGAAAATTATGTGGATATATTGAAGCAACATCTCAAGACATCAGTCAGGAAGTTATAGCTTGGTCGCAAATGTGTCTTCCAAATGGACAATGACCCCAAGCATACTTCCAAAGTTGTGGCAAAATGGCTTTAGGACAACAAAGTCAAGGTATTGGAGTGGCCATCACAAAGCCTTGACCTCAATCCCATAGAAAACTTGTGGGAAGAACTGAAAAAGCTTGTGCGAGCAAGGAGGTCTTCAAAGCTGACTCCGTTGCACCAGCTCTGTCAGGAGGAATGTGCCAAAATTCACCCAAGTTATTTCGGGAAGCTTGTGGAAAGCTACCCGAAACGTTTGACCCAAGTTAACCTCTCTGGGTTAGGGGGCAGTATTTTTACATCCGGATGAAAAGCTTGCCCAAAGTAAACTGCCTGTTACTCAAGCCCAGAAGCTAGGATATGCATATAATTGGTAGATTTGGATAGTAAACACTAAAAAGTTTCTAAAACTGTTAAAATAATGTCTGTGAGTATAACAGAACTGATTTGGCAGGCGAAACCCCGAGGACAAACCATCCAGGGGGAACAAATTGAGGTCATAGTATTTTCCAATTGTTTTCTATGGGATGCCCTTTTCATAAGGAACCTGGTTGCAGTTCCTATGGCTTCCACTAGATGTCAACAGTCTTTAGAAATTGTTCGATGTTTTTCTTTTGAGAAATGAAGAAGTAGTGCTATTCATTGTAAATGTCATTCCAGGTGGACTGTACTGTTTTGGTGCGCGTGAGTAGGAGCTCGCTCCACATTGTTTTTATCCAGTATTAGACACAGTTTATTCCGTCTTAAATTGTATCAATTATTTACATTTTAGGTTGGAGTTTGGATTAGGAACGTTGTTTGAATTGTTTGGACCAAGTTTACAGTTAACTTATTAGATACTTTGTAGGTATGTTGGGCGAGTTGAAACCGGTGTATTTCTGAATCAAACACGCCAAATAAATTGACATTTTTGGGACATAAAGAAGGACATTATCGAACAAAAGGACCATTTGTGATGTTTCTGGGACATTTTGGAGTGCCAACAGAAGATCTTCAAAGGTAAGGCATTAATTATATCGCTATTTCTGACTTTTGTGGCGCAGCTGCCTGGTTGAAATATCTTTTTCATGGTTTTGTATGCGGGGCGCTGTCCTCAGATAATCGCATGGTTTGCTTTCGCCGTAAAGCCTTTTTGAAATCTGACACAGCGGCTGGATTAACCAGTTTCGGATAGGTGGCAGTATTTTCACGGCCGGATAAAAAACGTACCCAATTTAATCTGGTTATTACTCCTGCCCAGAAACTATAATATGCATATAATTATTTTATTTGGATAGAAAACACCCTAAAGTTTCTAAAACTGTTTGAATGGTGTCTGTGAGTATAACAGAACTCATATGGCAGGCCAAAACCTGAGAAGATTCTATATGGGAAGTGCCCTCTCTGACCATTTCTTGTCCTTCTATAGCCTCTTTATCAAAAATAGAGGATCTCTGCTGTAACGTGACATTTTCTAAGGCTCCCATAGGCACTCAGAAGGCGCCAGAACGTTGAATGATGACTCTGCAGTCCCTGGGCGTAAAACAGTAGGAGTTTTGGAAAGTGGTTGTTCTGAGAACAATGACACTGGTTCGCGCGTGCATGTGAAGACTCCATTTTCTATTTTCAGTGTTTGAACGAAAACAAGGTCTCCTGGTCGGAATATTATCGCTATTTTACGAGAAAAAACGCATAAAAATTGATTTTAAACAGCGTTTGACATGCTTCGAAGTACGGTAATGGAATATTTTGAATTTTTCTGTCACGATACGCGCCAGCGCATCACCCTTCGGATTGTGTCTTGAACGCAAGAACAAAACGCAGCTATTTGGATATAACTATGGATTATTTGGAACCAAAACAACATTGGGTGTTGAAGTAGAAGTCCTGGGAGTGCATTCTGACGAAGAACAGCAAAGGTAATCCAATTTTTCTTATAGTAAATCTGAGTTTGGTGAGTGCCAAACTTGGTGGGTGTCAAAATAGCTAGCCATGATGGCCGGGCTATCTACTCAGAATATTGCAAAATGTGCTTTCACCGAAAAGCTATTTTAAAATCGGACACCGCGATTGCATAAAGGAGTTCTGTATCTATAATTCTTTAAATAATTGTTATGTTTTTTGTGAACGTTTATCGTGAGTAATTTAGTAAATTCACTGGAAGTTTTCGGTGGGTATGCTACTTCTGAACGTCACATGCTAATGTAAAAAGCTGGTTTTTGATATAAATATGAACTTGATTGAACAAAACATGCATGTATTGTATGACATAATGTCCTAGGAGTGTCATCTGATGAAGATCATCAAAGGTTAGTGCTGCATTTAGCTGTGGTTTTGGTTTTTGTGACATTATATGCTAGCTTGAAAAATGGGTGTGTGATTATTTCTGGCTGGGTACTCTCCTGACATAATCTAATGTTTTGTTTTCGTTGTAAAGCCTTTTTGAAATCGGACAATGTGGTTAGATAAAGGAGAGTCTTGTCTTTAAAATGGTTTTTGGATTTTTGAGGAGTTTGTAATTCGCGCCACGCTCTATCATTGGATATTGGCGAGGCGTTCCGCTAGCGGCACATCTAGATGTAAGAGGTTTTAACAAGAAGTTAAGCTTTATTGTGATGTTTAACACATATATTTTCAAGAATGTTAAATATTTGAATTGAGTATTTTTGAATTTCGCGCTCTTTCTGCAATTTCACCAGATGTTGGCCAGGTGGGACGCTACCATTTACATTTACATTTAAGTCATTTAGCAGACGCTCTTATCCAGAGCGACTTACAAATTGGTGCATTCACCTTATGATATCCAGTGGAACAACCACTTTACAATAGTGCATCTAAATCTTTTAGGGGGGGGTTAGAAGGATTACTTTATCCTATATAGGGTACCATCCCACGTACCCTAGAGAGGTTAAACAATTTAAAGGCAATGCTACCAAATACTAATTGAGTGTATGTAAACTTCTGACCCACTGGGAATGTGATGAATGAAATAAAAGCTGAAGTAAATCATTCTCTATTATTATTATTCTGACAATTCACATTCTTAAAATAAAGTGGTGAGCCTCACTGACCTAAGACAGGGAATTTTTACTAGGATTAAATGTCAGGAATTGTGAAAAACTGACTTTAAATGTATTTGGCTAAGGTGTATGTAAACTTCTGACTTCAACTGTACATACTTAACGTAGATCGGACAATGAGAGATGAAGTATGAGCTAGCAGTCGAAAACTGTGCATTTCTCTGCCTGTACATGATAAACTTTTGATAGATGTTTGGACAGATTGCTCGTGTTTCCGCCCTTACAAGCAAAAGTATTGTTGCGCTTGTGGCAATGAGCATTGTCAGCATCAACTCTGGTGAAGTGTAACCACACTTTTGAATGTTTAGCTCTCTCCGCCGTCGTTACTAATTAAGAGCAGGGTGCTGTGTGTGCTGTAGCGTGTTGGAGACACAAGCTCTGTGCGAGAGAGATCTCTTCTGGACTGGGAATAGTGAAAATGCATCATAGAAGAATGTCTTAATATTATTGCAAATTAGAAATGGTTGGTGAGATAAAATGTGCAAAATAACATTTATATAGCAATAATAAATACATTTCTCCAGTACCGAAAGCAGAACCGATAACGTCGGAGCTTATCGATACTACGTTCTTTCATAATTTAGCCCCGGGGCCCGTTTAATATCGGGTTTCGGTACCCATCCCTAGTATCGAGAGAATTGCAGCCACACACTCCAAACCCAATTTCCTACCATTAGGTGTAATGTCCCAGATATTTATCTGTTTGGGAGACAAGTTTAAACTTTTTCTTAGAAACGTTGTGGCCATTTTCAGCAAGAAACACTAACAGAGCTCTGGTGTCAACTTTGCATGCTTATTGGGTTTCCGAACACAGTAACAGGTTACTGTATTAACATACTCCCATCGGGGGTATGAAACCCTGTAAATTTTGCACCAAAGCAGCAGAAAATACCGCCGGAGATTCCGAGTAACCTTGGTGGCAGACAGTCCAAGTCCAACACTTGTTTAGGAACGTAAACTGTTTTTCGGGTGCGATGGGAATGCTAAAAAAACAAAGCATTAGCCAAATCAACAACTGAAAACCATTTAGCCGACACCGGCACAGCAGATAGAATTGTAATGGGGCACAACAGGAGCACTTGCATAAACTGCATCATTAACAGGTCTGAGATCTTGAACAAAACACCAATCACCTGAGGCTTTTTGGACAGGAAGAATGAGGGTATTACAGGGAGAGTCTGGACAAGGCACAATAGCTCCTCTTTCTACCAATGAAGCATGAACCGGGGTAATCCCCTTGACTGCTTCCTGACTTAGGATATAATGAGTTCTGATTGGTCTGTGTGTGCCCTTAGGTGTGACAGTAAGTGGTTCAACCCCCCTCATTGTCATACTTATCTTTAGCCCACAGAGAGTCCGGGAGACCAATCAACAAGGTTGATTGATTCTCCACGGAAATCATCTGTTTAGTCGGTTTGGTGCTACCAAGGCCATGTTCAACTCATTGAACATGTACAGCCCAAACAAATTGAACACACAAAGTATGTACGCTGGGGGAGAATTTATACCCATCCGCTCTATGTTCCCAATCACTGACCTGCAATACAGACTTCAAACAAATACCAGTATCCTCCCAAGTAACATGTGTTTTAGCTACCGATACATGTGGCATCCTGTCACTAAATACATACAACAAAGCCTGTCAATTTAACACTTAAAGCACAAAATTGGGGCCCACTATAAATGTCAATGCAATGTAAGGGAAGACCGCCATGAAGTGGACAAAAATGAATGGGAACATATTGGCACTGTACGAATCATACACACGATGTACAATACCACTCATTTGGATGCCGTTTCATCCAAATCATATTGCAAATGGCATATGGCAAATACCAAGTGTCACACTGCAAAAATCCAATAGATGCCGAGCGCGCTCCACCGTAACTTTTTCATTTTGCAAATGTAACACCAGTCAAGTCCCAAGAGTCAAATTTCGAAAAAGTGCTTTTTTTTGGAAAACGTATGACCCCCTTAAAAAAGTGCTTTCTGGACCGTTTTTCGAAATTCTTTAGATTTTTTTGTCAATTACACATGTATAAGAACTGTATGAACATACTTTTGACATATTTTATTGACATAATTTTTTTACAAATTTTTGCTTGTAGATAAGGCATATGTTTTGTCCATTTCCAATATGATTTCATAGGTAGTCAAAAGTCGAAGTCAAAAGTAACTTTTTTTCTTCTTTTTTGCCAAATGCCATAAGAAATGTCCAAATGAAATGTCCAATTATTTTTTTGTCAATTATACATGTATGAAAGTATTGAATGTGCCAAATCACAGCAAATATCCAATAGATGGCGAGCGCGCTCCACCGTAAAATTTCTTATTGCAAATGTAACACAAGTCAAGACCCAAGAGCAACATTATTTATTGTTTTTTTTTTTCGAAAACTTATCAACCCCTTAAAAAAGTGCTTTCTGGACCGTTTCTCGAAATTCTTTCAATTTTTTGGGGTCAATTACACATGTATAAGAACTGTGTGAACATACTTTTGACATATTTTATTGACAATTATTTTATTTTTTTGCTTGTACATAAGGCATATGTTTTGTCCATTTGCAATAGGATTTCATAGGAAGTCAAAAGTCGAAGTCAAGTCACTTTTTTTCTTTTTTTGCCAAATGCGATAAGAAATGTCCAACTGCAACATGAAAGTATTGAATGTGCCAAATCAGGATGTTTGTCCATTTGCCATGTACGATCATAGGAAGTCGGTTTCCAAACCCAAAAGTCAGTGAACCATGTCCAAATGGCATTTATACTGCCCAAATGATATATAGCCTTATGTTAAGCCATGAATCAACCTAGATGGTCTATTTGTCATGTATGATGAGGGAGAAGTGGGACTGTGTTGTTTTTTAACGATTTTTTGAAAAAAGTCCAAAATGACCATTACCATCACGAATTTGACATGCTCAAAAATACTGCAGAAATGCAAAATTTACTGGCCCGATGAACTTGGGATGGCCGGGCAGTGACTGTGGTTCCTCTCCATCGCTCGTTGTGGTGTTTTCATCATGCCCATTTGGTGATGTTTTTTCACTGTTGAATCATATTTCAAATGCACAGTACATTTGCAATATGTTTCAATGGGCATTTACCATCACGAATTTGTCATGCACAAAAATACTGCAGAAATGCAAAATTGACTGGCCCGATGAACTCGGGATGGCCAGGCAGTGACTGTGGTTCCTCTCCATTGCTCGTTGTGGTGTTTTCATCATGCCCATTTGGTGATGTTTTTTCACTGTTGAATCACATTGCAAATGCAGAGTACATTTGCAATATGTTTCAATGGGCATTTACCATCACGAATTTGACATGCTCTAAAATACTGCAGAAATGCAAAATTCACTGGCCCGATGAACTCGGGCTGGCCAGGCAGTGACTGTGGTTCCTCTCCATCGCTTGTTGTGTTGATTTCATCATGTCTATTTGGTGATGTTTTTTCACTATTGAATCATATTGCAAATGTACAATATGTTGCAATTTGTTGCAATATTTTTCAATGGGCATTTACCATCACGAATTTGACATGCTCAAAAATAATTCAGAAATGCAAAATTGACTGTCCCAATGAACTCCAGATGGCCAGGCAGTGCTAGTGGTTCCTCTCCATCACTCAATGGAGACATGAGAGAAGTGGGACTCTGTCGTTTTGTAACGATTGTTTTGAAAAACGTCCAAAATGACTAGGGGCGCCCCCTACTGATTTCAGAATGTCATTTTGGTGATGTCTATCACTGTTTAAACATATTGCAAATGTACAAATGTCATCCAGCAAGTCAGCAACCATCAGTCAATTAGATATCATTCTGACACCAAACTGATACCATCTGACACCAAACCCACTTTTTCCAACTCGTTTAGAAGCCAACTATCACATATATCAGAGCAGGCCCATAATTTACAGCGCCTTCAGATTAAACCATAATAAAAATGTAAAACATGTAGTTACGTTCTAGCTGCGGGTCCAGCTCTGACTTTATGTGTAGGCCTAGCTGAGGCGACCCCGAATCCCAAGTTTCGGCTCGATAGGTCATTTGGAGCCCGAGCAGCAACCGTAATTGGTGCTGAAAATCCCCTTTTTCAGGGCGTTGCTACGGGGTCCTTGAAGGAGCTATCGGACAGAAACATTGCGGTCCGTCTCTACAGCATGAGGTGGTTTCAATGCATCTAGCCTTGCGACTTGCTGCAACTGTAACTCTTTTGGGGAAAAAAAACATTTTTTTGAACATCACCAATTGTACATTGTACGATTTCTCTTAAATGACGATAGATAAATGTCTGGTTCTTTTTTTCCTGACACCGTAGGCTCATGTACTTTGACGTAAAGTGGTGAAATTAGCGCTCTATTTTCATTTTTGACCTTTAATCCCAGGAAAATGGCCTTAACTCAAAAAGCGTTGAGGCCTCGACTCCATCTTGTTCGGGGCCAACTGCCCATTATACCAAACCTATGCTCGCCAAGTTTCGTCTTCGAAGTCCTTTCCGTTTAGAAGAAAAGGCCACGTCGTGAATCGTGATGTTTTGTACATTTGCAATATGATCCAATCGCCCTCTGCTGGTATTTTCCGGGACATGTGAAAAATGACCAAAATTAGAACCTTTTATTAAATGGAAACCGAACATCCGAGAGACTTCGTTTGATGACTTCCCGGAAGATCTGGCCCCGGTGCACGGCCCGCCGCCGTCCATAATTTTACAAACGTTCGCGGACGTCTAGTAAGGGATCATACATTTGCAATATGAACTTTCTCATCAATCATACAGCAAATGCCGAAATGTTCCCTTCATGTATGTAAGCTCTCTTGGGGTGTGGTCCCTTACAGACAATTTTATTCATAATCTCTTGTCAATGGTGAGAAATGTGCAGTGCAATGTAAGCCAGTCTGTGACATAAAACTGCCTTTCTGTTTCCAACGACTGCGAGCAGTTGAGAACATTTTGTCAGTAGGGTGACCCATCAATAATGTGACCCATCAATATCCTGTACGTCCCATGCATAGTACCAATCACATGTTGAGACCGTGTTGGACAGGAAGGCCTGTGACAAAGTCCAGGGATATGTAAGAAGAGGGACGGTGAGGGTCAGGCAGTGGTTGAAGAAGACCAGCCGGACCTTGCCGAGGAGTCTTGTTCTGCGCACACACCATGCTGGTGGCGACGAACGCGGAGACGTCGAGACCATGGTAGGCCACCAAAAGCATTGCCGCACAAAGGCCAGGGTCCAATGGGAGCCCGGGTGGCAGGCAAGCCCGGGAGGGACCACTCCAGGCCCGAGGAGGCACAAACATAATCTGCCCCACCACCCCCCGGGGTTCGGCTGGGAACGCTGCACCTCATGGCCCTGCTTCTCTATTCCCCAGCAGAGTGCCGTCGCCAGACACGAGGTGGGAAGGATGGTCTCAAGGTCCATGGGTGTAGCCATGGGGCTATAGCAGCGTGACAGCCCATCCGGCTTGATGTTCTTGGATCCTGGTCGGTAGGAGAGGGAGAAGTTAAACTGGGTGAAAAGTAGGGCCCACCTATCTTGCCTGGAATTGAGACGCTTGGCGGTGTGGAGATTTTCCAGATTTTTGTGGTCCGCCCACACAATGAACGGATGTTCCGCCCCCTCCAACCAGCGTCTCCACTTCTCCAAAGCCATCTTCACCGCAAGAAGCTCACGATTTCCCACATCGTAGTTCCTCGCCGAGGCGATGGGAGAAGAAGGCGCAGGGATGTAACTTGAGGTCCAGGGCAGAATGCTGGGACAGGACAGCCCCACACCGACATCCAAAGCATCGGCCTCCACCACGAACTGACGGGTCAGGATGAACCAAGATGGAAGCAGTGGTGAAGCGGTGCTTGAGGTCCCGGAACACCCAGTCAGCAGCTGGGGACCATGTGAACAGAACCTTGGGAGAGGTGAGTGCAGACAGGGGTGAAGCCAGGGTGCTGTAACCCCAGATAAAGCGGTGATAGAAGTTTGAAAATCCCAGGAAACACTGCAGCTGCACTCTGGACGTAGGCTGGGGCCGACCCACCTCGTGTCTCTCACCTTCCCGGGATCCATCTGTACATTCCCTGCAGCGATGAAGTAACCAAGGAAGGGGATCTCCGCTTTCACAAAAAGCTAGATCTCTAGGAGGCGCTGGAGGAACTGTCGGATGTGGAGCACGTGTTCTTGGGCTGAGTGGGAGAAAACGAGGATCTCATCGAGGTAGACGAAAACGAACCAGTTCAACATGTCGCGGAGAATGTCATTAACCAGGGCCTGAAACACAGCAGGGGTGTTGGTAAGTCCAAATGGCATGACCAGGTATTCGTAGTGGCCGCTGGCCATGTTGAAGGCTGTCTTCCAATAGTCCCCTTCCCGTATCCACACCAGATGGTAGGCATTCTGCAGGTCCAACTTGAAGAAAACGATGGCCGCCTGGAGTGGCTCGAAGGCCGAGGTGATGAGTGGTAGTGGGTAGCGGTTCTTCACTGTAATGTAAGTGAAGAACAGGTAGTCGGCCCCGGTAGTCGATGCATGGGTGCAGGGTTTTGTCCTTCTCCACAAAGGCAAACCCTGCACCGGCGGGGGAGGCAGAAGGACGGATACACTTTGCAGCTAGAGATTCTTCGATGTTGGTCTCCATTGCCTTGTTCTCAGGACCCGGCAAAGAGTATAGTTGTCCCTGGGGCGGTGTGGTGCCTGGGAGAATGTCGATCCCGCAGTCATAGGGTCGGTGCGGAGTGGCCTGGGCCTTACTGAAAACCTCCTGGAGGTCCTGGTACTCCACGGGAATGGCAGAGAGGTCCGGGGCAACTTCCGAGCCCACAGGAAGACGTCCATGGACAGGCTGCACTAACTTCAGACAATAGACGTGGCAGAATGGGATCCAGCCCATAAATGCACCAGCAGTCCAGTCTATGAGTGGATTGTGTCGCTGGAGCCAAGATAATCTCAATACCATGGGAACCTGAGGAGACTTAATCAGCATAAATTGCATTGCCTCGCTGTGGTTCCCTGACACTCGTAGGTTGATGGGAGAGGTATTGTGAGTGACCCGCCTATAAGACCCAGATGCAGACAGCTAGAGTCATAGGTGTTTATTGACCCAAACTGGAGGCAGGCAAAAGACAGGTCAAAGGCAGGTAGAGGTCCGCAATCCAGGGCAGAGTCAATAAGGTACAGAACAGCAAGCAGGCTTGGGGACAGGACAGACAGAGGTTTGTAAACGTGTCAGAGTCAGGCAGGTACAGAATGGCAGGCAGGCTCGGGGTCAAGGTAGGCAGAATGGTCAGAACCGCGGAACTAGGGGACAGAACTTGAGAAAGCAGGGAGACGGGAAAACACACTGGTAAGACCTGACAAGACGAACTGGCAAGACACAATCACTGAACACAGGTATAAATACAATGGGGATAATGAGGAAGATGGGTGACACCTGGAGGGGGGTGGAGACGAGCACAAAGACAGGTGAAACAAATCAGGGTGTGACAGTTCTGGCAAAATGTCCCTGTTTTCTGCAGTTGTGACAAGCAAAGTTCCTGTCTTGTTGTTGCTGTTCTCTGGCCCACCCGTCAGCACTGGCTCCCCCTCCTCTTCCGTCCATCATTTTGAGGTCTTTCCTGAGCCTGCCGCTGCTGGCCCTGTCCTTGATAAAAAGCCAGCTGTGCAGCTTGTAACTCCTCCTTTTTCTATTCTCTGTTTTGTCTTGTCTTCTTGAGACAGTTTTTGTCTCTCATCGTGTTTACAGTGTTCAATAACCGCTTGTAGACTGGTAGTTTCCCAGCCAATGCAGGTCATTTCAACCTGTTTACCAAGGGCTGGCAAAAGTCCATTCATTAGGGCAGCCTTCAAGAGTCTGTCATAGTCATCATTTTGGCAGCCATCAGTCATTGGTTTGAGCCCATTATGCTTACGGTAGCAAGTCTCCAGCCTATGTCTGTAGTCTTCCAATGACTCTTTAGCTTTCTGCGTGCAACTATAGATAGCTTCCCAATCGGTCATGGGTGGGTAATGTTCTTTTATGCAATCACAGTGTAGTTAGTTGGGTAGGCTCCACCCTTTTCCCATTGGTAGTTTTCTTCAAAGCCTCCCTCCACGTCCGCCCATCGCAGCCTCATCTTGATACGGCAAATGTGCACAATCTCAGCTGCAGATGGCTTGTACAGCCGGGCCATCTTAATTAGCTGTGTGGTAAAATCACCAGCGTCCTTTGTACAATCTGGAAGTTCTTTAGCAATGTCCTTCATTTCGCCCTGTCTTCAAGTCTTCTGGATGTCGAAGAGCGGGTACCATTCGTCATGGCCCTCCTCACCATCCACAGGTCGTGGTTGTGGATTAGTGGACATTACCAGAGGTGCCTGTAGAAAGGTTGTGTTTGGGTCACCTTTTTTACCTGTTCTGGTCGTGACCGTTGTGGGTGAGGGACATAGCTGCATGTTAGGGGTCGACGTTGATGGTGGACTAAGTTCCCAGAGTCCATCAACACCAGAGACGGGACTCAATGTGGCCGGTGCATGGAACGGATTTCCACTGCTCATGGGCCACCTCCAAGGTGTCTGCTGGTAGAACTGCGGTGTGAGAGATGGCTAAGCGAGCTGCTGTCGGACAACCAGGGTTGGTGCTGGTGCAGTGGATACAGGGGTATAATGGGGGGTGGAAAGTCATTATCATCATCATCCCTGTTTCTCCTTCTTTTCTTATCTTCCTCCAACTGTTTCTTCTTCTTACTTTCTTTTTCTACATTCTCTTAATTACACTCAATGTGTGACGAACATCATAATGAGACAAAGGTGCAGCGTGGTGAGTGCTCATGTTCAAATATTTATTTGAACTCAGAACACTAAATCAAAAGAATAAACAACGGAAAACAAACGTCACGTTCTGCAGGCTAATCTAAGCTGTACAAAAACAAGATCCCACACAGAAGGAGGGAAAGAGGGCTGCCTAAGTATGATTCCCAATCAGCGACAACGATATAGACAGCTGCCTCTGATTAGGAACCATACTCGCCCAATCAAAGAAAAAGACAACATAGAAATATAACACATAGACTGCCCACCACAAACCCTGACCTAACAAAATAAAGCGTCTCTCTCAGGTCAGGGCGTGACACAATGTGCCTTTCAAGGGATAATCTGAAGGCTATAAAGTCTTCAGTTAATTTAGAACTAAGTATTAGAGCTATTTAGTTAACGGTTTTGTTAAAACCATCATCATAACATTGTGATTTGTTAAGTATATAATAATCCATGGCACATGTCCAGTAAAGTGCAGTATGACTATCTTATAGTTCAGTGCATGTTGGCTACTTGTCATTTTGGCTCACAGATACTGTAGAATAGACTACTATAATCTTTGGAGAAAGTCAAGTGTGCTACTACAGTCATATTCATCTGGATATTAATGTAACATTGTTACACATGCCCAGACAGCTTTGAACAGAAAATCATGCATTTTGCAACTTAAATAACAGTGCTGTTAGAATTAACAAATATTGTCCAGAAAATGCTATGGATACAAAAACAATTGAGACAGCAAAAATATATTTTATCGATTGATTTTGACAAAGGGGAAGTTGTAAACATTCATAACTCAAGTGACCGGAGATGAAGGCTCCCTGAGTTCAACATTGGCTTTGACACACTCTGACACACTCTGCTTTGACACACTCTGCCAGTCATTGACTTTTGGTTAGTTGGAAGTTACAGAAAGGGCTTGGCAATGGTTGCCATTGAGTTGCTTAGTATCAATCCCAACCCAACAGGAGGACAAAGGAGAGGGAGAAGAAGAGGAAGAGAGAGAAGGAGGAGTGGGCCATGGAAGCTCCACTGCTGCCACCAGCTAAGGCGGGGGATAGGAGGGTTCCCAAATTGGTAGCAAGGAAGTTCTTAAAGCGGGATGTTTTGGTGAAGACTTGGATGGAGGAGGCGCGAGGACTCTGGCTCCATCGTGCTTTGCTAGTGCTGTTAGTGCTGGTGGTGTTGCTGCTTGTGGCGTTGCTGCTATCGACAGTCAACACAGCAGTCTGAAACCATGAGTTGCCCTGCTTACACATCAGAGGACCACCCACATCACTCTATGGGGAGAGAAGCAGAGAAAAACATGGGTTAATATGGTCATACTGTTATGTGCTTATAACAACATGTTGCAAGCAAAATAGTAAGACCGACATATTTATAGATCAACTGTGCCATACCTGCAATAGTGTCACAGGTCCGGTGCAAATGTTGTCCAAAGATGAAACATTCACACATTCCACCACAGAGGTCTGGAACTCCTGCAGGACTTGCTCAGCTGAGGACACAAAGAGAGAGAGTTTATTACTTGTCATACCAATACACACACACAGACACACACTCCTAAGGTCGTATCTTTCCGGAAACAATCCCTAGCCAGCCCCTACCCTAGGCATGTGTGTCCATCTGAGAGGCATGGATAGGTTGTAAGCAATATGTTGAAAATCCCACCTATCCTATCAAAGGAAAGGTGGACCTACAGTACTTCCATTGCTTTTCCAATTCTTTCAGATCTATAGAGCTTGTTACTGAACAGGCACATTTCTAACAAACACACAAAGACAGTTGTCCATCCACTCACCCCCACCCTGGCCAGTGCCCCAGCCAGCCACCCAGCACTTAGTCCCTGTGCTGAAGGTGCTGGTTCCCTGGTCCAAACAGATAGGCTGGATGTAGTTTGACAACTTGGGTTTGCTGGCCAGTCGGAGGATGGCCACGTTGTTGCCCGTCAAGTTGCTCATGATGATGTTGATGACATTCAGGGTTAACTCGTTAGGGTTGGAGCCGTTTTGCTTCAGACGACCCAGGATCACGGTCCATTGAGAGGCGTTGGGTTGGCTGCAGAGATATAATAAATTGTGTGTTTAGCGAGGGACGCAAAACTCTTCATTCTGATTGCCGTCTTATGGAATGCTTATGTACTGCTTATACATGTGATATGTAGGGGTTATGAATGTGTTATGAAGAATGTGTTATTCCCTAGTTAGACACCCGTCATACAATTTCTAACTTTTTGGACGACCCCTAAAATCGAATAGAAATGTGAGTTACAGATCTGTCATTCCCGTCGAAAGCAAGTCTAAGAAGCGGTAGATCTGTTGTATGTATGCTATTTCTATGCTTCCCATTCTGAAGTTTCTGTGTCTTTTACTTCCAGTTTCGTACACGTGTTTTATTAAACAGCGGAATATACAATATTTGTGGTTATGGAAAATATATTTCACAGTGGTTTGGATGGTACAATGATTGTCTACACAATGACTGCTTGTTTTGTCACAAACTGAAATTAGGCAAACGGTGGTGCGATTTCTGCATAGTGCATCTCTCTTTAGTATGGATGTTGTCATCATTTTGAATGCAATTAATGATTGTAGCAAGTTGATATTTTCTTACTTGAAGTTGTTGACACACTACAGGTCAAAGTTTTAGAACAACTACTCATTCAAGATTTTTTACTATTTTTACTATTTTCTACATTGTAGAAAACTATGAAATAACACGTATGGAATCATGTAGTAACCAAAAAAAGTGTTAAACAAATCAAAATATATTTTATATTTGAGATTCTTCAAATAGCCACCCTTTGCCTTGATTAAAGCTTTGCACACTCTTGGCATTCTCTCAACCAGCTTAATGAAGTAGTCACCTGGAATGCATTTCAATTAACAGGTGTGCCTTCTTAAAAGTTAATTTGTGTGATTTCTTTCAAAGAGAAACGATGAGTCCATTACTTTAAGTCAGTGTGGCAAACCTCTTCAAAGTTAGGAGCGTTTGTCACAAATTAAGTGGGAAACTGTCACCAAAGTCAGCCCAGAATGAAAGTTATTTCGAACATGACAGTACCTGTGTGTTTGTTTCGCTGTCCTGGTCCACCCAGGCCGCAGGTAAGGTCAAGGATAGCAGGGTTCGGTACACAAATCTGGTTCTCGGTAGGTCCAGGTCTAAACGCCAACAGGTAAGTCCAAAACAGTCCAGCTCGTACACGGTAAATCCAGCCAATGTAGATTGTCTCTTTCTCTATGGTTCATAGATCCTTCCCGCCCTCTCTCTCTCTTCCTGGTTTTTCTTGACCTTTTATCTGTGGGTCGGCTCCACCTTCTGAGGGTTCCCCTTGCTTCTGGGAATTGTAGTTTTGGCAGTCGGCCATTTTGTGATCTGTAGTTCTGATCGGGGTGGCCATTTTAGTGATCGGGCAGAGCCCGTTTATTAGTTCTGCCCTCACATATCTGCCATTTATCACTCGACCCCCTTCTTTGCCACATCAGTTAATACGGAACATTTCAAGAACTTTCAAGTGCAGTCACAAAAACCATTAAGCGCTGTGAAACTGGCTCTCATGAGGACCGCCACAGGATGACCCAGAGTTACCTCTGCTGCAGAGGATAAGTTCATTAGACTTACCAGCCTTAGAAATTGCAGCCCAAATAAATTCTTCACAGAGTTCAAGTGACAGACACATCTCAACATCAACTGTTTAGAGGAGACTGTGTGAATCAGGCCTTCATGGTCGAATTGCTGCAAAGAAACCACTACTAAAGGACACCAATAAGAAAAGGAGAATTGTTTGGGCCAAGAAACACGAGCAATGGACATTAGACTGAAGGAAATTTGTCATTTAGTCTGGAGTCCAAATTGTAGATTTTTGGTTCGAACCGCCGTGTCTTTGTGAGACGCAGTGTGTGTGAACAGATGATCTACGCATATGTATTTCCCACCGTAAAGCATGGAGGAGGAGGTGTGATGGTGTGGGGGTGCTTTGCTAGTGACACTGTCTGTGATCTATTTAGAATTCAAGCTTAACCAGCATAGCTACCACAGTATTCTGCAGCAATACTTCATCCCATCTGGTTTGGGCTTAGTGGGACTATCATTTGTTTTTCAGCAGGACAATGACCCAACAAACCTCCAGGCTGTGTAAGGACTATTTGACCAATAAGGAGAGTGATGGAGTGCTGCATCATATGACCTGGCCTCCACAATCCTCCAACCTCAACCAAATTGAGGTGCTTTGTGATGAGTCGGACGGCAGAGTGAACAAAAAGCAGCCAACAAGTGCTCAGCTTATGTGAGCACAACTCCTTCAAGACTGTTGGAAAAGTATTCCAGATGAAGCTGGTTGAGAGAATGCCAAGAGTGTGCAAAGCTGTCATCAAGGCAAAGGGTGGCTATTTGAAGAATCTCAATTATATTTTGATTTGTTTAACACTTACTACATGATTCCAAATGTGTTATTTCATTGTTTTGATGTCTTCGCTATTATTCTACAATGTAGAAAATACAAAAAATAAAGAAAAACCCTTCAATGAGTAGGTGTTCTAAAACTTTTGACCGGTAGTGTATTTATTAAATTCATATGCACTGCTTATGAATGTGATATGTATGGGTTATGTATACTGAACAAAAATATAAACGTAACATGTAAAGTGTTGGTCCCATGTTTCATGAGCTGAATTTAAAAAATCCCAGAAATTTTACATATACACAAAAGGATTATTTTTCTCAAATTTGGTGCACAACTTCATTTACATCCCTGTTAGTGAGCATTTCTCCTTTGCCAGGATAATCAAGCCACCTGACATGTGTGGAATATCAAGACGCTGATTAAACAGCATGATCATTACACAGGTGCACAATGTGCTGGACACAATAAAAGGCCACTCTAAAACGTGCAGTTATGTCAAAAACACAATGCCTCAGATGTCTCAAGTTTTGAGGGAGCTTGCAATTGGCATGCTGGCTGCAGGGATGTCCACCAGAGTTGTAGCCAGAGAATTGAATGTTAAACCTCTTAAGGATCTGCCCCTTTTTTTCCCGTCTAAAATGACTTACCCAAATCTAACTGCCTGTAGCTCAGGACCTGAAGCAAGGATATGCATATTCTTGATACCATTTGAAAGGAAACACTTTGAAGTTTGTGAAAATGTGAAATCAATGTAGGCGAATAAAACACATTAGATCTGGTAAAAGATAATACAAAGAAAAAAACTACAGTTTTTTTGTATTTTTTTTGTACCATCACCTTTGAAATGTAAGAGAAAGGCGATAATGTATTATTCCAGTGCAGGTGCAATTTAGATGTTGGCCACTAGGTGGCAGCAGTGTATGGGCAAAGATTTAGATTGATCCAATAAACCATTGCATTTCTGTTAAACATTTTGTATCAAGACTGCCCAAATGTGCCAAATTGGTTTAGTAATAACTTTTCAAGTTCATAACTGTGCACTCTCAAACAATAGCATGAATTATTTCACTGTAATAGCTGCTGTAAATTGGAAAGTGCAGTTAGATTAACAAGAATTTAAGCTTTCTGCCAATATCAGATATATCTATGTCCTGGGAAATGTTCTTCTTACTTACAACCTCATGCTAATCGCATTAGCCTACGTTAGCTTGAAGCTTCTGATAGGCTAATTGACATCATTTCAGTCAATTGGAGGTCTACCTGTGGATGTATTTCAAGGCCTACCTCCAATACCAGTCTCTTTGCTTGACATTATGGGAAAATCAAAAGAAATCAGCCAAGACCTCAGATAAAAAAATTGTAGACCTCCACAATTTCCAAACGCCTGAAGGTACCATGTTCCTCTGTACGAACAATAGTACGTAAGTATAAACACCATGGGACCACACAGCCGTCATACCGCTCAGGAAGGAGAAGCGTTCTGTCTCCTAGAGATGAACATACTTTGGTGCGAAAAGTGCAAATCAATCCCAGAACAACAGCAAAGGACCTTGTGAAGATGCTGGAGGAAACAGGTACAAAAGTATCTACAGTATATCCATAGTAAAACGAGTCCTATATCGACATAACCTGAAAGGCCGCTCAGCAAGGAAGAAGCCACTGCTCCAAAACCACCATAAAATGCCAGACTACGGGTTGCAACTGCATATGGGGACAAAGATCGTACTTTTTGGAGAAATGTCCTCTGGTCTGATGAGACAAAAATAGAACTGTTTGGCCATAATGACCATCGTTATGTTTGGAGGAAAAAGGGGGAGGCTTGCAAGCTGAAGAACACCATCCCAACCGTGAAGCACGGGGGTGGCAGCATCATGTTGTGGGGGTGTTTTGCTGCAGGAGGGACGGGTGCACTTCACAAAATAGATGGCATCATGAGGTAGGAAAATTATGCGGATATATTGAAGCAACATCTCAAGACCTCAGTCAGGAAGTTAAAGCTTGGTCGCAAATGGGTCTTCCAAATGGACAATGACGCCAAGCATACTTCCAAAGTTGTGGCAAAAAGGCTTAAGGACCACAAAGTCAAGGTATTGGAGTGGCCATCACAAAGCCCTGACCTAAATCTTATAGAACATTTGTGGGCAGAACTGAAAAAGTGTGTGCAAGCAAGGAGGCCTACAAACCTCATTCAGTTACACCAGCTCTGTCAGGAGGAATGGGCCAAAATTCACCCAACTTATTGTGGGAAGCTTGTGGAAGGCTACCCGAATGTTTGACCCAAGTTAAACAATTTAAAGGCAATGCTACCAAATACTAATTGAGTGTATGTAAACTTCTGACCCACTGGGAATGTGTTGAAAGAAATAAAAGCTGAAATAAATAATTCTCTACTATTATTCTGATATTTCACCTTCTTAAAACAAAGTGGTGATCCTAACTGACCTAAGGCAGGGAATTGTTACTAGGATTAAATGTCAGGAATTGTGAAAAACTGAGTTTAAATGTATTTGGCTAAGGTGTATGTAAACTTCCGACTTCAACTGTATGTATCTATGAAGGTATCAACACTTTAAAAACTGTCCAGCTGATCAGGATGGTAAAGCCAGAATTGTACAGTATTTTGGGAGAGATGTTGGCTGATGGCTCTCCCCTTTGGTACACTACAGTAAATATTACTGTAAAAGGCTCTACACTCTCTGCGAAACAGAGCATCGTGTACAGACCGTTCCAAAAATTCAGCCGCACAACAGTACATAGAAATACTCAGAGAGTGATGCAAATGGAGGTCCGTTGCTCAGTTGGACCCATGCAGTCCCATCCAGACATTGATTGACATAATTATTACACCAGGTCCATTCTCTCTGCAGCACCGGTTGTATAAAACATGGGTGGTGTTTTTGAACAGCTATCCATAAAAGGATTTTCACTAGCACAAGGATTGTACAAATGTTCTACGTCGGACTAATTAACCTTTTTTAACCTTTTGCATGAGGGTTGAAAAGGAAAGTGTCACTAAATGTTAATGTAATGGCACCTTCAAAAATCTAAATGTAGGTTATATGACTAGATTTCCTAAGAATATGTCATGACTGACATTTTAATCCGGCACTTAACTACTTGCTCTCCCCTTTGCAATACAGGTAGAGTTAACTTACCTGGAGAAGCAGCTAGCGTCGCTCATGACAGAGTCCACCGCCACTAACGTGCCCCCGCAAACGTGTGCTCCGTTTTTCTGTATGCTGGCTATCCAGGGCCACAAGCCTGCTGTCGCCAACGAGCTTCCCCCACCAATACGGGAGTTCAAAGAGGCGCTAGCGCTGCCACACACCACAGCTGCAGAGGGAGAGACGGATACAAGTTTGAGAGACAAATAAAAGGGAGTAATCCAGTAGTGAGATTTATCACAGAGGTAGAGATTCACATCAATGTTTAGCCATATGCACAAGTTAGACTATAGGTACTTACGTGCGGGTGTGGTAGTAGGGGGGGAGGTGGTGGTGCAGGTGACACTGAGGTCAGAGTTAGTCCCATTGGATGAGAAGGTGATGAAGCCTGGTTGGGCACTGGTAATCTGGCTGTTGATCCAGGTCTGGTACTGGGAAACTCTGGCGTACACACCAGGGAAATTTGCCAGAGCACAGCCGTTGCCAAAACTTACAACGCCAGACTGGATCCAGCGAGTACCCTGTTTGCTCACAAGCGGACCTCCTGAGTCCCCCTATGCATAGACAGATTTACAGTGTCACTGGGATTGAATTTTCACAGGATTATGAAATATAATGGGTTGATTTCCCAGATGATGTCTAGTCTCAGACAAAGAAGCATTTTCAAATGGGGAATCTCTATTGAAAATTATTTTTAGTCTAGGATTAGGTATAACCTGTTTTCGGAGAATTGGCTCAATGTGTAATTGACTGACACTGTAATAAACAAAAAGGACACCCAAGAGATTTTACCTGACAGGAATCCTTTCCTCCTGCTGATAGACCAGCACAGATCATGTTGTCAGTGATGGAGCCAACTCCATAATTACAGTTACACTGCCTGTTTCCCACTACTGGCACATCCACCTCCTGTAGGATCTGTGGTAGAGCTGGGATGATAAACCGAAAATGTAGACACCATCCACTTATCACAGGCATTGCTGATATTCTTCACTACGATAAGTAGCTTATACTAGACAATGTGAAGTTTGAAATGAAATAAGTTTGCTAATATGGGTGATTGTTAATGGGACAATTGATAGCTACAACAATCAAACTAGTAGTCAGTGATGGGAAAAGTACCCAACTTTCATACTTGAGTAAAAGTAAAAAGATACCTTAGTAGAAAATGACTCAAGTAAAAGTGAGTCACCCAGTAAAATCCTACACGATTTTCTTGTTTCTTGGCACGATTTTCTTGTTTTTTAATTTACGGAGAGCCAGGGGCACACTTCAACACTCAGCCATAATTTACAAACAAAGTGTTTGTGTTTAGTGACTCAGCCAGATCAGATGCAGTAGGTATGACCAGGGATGTTCTTTTTAAGTGTGTGAATTAGACCATTTTCCTGTCCTGCTAAGCATTCAAAATGTAACTAGTACTTTTGGGTGTCAGGGAAAATTAGAAGGTACATTACTTTCTTTAGGAATGTAGTGGAGTAAAACTAAAATCTGTCAAAAATATAAATAGTAAAGTAAAGTACAGATACCCCAAAAAACGTCTTAAGTAGTACTTTAAAAGTATTTTTACTTAAGTACTTTACACCATTGCTAGTAGTAGTAGTTTAAAGGCTAATAAATAAATAAAACAGTGGTGCACATGAATGTTATGAACGTATCGTTCTACTTATCGTTATCGCATCAATTCAGGTAATTTATTGCGGTATACATTTTTGTCCATATCGCCCAGCTCTAGTCTGTGGTGAGGGCAGGGACACTGAGGATAGACTTTCAACCCATGAGAAAAAGGGCTTCCTCAACATACACAAGACCTCTCAGAATTCTGATCCATTATCAGTAGTAGTTAAAACAAGCTATATCTGTGGACTCACATCCTCCACTGTTGAGGGTGCCCCAGCCTGTGACCCAGCTAGTAGTGCCAGCATAGAAGGAGCTGCCTTGAGCAGCTAGGCAGACTGGCCGGATGTAGTTGGTAAAAGTCACGGAGGAGGAGAGCTTCAACAGACACATGTCGTTGTCACTGGTACTACTGATGTAGTTGGGGTGGCAGATGATCTGAGTGACCGTAAGGCTCACTTCATTAGGGTTGGAGCCCTGCTGGTTCTGACGACCCAGGTAGACCAGCAAATTTGATGTACTGGTGCTGAGAAAATTAGAGTTTCAAGTTAGAATTGTATTAAATGTCTGAAGGGCCTGTAGCACCCACTTCAGCAATATTTGAATATTAGCATTATTTACGAACTGCTTCCCTTTACTTCCCACATCTCATTATGAAAACATGATCGGGAGGAAAGTCTATTTACAAAGTATTGTTACTGTCCCAAAAAACATTGTGGTTTTATGTGATCACATGAAAATCTAAATCTATTATTATTATTATTATTATTATTAATACTACTACGTGACAGTTTGTGGAAATACTACAATGCAGATTTGATTAAATTGAGCCCTATGTTTTTATGGGTCCTCACCTGGGAAAGCAGTGAGCAGCAGTCAGCACCCACTCTTTGTTAATAAGGGATCCCCCACAAAAATGTCTGCCAGATTTCTGCAGACTGGCCTGCCATGGCCAACTCCCTGGAGGAGCATCCTGACCCCCCACGATTCTAGTGTTGAGAGGAGAGATTCCACACACTAACAAAGACACAGATGGGCGAGGGATTACAAAATATAACACACAGGAAGTGAAGAGATTAAAGCTCACTAGTTAGTCAGTGAATAGGAGCATGGTTAAGTCATTCAATTAGGAAAATAACAGACATTTGATTGAAAAAGGAGGGGACTTACCATCCAACTGAGAGTGAGACACTGAAAAACAGGAGAAGCCGAAAACAGTTGAACAGTTTGGTTTTGGCACACTGTGGGCAAACATGTAATTCATAACTCTTTTCACCCCATTGGTTTTATAGTAGAAACATACAGTCTTGGAGCTGTCTGTCTGCCTGGCTGGCTGTGAATGATTATTGTGGTTTCTGACGGTACTGTGTGTATTTAGTGTCCATACAGACTTTTCCTCTGAACAAACTATTTCAGCTGTTTTCTTATTATGAGTCTGGATTGTCAAACCAAACGCCATCTGTCAAAACGTCTTTCATCACTGGGTATGTTACCTAATACTGCTGTCCACTTAACATTGTCCAGAATGTGTTTAACACATTACCTATTGAAACAACCTAGGAGAATAGATTACTCTCAGAATTACAAAAATATGTTTTTATTTTATACTAATGAACTAATACTAGATAAATATATTTTGGGGACCAAAGCCTTATGAATAAGATAAAGAGGATGAGGAAATATATACTGCATCTTTAGAGGAGAGCTAAAGAAAAACCGGCTCATCAGGAAACAAAGAACAAGACAAAATGCACAATCATTCAAAGGAAGCAATGTGGTCACAACAAACAGTCATCATTGCTGTATGACTGTATGGGGATTTCCCATGAAAGAATACTTGGTAATGTTTTATGATGCATTCTAAGACTTGTCTAAACCGGATAGTTCACCCAATCACCCTTCTCTTGCCTCCACTATTGTTTTGAATCTTCTCTGTATGTGACAAATCAATGGTCTAAAGAGGCTTCCTCTCCTCACCTACGTTCCTTTATTTGAGCTAATCTAAAAGAACTGGACAGGAGAAATTAAGCCCACTGCTAAACGTCTGTCATAATAACACTTTCACCTCCTGTCTTTTCAGACCAGTGAAGCTAAAGGAGCACCCTACCTCTGGGTGCTCTATGGGTGTGACTGTCAGGTTGACTGGCTTCACATTCAGTCCCCACCCACTAACTTAAAATTAGGTCATGTTTTTTAATGAATGTATACAACATAGAGGTAAACAGACAAATCAGACTTATCTACAAACTGATATTTGTTTCTACAAGTTCATCGCATTACATAATGAACGTATCAAATATTCTATTCCATCCAACTGAAATTGAGGACAAACACAACTGGCCAGTCACGACCAATGTTCATACACTTTGGAACCTCAATTTCCTCCATGTACTCTGCCCTTAAGACGACAACAGACGAGCATTGCATTGGTGACTCATTGCATTGGTGACCAGTTCACTCAAACATTGGCCTTAACTAAACTTGATGTGAAAATGTGCTTACCTCCACGTAAAATTTAGACCAATGCTTACACACAATTTCTAGTGTTTGAAGTATTGCATTGCAAGCAGGCCGTTAATAAGAGCCCAAATCTATTTATTTTATCTTTGCTAATCTGAAATAATTCGAAATAGGAATCGATTTACTATGTATTTTATTTCCGTAATCATTGCTTTTCTGACTGTGATGGTTTAGAATACCATTCGTCTCATCTCTTATTAGATAAGCTATTTAAACTATTTTGCTCTGAGATCCAGGGTGTGGTTACAGTATAATTGAATAGAACAGACAGTTTCTCTTTTCCATTGACATAGCCTAATGTATTTCAAATGTATTGAGTAGACAATAATTCTGAATTGGTAGGCAGTGCAGCATATTTACATTCGTGGAAAAGTCAATACAAAACATTGTTGAGTTTAAACCTTCTGCTAACAGGTCCACAACAATTTATCGTGTTTTTTTTTTCCTTTTAGAAACAATCTCAGTCCTTTGCCAAATACTAATAATTAGTCACTGCAAAAGATCAAAACCTTCTGGCAACACCTCAGATTTTCCATTGCTCTTTCTTTTAGAAACTGCTGTGGCCTAATCCCAAAACTTTCAATTATTCATTATGTCACCATTAAAAGGTGAATGAAGGGTGTTTTCCAGTCGGAGTTATAATGCTTGTTCACGCACACAGTTTTAGGAAATTGACCATTTCAGAAAAGGCGTATGAAGATTTTAATGTGACATTTACACAACGTTTATAAATGAGGCCCCTGTCCAAGCTGGCCAAGAGGGAAGTCATCCGTGTTAATCATGGTTTGTAATTTCTGTCACGTGTGCGATTCACCTTTCATCTCATAAATTCAATTATGATGTCCTCTTCCCTTCTTTTTTTTTTAAATGATTGAATTTTACCCCATTTTCCCAGTATCCAATTGTGTATTTACGATCTTGTCTCATTGCAACAACTCCTCAATGGGCTTGGCGCGGCGCAGATCGGGACATGCGTCCTCCGAGACACCCGCGCCAAGCCGCACTGCTTCTAACCCACACTGCTCGCTAACCCAGAAGATAGCTGCCCAAATATGTTGAGTCGTCACTAGTTAACACAGCCACAAGTCATAAGCCCTGCCTATTTCTCAAATTTCTCTTTCTTAAAATCGGATTTCAAACCTAACCCTAACCTTAAATTAAAACCAAAAAAGCTAGTTTTTGTTTTTCTGAATATTTACAATATAGACAAATTGTACTTTGTGGTTGTGATATCTATTGGGAACCAATGTGTCGGAGGCAAACACGGTTCAAGGAAACCGCAGCCCGGACGATGCTGGGAGCTCCCGGTCACGGCCGGCTGTGACAACTTGGGCTAACACCCCCTTCACTTCCTTATGGCTTTGAAATTAGATGTATAACTTCAACTGGTCCACAAACCCTAAAACACACTGACCCTTCTGCAGTGTAATTAAGTTATGTTGCCATGAGGCTCCACTTCAGACTGATAAATGTCTTTAAGGACACACGTTATACCTCGCTCACACAACATACATTCATGTCTTAGACAAATATTTGACACATGTGAACCTTCTGCCTTAAGTCTAACAGGTCACAAGGCACATGACATCCTATTGGCTTTGATTGTCTTTATTGGCTATGCCTGTATTCTATAAATAGTCAATACGGCCCATATAGCCCACCACCAAGAACATTCTATAACCTGACCAACTCCTTGACTCCATTCACCAGTCAATAGAAGGAAAGCAGTGGAATAACAGGAATCTCGTCTCTTACCTTTTGAAAAGAGAGCAACTAGTAGAGTCACCAAACAGAGTGCTTTGTAGACTTCCATCGTTTCAATGCCTGCCACTACAGCCTGTCCTGTTGAGTGTTTATACTTTTATTCCTCCCCTTTATCTATTTTTCTCTCTCAAACAGAAACCTGAGACACACCCACACCATGATACACCTGTTCTCTCTCCTCCCTCTCTCATCCCTCTTTTCAAGTCAAACAGACCCACTGAGGAATGTCTTGGTTGTCACAAGGGCAATGCTATTGGTTTTCCATTGCTGTAATCTGTTGATCATTTCTCCTGTCTATTTATCTATATATCGGTGTAAATATGTATCTAGCTAATCTATAATTTATCCTGTGTATATCCTGCTGGATCATTATGTTCGAAGGGCTGTGTGTTTAGTGTGTATGACGAGAAGAATGCAGTACAGTAACCTGTTCAATGACAGCCATTTATTTGTTTTAAATCTATCACTTGATGGTTTCAATGAGCTGTATACAGCCATAAGCAAACAGGAAAATGCTCATGCAGTGGTGGCCAGGTACTTTAATGCAGGGAAACAAATCCGTTTTACCTCATTTCTACCAGCATGTTAAATGTGCAACCAGAGGGGAAAAAAGTCTAGACCACCTTTACTCCACACACAGAGATGCGTACAAAGCTATCCCTCGGCCTCCATTTTGTAAATCTGACCATAATTCTATCCTCCTGATTCCTGCTTACAAGCAAAAAAATTAAAGCAGGAAGCACCAGTGACTCGGTCAATAAAAAAGTGGTCAGATGAAGCAGATGCTAAATTACAGGACTGTTTTGCTTGCACAGACTGGAATATGTTCCGGGATTCTTCCGATGGAATTGAGGAATACACCACATCAGTCAATGTCTTCATCAATAAGTGCATTGATGACGTCGTCCCCACATTGACTGTACGTACATACCCCAACCAGAAGCCATGGATTACAGGCAACATCTGCACTGAGCTAAAGGATAGAGCTGCAGCTTTCAAGGAGCAGGACTCTAACCCGTAAGTTAAAAAGAAATCTCGCTATGCCCTCCGACGAACCATCAAACTGGCAAAGCGTCAATACAGGACTAAGGTTGAATCGTACTACACCGGCTCCGACTCTCGTCGGATGTGGCAGGGCTTGCAAACTATTACAGACGACAAAGGAAAGCACAGCCGAGAGCTGCCCAATGACACAAGCCTACTAGACGAGCTAAATTACTTCTATGCTCGCTTCGAGGCAAGTAACACTGAAACATGCATGAGAGCATCAGCTGTTCCGGACGACTGTGTGATCATGCTCTCCGCAGCCAATGTGAGTAAGATCTTTAAACAGGTCAACATTCACAAGGCCGCAAGGCCAGACAAATTACCAAGACGTGTACTCCGAGCATGCACTTACCAACTGGAAAGTGTCTTCACTGACATTTTCAACCTGTCCCTGTCTGAGTCTGTAATACCAACATGTTTCAAGCAGACCACCATTGTCCCTGTGCCCAAGAACACTATGGTAACCTGCCTAAATGACTACCGACCCTTAGCACTCACGTCTGGAGCCCTGAAGTGCTTTGGAAGGCCGGTCATGGCTCACATCAACACAATTATGCCAGAAACCCTAAACCCAATCCAATTTGCATACCGCCCCAACAGATCCACAGATGATGCGATCTCGATTGCACTCCACACTGCCCTTTCACACCTGGACAAAAGGAACACCTACAGTGTTCCTCTTGACCATAGCCACTGCCCTAGCCTGAAAGCGGGGTTGTTTCGTATGCATACAGTCCACATTCAAGGTTTCCAAATGGCCAAAACATTCAATGAGATCCAGGGATATGGTGCAACAAAAAGGTTTATTCTTCTATATCTAACCAAAAAATGATTCTCCAATCAACTTAAAGCATCGATTGCGTGACGTGAAAAATGGTCGAAAGACTACCGCTCCCGCGTCTAGCTAGGACTCCTCCCCCCGATGGTCCAACTTCCTGCCTTTATCCTAACACACTTACCACAGTACAATGAATGTGCAAGAGGGGGGGGGGGCAAGTTACACTAATAACAAAGGAATATATCTCAATCAGGTAAATATAAATCATAAAGTTTGAGACAGCCACCATTCTACGCATACAAAGTTTACTGTACATATTACAATACCATGATTGGGGCCGTTTTTTTCAGGGAATTAATTGGATATTCAATTGACGTAGAGAATATTCTAATTGGAAATAATAGGCAATTCACTGATTTAGAAATAGTGATTTATTATGATGAGTGAACTGAATTGAGATGGGCCTCATCCTTGTGTCACAAATCCAGCCAACCTGAATATGTTACGGTCTCACCCATCCCTTTTAAATCCCTTAACAAATCATGAAGTGAAGGAGATGAACAGATTTGCAGTGAACCACTTCGGAACTTCAAGTCCAGCATGCTTCCTCTCTCTTGTGTTGCAGTTAGACCCAAAATGTACATTGTTGAAAAAAATAACACACAATTTTACCTCTGCACATTTACTATCAATGTTTTTGTCAGAGACCTTATCGAAGAAGTGTCTTTAGTTTTTCCCTATTCCCTATCACACCAGTATTTACAGTCCAACCACTCATTTCATCTGCTACAAAGTTTCAGTAAAAATCAGTCAATTGAAATACATTCATTAGGCCCTAATCTATGGATTTCACATGACTGGGAATACAGGTAGGGGCGTGGATCAGAAAACCAGTCAGTATCTGGTGTGATGGCCATTTGCCTCATGCCGCACAACACATCTCCTTCGCATAGTTGATCAGGCTGTTGATTGTGGCCTGTGGAATGTTGTCCCACTCCTCTTCAATGGCTGTGCGAAGTTGCTGGATATTGGCGGGAACACGCTGTCGTACACGTCGATCCAGAGCTTGCAAAACACGCTCATTTGGTGACATGTCTGGTGAGTAAGCAGGCCATGGAAGAACTGAGACATTTTCAGCTTCCTGGAATTGCTTACAGATCCTTACGACAATGAGCCTCAGAATCTCGTCACGGTGTCTCTGTGCTTTCAAATGGCAATTTATTCAATTAAATTGTGTGTTTGTTGTCCGTAGCTTGTGTCCCCCCCTCAGACAATCCCGCAGGTGAAGAAGCCAGATGTGGAGGTCCACACGTGGTTACATGTGGTCTGCGGTTGTGAGGCCGGTTGGACATACTGCCAAATTCTCTAAAAAGACGTTGGAGGCGGCTTATGGTAGCGAAATTAACATTACATTTCTGGCAAGAGCTCTGGTAGACATTCCTGCTGTCATCATGCCAATTGCAAGCTCCCTCAAAATTTGTGCTGTGTGTCAAAACTGCAAATTTTGAAGTGGCCGTTTAGTGTCCCCAGCACAAGGTGCACCTGTGTAATGATCATACTGTTTAATCAGCTCCATGATATGTCACACCTGTCTGGTAGATGGAATATCTTGCCATAAGAGAAATGCTCACTTACAGTGATGTAAACCAATTTGTGCACAAAATTTGAGAGAAATAAACTTGTGTATATGGCAAATTTCTGTGATATTTTATTTCAGCTCATGAAACATGGGACCAACACTTTACATGTTGCTTTTATATTTTTGTTCAGTGTAATATAAAAACGCAAATAAAGTTGCTAGCAATATCATTTGAAGAATCACCATGAAGCACTTTTAAATGACAGTAGGTGGTTCCACCACCACCAACAACCAAGGTACACAATGTCTGACCAAGGTACACAAAGTATATGGGGGCCTTTCACCAAACATGATTTATTAACCATAATTCATCTTTTAACCCCAACGGTCCTGTGGCCTTTATGCCGGAGTCAAACTCCTTCATGTTCCTATGCTAGTGTATTTGTCTATTCTCCTTCCTGTAGCTTCATCAAGTCATAATGGCCAACTTCCAGAGTAATGTTAAAACCACTTGGTTAAATGAATCAAGTACATCCAGTACTGTATAGTCACATGAAAGCCGTAACAATGTAAGGAATGCAAACCTTTCTTTGCCTTGGTGAACTGGCCCTACCGGTTTATCTACCCATGCCTCTAATAATCCTCCATATGTACACGCCAGGGGACACTAACAAACACAAATACACAGGATAAGAATAGTACAGCTCATTAGGGCCTGAAAGTGCAAACTCATCCTAGCATTTGAAGGAAATGAGGGACTGAGTTGGGCCACAGACAATTAAACGCAATCGACATAATGGAATGTGTGTTAACATTTAATCAGAAATGATTCACAGCCTTTCCAACACCCCCCAAATGTCCATGTAAAATTGCACGGATATAGTTTTGTCCATAACAACTTGTCCAAAATGGTTTTTATATACAGTTTCTCTTGTTTACAACACACTGTTGCAATACACACGTATAATACTCAGTCCACTATGCATCCCATTGTCATGGGTGATCTTAGTATATCCAGGCTGTAACAATGGAGAGATGGATAAGACAGTTTTGGTGATTTGTGTGCCATTCAGTGTCATTCAGGTCGCAGATGATTACAATGATTATGATATTGCACTCATAATCATGATTCAGCCCCTCAAATAGTTGCATAATTTTATACGTTTGCTCATTTCTGATAGCAAGCTTTAAGTTGGTGGGAAACGTGTCCCATTTCCTCAATTGTGGTTAACAAACAAGTTAGGTGTTCAAAGATCAACTGTGAAGAGTGGACACACCTGTGTAGGCCAGAGAGCCCTTTATTCCTAATAGAAGGCTCTGGCGTAAGCTATTGCAGCAACATCGTCAAAAATAAAACAACACATACTTGTGTGTTAACACAGTTTCACAATGGTACCTGTTTGTCATCAATAAGGATGGAATGTGTGTCACGCCCTGGCCATAGAGAGGGTTTTGTTCTCTATTTTGGTTAGGCCAGGGTGTGACTAGGGTGGGCATTCTATGTCCTTTTTTTCTATGTTTTGGTATTTCTTTGTTTTGGCTGGGTATGGTTCTCAATCAGGGACAGCTGTCTATCATTGTCTCTGATTGGGAACCATGCTTAGGTAGCCTTTTCCCACAGGGTTGGTGTGGGTAGTTGTTTTCTGTTTGGTGTGTTCACCTGACGGAACTGTTGCATTTTGTTCCACTTTGTTTTTTGTTTCAGTGTTCAAGTTATAATAAACATCATGAACACGTACCACGCTGCACTTTGGTCTACTCCTTCTTCCACAGACGACCGTGACAATGTGCTCCAGTCACTTCTCTGTTTCCATCAAGTTTCTAATGCTCAGACATCTTAGAATTTCTTTGTGTACTGTAGCGTGGAGGCCTAGCTGAACTCACTTCGAATGCCTGTCAGGAAAAGTTCACTAGTAATTATAATAATAATGTGTCAAACAGTCTCCTGGGCAAAGAAACCTCACTCTGTGGGAAAGCTCATCTTAAGCATAAACTGAAGAATAATCCACATACAGTGGCAAGAAAAAGTATGTGAACCCTTTGGAATTACCTAGATTTTTGCATAAATTGGTCATCAAATTTGATCCGATCTTCATCTAAGTCACAACAATAGACAAACACAGTGTGCTTAAACTAATAACACACAAATTGTATTTTTCTTGTCTATATTGAATACATAATTTAAACATTCACAGTGTAGGTTGGAAAAAGTAAGTGAACACTAAGACTAATGACTTCTCCAAAAGCTAATTGGAGTCAGTAGTTAACTAACCTGGAGTCGAATCAATGAGACGAGTTTGGAGATTTGGTTAGAGCTGCCCTGCCCCATAAAAAAACTCACAAAATTTGAGTTTGCTATTCACAGGAAGCATTGCCTGATGTGAACCATGCCTCGAACAAAAGAGATCTCAGAAGACCTAAGATTAAGAATTGTTGCCTTGCATCAAGCTGGAAAGGGTTACAAAAGTAACTCAAAAAGTCAGTCCACGATAAGACAAAGTGTCTATAAATGGATACATTTCAGCACTGTTGCTACTCTCCCTAGGAGTGGCCGTCCTGCAAAGATGACTGCAAGAGCACAGCACAGAATGCTCAATGAGGTTAAGAAGAAGAATCCTAGAGTGTCAGCTAAAGACTTATAGAAATCTCTAGAAGATGCTAACATCTCTGTTGACGAGTCTACAATACGTAAAACAAGAATGGTATTCATGGGAGGACACCACGGAAGAAGCCACTGCTGTCCAAAAAAAACATTGCTGCACGTCTGAAGTTCGCAAAAGAGCACATGGATGTTCCACAGCGCTACTGGCAAAATATTCTGTGGACAGATGAAACTACAGTGGTGTTCTTTGGAAGGAACACACAACACTATGAGTGCAGAAAAAAAAGGCACAACACACCAACATCAAAACCTCATCCCAACTGGAGGGAGCATCATGGTTTGGGGCTGCTCTGCTGCCTCGAGGCCTGGACAGCTTGCTATTAGATGGAAAAATGAATTCCCAAGTTCATCAAGACATTTTGCAAGAGAATGTAAGGATATCTGTCCGCCAATTGAAGCTCAACAAAAGTTAGGTGATGCAACAGGATAACAACCCAAAAGACAGAAGTAAATCAACCACAGAATGGCTTCAACAGAAGAAAATATGCCTTCTGGAGTGGCCCAGTCAATCCTGACCTCATCTCGATTGAGATGCTGTGGCATGACCTCAAGAGAGCAGTTCACACCAGACATCCAAAAAATATTGTGGAACTGTTATGGGAATTTTCGAATCCCAATGATACTAATTAACAATCAATAAGCCTTGACTAATCCCCAAGGTTTGTAAGACACTGGGTTAAGAATAATTAGGCAAGGACTCAGCTTTCTGCAAAAGGTCTGTACAGTTTATTCAGAGAACGTTCTAAAGTCAAAAATCAAGACTCAGTCCTTTTATAATACAAACACATTCTTATCTTTAGACCACTCCCTTCTCCAACAACCAGTACTTTTCCACTCACCACAAAGAACCATAAAAACTTGCCACATTCTTCAAGGCTTTCACCTTCCCTCCCCTTTATGACCATCTTGGTTTGAAACCTCTCCAATGTTTTTCTTTTAACTAATCTACAACTTCACTTACATCCCTACTAAAGAATATAACCTCAAAGTTTTACAATCCTAACCGATCTCCCCATATCCTGATTTTATCATCCCATTATTCTTAAACATATCTCCCTATTCTATAATAACAGAGTGGAACAATTTAGTCATTATTCTAACACATACAAATGATTCTAACAGGAACTGAAACAGTTTTGTAAAGAGGAATGGTCCAAAATTCCTCCTGACCATTGTGCAGGTCTGATCCGCAACATTTGGTTGAGGTTATTGCTGCCAAAGGAGGGTCAACCTGTTATTAAATCCAAGGGTTCACATACTTTTTCCAACCTGCACTGTGAATGTTTACGCGGTTTGTTTAAAAAAGACATGAACAATTATAATTGTTTGTGTGTTATTAGGGTTCACGTACTTTTTCTTCCCACTATACACAGAAGGGTTCCGTACCAAACAGTGGCGGCACTAGGGTTTTATACATGGGGTGGCCACGGCTACTTCAGGGGTCCACAAGCTCTGATAATTCACTTAACCCAGAGTTCTTCAATGTGGCCGATAGTGTGGTCCAAAAGAGTTACTTCACTAGAATTCTTTAACATACTATGAATAGTCAGTGTCTTGGAACTGCAGCTCAATATCTCTCTCTCTCTCCCTCTCTCTCTCTATGGAAGCAACACCCTGCTTCCATAAAGTAGGCGGTCACCCTAGTTTTAGCTTCCTCAATGGAAATTACCGAAGCAAAACACTTGCGAAGACTGAATGTCAAAAGGGAGACACCAATCACCTTCTCGGGAGTGACAGACAAATGAATGTCATGTAATTGGGGTGCGATTTCGCTTTCCCCCTGCCTTAGTTTTTACGGGGGTAAAAACTGTTGGCCTTGCAGAAGGAATACACGGTGCATTGTCTTCAACCTCAACATTCTCAAAAATGGAACTAGACAAATCCACCACATCTACTAGCTTGCGAGACTGTGCCCTCGTTAACACACAAGCAGGAAAAACATGGGGAAATACTTATCATCTGTAGTTTTGATTTCTGGGTTGACTACTACCTCTAACACAGGAGTGACATTATCACCCGCGATACCGTTCCCTAGTAGCAATGTGACTCCTTTTACTGGCAGTGTAGACTCTACACCAACACAGAAACGTCCTTATACCAAGTCTGACACTAAGTGGACCCAGTGAAATGGTACAGATACGGTTTTTGTCTCTATCCCCTGTAATATGACATGAGAGCCACAATACGTTTCAGAGGACCAGGGTAAAGCATCAGTAACGATTACTGACTGCGCCGCCCCGGTGTCTCGTAAGATTCGTACGGGCTTTTGATCCGCTTGTTCTCCAGTTTAGGAAACACAACCGGCAGAGATAAACGGAGCATAGACAGGATCCGGTTTCCCAAATGCTGAATCAATAACTCGGTCCGACGGACGAGCCAAAGACTGGACTAAACCCACGCTTTTTAATTGTGGGGATGGTGACAGGGACCGTTTCGGTTAATTTTTCAAAACCGGGCAGTCCGCAATCACGTGACCCTTTTGGTGACAGTAAAAACATTCACGGATATCGTGCAAAGGCTTAGGGTCGTTGGATGATAAGCGACCCAAACGAGGCACTGATGACGTAATCGTTCGGCCTTCAAAACGAGGCGCACCAAAGACAGTCTTGTGTGTCAAAGCGTACTCATCTGCCAACACTGCTGCCTGGGCCAATGTCGCCACTTTCTGTTCATTTAAATGAACTACAATTCTATCAGGGAGGTTGCTTTTAAAATCCTCCAACAGCATCAGCTCTCGAATATCAGCTGTAATGAGAATAGTTATTGCTGGTACTAAAAAGTTTTGTTTATAAACGTACATTTTAATAGGGACGATGTGTGCTAAGTTGAGATGTTTGAATTTGAGTTAAAGTAAGCACTAAGGACTGTTATTCTGAATTTGGGTTGGAGAATTTATAAAATGTTTTAGTTATGATTTGGATATAGCAGAATAGTTGCTTTTGAATGGTGAGTGTTGGGGGCGCTGTTTAAATGTATTAGGCCTAGGGAAGCTCTGGAAACCTTATCTCTAAGTATCCTTTGATAGGGAGTTTGTTAGAACATACTGGATGATAGCTTGGGTTAACATAAAGGTTTTTGTTTTTTGTTTGTTTTGTTTTATTATTTCATTAGAATTTTAATGTTAAATTGTAATGATAAATAGAGATGGCTGGATGATATATAATTAATTGCATATAAGGTTTATAGTCTGGGTTTTGCGATAACACCCAATGATGGAGATGAAGGAGACGGCATGGAGACCAGAATAACATGGGCATAGAACGTAACGTTATTTTTACATTTATTTTACGCTTTTCTTGTTAAGTCAATATGTTTTTAGGTTTTGTGGAACAAAACAGTGATTTTTGTTCCGAAATAGGTACTGATGTGTATTGACTAAATTGATTTGAGAATGTTTTAGTATGTTTATAACTGTGGAAGTACATTAGGAGTAGTGACTAGTGTGTTATGGATTAGATGGAATGTGACTGCATTGGGAATATGGGGGGGGGGGGCTCATATATTAAGGTTGTGGTGGTAGAGTGGTGTTATTTCCAGAGACTATGTATATTGTTACAGGAGACAGCACATAGGAGAGGGAGGACAGCTGGCTGTGTAAAATATAGGGACAATTATAAGTAAATTGAACATTACACATATCTCTTTTACCCTCACCGTAATCTAGGTAGTGGTGGTATTTCAGACATGGTAAACGTTTAAAAGACTTGTGACTTAAGAGTATTGTTAGGTTGGATATTCTTTCAACTCATTGATATTCACAATTTCTAACAGCCGGCGAACACTTGACAGATTAGAGGCAGTAGTTATTCTTACGGCAGTTGCTGTAGGGGTCGTAATTAAATAAGGCTATAGTTATGTGTAAATGTATCTGTAGCAGGAGGCTACATATAGTTGTTCCATGGAATTGCTCGGTTTTGTTACTTTTTGTAATAAAGTATTTTAATTCACAAGCTCCGGTATCTGAGAAATATTTGATTCAATATTTCCACGACACTTGTTACCCCACATTAGCTAAACATTCGTATACTGTAACTTCCGACACTGCACATGCGTGCATTACTAGCAGATGTAAACATGTTAGACTAAATTGGGAACCGATCTCTCTTATCTGATTAACTGTATGTTAATGTAGCCAAAGGTCTAACGTTACACAGCGACTCAACTTTCGTAAAGGTTGTTCAGGAAACCTAAACCTGATGCTAAACCTTAACTTACTTCAAATATGCTTTCGCCAATCCCCTAAAAAGCTTGTGGAGATGTGGAAATTCTCTCTTCCTCTTCTGTGTGTTGTTCTTATTTTTCTTCTTCTTCTTCATCTCGCAACCAATGTTAATATTCTCTCTTCCTCATCCTAGATTTGAAAAATATGCCGCCGAATGTCAAAATAAATGCTTCTTTAAACAAAAGGTGAAATGAGATGTCAATCAGCATCAAACTGCCAGTAGCGAATTACATTTTGGGGTGGCCAATCAGATGTCAGCGGTGTCCAGTGCCACCCTGGACACCCCTCTGGCTCTGCCCCTGGTATATCAGTCGCAAATGGCACCCTATTCCCTTTGAAGTGCACTACTTTTGACCAGAGGCCTACAGTGGTAGTGCACTATAAAGGAAATAGGATGCAATTTGGGATAAATCTGAGGTTGACAATTAAAGCATCAAAGTGAGTGGTAGCTTCTTCCCCCTGCAGTGTCAACCCAGGTGAGATGGTGGTACATTCAGAATTACCACAGAAATGGTTGAGTGGTGTAAGATCTTGTGTATCAACTCACAACCAAAAGTTTTAAATAATCCTGAGATATTGTTTGATGCCTGAACCTCCACTCAAATACAAAAACTTTTGGTTTTATAAATACTTTAATTTTAAAAACAAAACATTAAGATTCCAAAACAACTCAAAAGACAGCAACAAATGTAAAGAGCTCTTCAAGAACAAATAAAACCAAGTTTACCAAACTTGAGGGAGTGGGGTATATGGGGAGTGTGAGTGTTTGTGGGATAGTCAGGTCTGTCAAAACAGTCAAGAAACATGGGCAAAGTAACAACTTGTAACGCTGTATAAAAGGAGGGTTTGGGAGGAAGTTGGGCCCTAGAGGAAAGTAGGAGAGGAGGTGTGGAGAGGAGGAGCAGGATGGAGAACTAGTCCCAGCTTGGAGTGGCGTTGGTCTAGTAGGGCCTGTCTCTGCGGTCCTGTCTGTGTTCACCCCTACAACAGAAAGACATTTGTCACGTTGTTAAAGGGGTTTAAAAAATAACCAAGGGACACCCCACCACCGTTTTGGTAAAAATCAAAGATGGGGCTGGAGAAATGTAATCACTCAAGGTGGGAAACAAACACAAAAACATAACTATAAAATAAACATACATTCTTCTTGGAAGAGGTCATTTACCAAAGACACCAGCGCAGCGTTGTCAAACTCATTCCATAGAGGGCCTAGAGTCTGCGGGTTTTTGGTTTTTCCTTTCAATTAAGACCAAGACAACCAGTTAAGGGGAGTTCTTTACTAATTAGTTACCTTTATTCATCAATCAAGTACAAGGGAGGAGCGAAAACCTATAGACACTCGGCGCTCCGTGGAAAGAGTTTGACACGTGCACTAGTGTGTCCAATTGTAGGGTATTCTGAAATGTGGCGTGTGAGATGGGTAAAAACGATGCAGTAAAACAAAAAAATTGTAAAACAAGCTTATATTTTGGGTTCTAATGGGGTACGACAGTTGAAATAAGGTCATGAGGCATTTATATAGTTAAGTAATATTCTTTAAGAATCAATGATATACATCATTAATTTAAAAGTCAAAAAATGGATGCGTGTGCACTTGAGTTTCAATCTGGTATTTGTATATGTGTGTGGACCAGGGTGTTTGTATGCAAACCACTTCATGGCTGAGCCGCAGAAATTTGACAAACATACTTGTTGGAAAGGTGGCATTATATGACAGTGCAACATTTAAAGTCACTTAGCTCTTCAGTCAGGCCATTCTACTGCCAATGTTTGTCTATGGAGATTGCATGGCTGTGTGCTTGATTTTATACACCTGTCAGCAACGGGTGTGGCAGAAATAGCCAAATCCACTCATTTGAAGGTGTGTCCATATACTTTTGTATATATAGTGTACATGACACATGCACCTTCTTACCTTCCATCCATCTTGCCTGGTCCGAATCCACCCCTGTCGCCTCCGCGTCCGCCTCGGAATCCACCTCTGTCACCCCCTCGGCCCCGGAATCCCCCACGGTCAAAACCCCCACGACCTCCTCTGTCTCCACCGAAACCTCCTGACAAACAGAAATGCAGAGTTAAGAGACAAAAAAAAGGGGGAAAATGTAATTAAAAGGAGTAAACACAGAGCTACGACTGGCACCCAGTTTAACTGTGCCCTTGGCCACTAGGCTGGCTAACATGGCCTAGTATAAAAGGCAGTCTACACCTCATCCATTAGTCTTTGTTAGTACATAAGCAAATAATTCTCTGTACACAAGACTTCCTTCAGCCACTAAGCTGCTCCCTAAAAGGCTAAAACGCTAGACTAAAGGCTAAAGTCTAAAAGCCAGTGCAGAACGTTGGTTTCAGCCTTACCGCCTCCATCCATAGGAGACATGCCACCTCCAGCCCCCTCTGGTTTGGAGGACTTGCACTGGTTACACTCGTTCCTCCACGAAAAGTTCAGGTTCCCACACACCCTGAAAGGAAAGAGACAGAGAATCTCAGACACACACCATCATAACTAGCAGCTCACCCCCATCCTCGTCCCCAAAATATACACACTCCTCAGCCCCGACTTACGGGTTGGAACACTTCCAGTCCACACACACCTCAGCCCCGACTTACGGGTTGGAACACTTCCAGTCTACACACACTTCAGCCCCGACTTACGGGTTGGAACACTTCCAGTCCACACACACCTCAGCCCCGACTTACGGGTTGGAACACTTCCAGTCCACACACTCCTCAGCCCTGACTTACGGGTTGGAACACTTCCAGTCCACACACACCTCAGCCCCGACTTACGGGTTGGAACACTTCCAGTCCACACACACCTCAGCCCCGACTTACGGGTTGGAACACTTCCAGTCCACACACACCTCAGCCCCGACTTACGGGTTGGAACACTTCCAGTCTCCAGCTCTCTGCTGTCCTCCATTGCCACGGCCACCGTTGTCCCCAGAGAGACCACCACCACCACCACCTCTACCACCTCCGAACCCGCCACGACCCATCGGCCCTACAGAGAGAGGGTTAGAATATACAGGAGAGGTACAATCATACTTAGCTCTCGAGAACCCGAGGGGGGCATACCCAGCCCTTGATTTGTCAACTAAAGGTCCGGACCACAGTTTGGTCAACGAACTACAATCCGAAGGCTCGGTTTTCACATTTAGAAACGTTATTAATCCTCACTAGCGATACGGAAACCTTTGAAAATAAACTTTCATATAAGCAAGAAAAAAATCAAAAGATACCCTTACTGTGCACAGTCAAGCAACGTTGCATCCGGCTGTTTTCACACACCGCCTCAGCTATGACACATCCTCTTACCTTGCGCTCGCATTTCCATTGGACCATTCCATATTTCATAGCTGGATCACGTTTCTCAAAATACAGCCGGGTACAACTTTCCTAAACTGAATACAGTAAGTGTATCTTTTGAATTTGAAAAAGTATTTCTCGCTTATATGAAAGTTAAGTTCCAAATGTTTCCAAAATTGCATTTAGACAGAATATTTGAGGAGCGTCTGAGCATTTCCCTCAAGGCTGAAGGGCACGTCCAATGGTCTTGAATAAGGGCTAAATCATACTGTGCTCTCACTCACGCCCTCCTAACCATGGGCTATACAAAATTATACAGATACTTGGCCCCTTTCCAATGGGGGGGGGGGGGGGGCAAGCAGTTTTGCTGGAACAGTTCCCTTTCAATTCAATCATTTTTGTAAATTAACTGAAACTCAAATTAAAAACCCTCAATTCATATCCTACGTGGACTAATATGAAGTGGAATTGACTAACCCAATTGAGCCGACCCTATAATGACCAACTCACCACCAAACTCTGCCTCACCTCCTCGTCCTCCTCTCATGCCGCCAGCCCCACCCCGTCCTACTACGAAGTCTGCCCTGCGGGTCGCAAAGGACACCTTGATGGGGTTCCCTTTGAAGTCCTTCCCTGCAACGGACAAAACAATAGAATATTATATAACATTTACAAAACACAAATATGAAGGGCAATAAGTGAAAATCACTGACTGTACGCATTTTCTTCAATAAACAAACCTATAAGAAAAACAAAATGCTCAGAGACTACACTTAAAGTTACAGAAAATTATTCAAATCGAGACGCAGTGACCCACCATGCTGCTTTTTTCACTTATCTATTTCATGTTGTAAGTTTCAGTAAAATATTTTATTCTCCCCCAAAACAATGTAAACAGCAGTTTCTCCACAGGTAATCCCCTCACCATCAAACCAGTCGATGGCAGCTTTGGCAGAAGGGGGGTCGTCAAAGGACACAGTGGCCTCGCCCTTCAGCTTCCCTGTCTCTCTGTCTGTATACAGGTTGATCATGGGCAGACCAGTCTTCTTATTGATCTGACAGATGGAGAAAAAAGGGAGGTAGGGATGGAGAGTGTGACAGAGAGAAAGTGGGAGAGGGTGAGAGAGAGTGAGATGGGGGGGATTGAGGGAGAGAACGAGTAGAAAACGAGAGATGGATTGACAAAAAAAGCTACATTAAGATACAAAAGGAAAATGCATTAATGTAAGCATTCCATAGGTAAACACCATGGCCTACCACTCAAAACATAGCATGTTAGTAATCTACAGCAAAGCCTCAAGAAAAGATGCCACCCATGCACCAAAGTCAGGGCAGTGATGAGTGTGTCAGGTATAATTAAATGGAGGGAGGTGTTAAGGGAGTTCAATCAATAAATAAATAAAAAAGGTAGGCAGGTCGGTACCTTGATGATGCCGATCTGCTTGAAGAAGTCAGCCACAGAATCAACGGTGTAGCCATCTCCCATGCCTTGCACGAAGATGGTGTTGTTGTCAGAGTTATCCTGGTCTTCCACTGTAGGGAGGTGGTCAGGCCAGCATAAGGTTCATACACAGTCACAGTCACATTCATTATGTAAGGTGGTTCTGATCTATATCCCAGAAAATACAAATACTTCTTAACATAACTAATATACACAATTTACAAAGGTAGGAGCAGATCAGAAAAGCAAGATGCATACTGCTGCTGACCTAGATATTCCAGAACCGTATAGTGACACACTAATGAACTTAATCACATAATGGCAAGAAACATTATCAGTTCTAATTGTAGCACTATCAACTGTCAGAGGTCAGTACTTACTGGAGCTGGGCCCACCAGGTCCCTGGTCTCTCGGTCCTTCAGGAAGAAAAAGGATATTTAAGTTTTTGTAAGTGGACACTTACAAAAGTGCCACACATACTACTATTCTACAGTCCCACAACTTTTGCACATTCACAACTATGCATTCTTTCGATTCTCTCATCCCTACAAAACCACTCACCCAAAACACACCTACTGGTATACCGTTTTACATGCCTTTTGTGTCGTGTATACCTGACATGGACCATTACAGTGTATGCTTGCCATAGACCAGACTCCAGATGAGACACTATTGAAGTGAAATAATGACCCACGATGCCCATAGTGTACGTCGTACAACCTTCCTATCACTTCATCAGAAGAGTTACAACCAGAAACAATTGACAGTTTTTTTCTCACCTTTATCAAATAAACCTTTCATTACACTTTTAGCATCCCGTTTTATTGATGATACATCCATTCCACATGTACCAACCAGCATTACTAGGAATGAATGCATTTAACACAAGGGGCCGAAGAGATCTTTGAACCCAGTGGTCGATATGAACAAGGAACCGCTTCGGATTGTTTGCCTGGGGACGTTCACATTCCTTCAGTTTGTCACCATTTGTCTCAAGTTTCCATGTTATTTCTAAGTTTGCACATACAACCAGATCCACCCTTAGTTCTGACATAAACTGAACAAAAATATAAAACACAACATGCTACAATTTCAAACATTTTACTGAGTTACAGTTCATAAAGAAAATCAGTCAATTTAAATAAATTAGGCCCTAATCTATGGATTTCACATGACAAATGCAACTCCACTGTCTCGATATTGATGTTTTTTTATGCTTTTTTTTTTTATTATCCCTTTTTCTCCCCAATTTCGTGTCATCAAATTAATAGTTACAGTCCTGTCCCATCACTGCAACTCCCGTACGGACTCAGGAGAGGCGAAGGTCGAGAGCTGTGCATTCTCCGAAACACAACCCAGCCGCACTGCTTCTTGACACAACACCCACTTAATTTCTGCCCTGGTCAACTGTAAGTGCTGTTGTTGTGACGTGGAAACATCTAGGAGCAACATCTCAGCCGCGGCGTGGTAGGCCACACAAGCTCACAGAACAGGACCATTGAGTGTTGAAGCGCATAAAAATAGTCTGTCCTCGGTTGCAACACTCACTACAGAGTTCGAAATTGCCTCGAAGCAACGTCAGCACAAAAACTGTTCGTCGGGATCTTAATGAAATGGGTTTCCATGGCCAAGCAGCCACACACAAGCCTAAGATCACCATGCGCAATGCCAAGCGTCAGCTGGAATGGTGTAAAGCTCGCCACTATTGGACTCTGGAGCAGTGGAAAAGTGTTCTCTGGAGTGAGGAATCCCGCTTCAACATCTGGCAGTCCGACGGATGAATCTGGGGGATGCCAGGAAAACACTACCTGTAAAGTGTAAAGATTGGTGGAGGAGGAATAATGGTTTGGGGTGGGGGTGAAGGAAATCTTATATGCTACAGCATGACATTTTAGACTATTCTGTGCTTCTAACTTTGTGGCAACAGTTTGGGAAAGCCCTTTCCTGTTTCAGCATGACAATGCCCCTGTGCACACAGCGAGGTCCATACAGTAAATGTTTTTTTTGAGATCGGTGTGGAAGAACTTGACTGGCCTGCACAGAGCCCTGACCTCAACCCCATTGAACACCTTTGGGATGAATTGGAACGCCAACTGCGGGCCTAAATCGCCCAACATCAGTGCCCTACCTCACTACTGCTCGTGACTGAATGGAAGAAAGTCCGTGCAGCAATGTTCAAACATCTAGTGGAAAGCCTTCCCAGAAGAGTAAAGGGGGACCAATTCCATATTAATGCCCATGATTTTGGAATGAGATGTTCGATTAGCAGGTGTCCACATACTTTGTCATGTAGTGTACGTAAAAAAAAATAATAAGAAAGTAGGGGCGTGGATCAGAAAACCAGTTAGTATCTGGTGTGACCATTTGCCTCATGCATCACGACACATCCCCTTCGCATAGAGTTGATCAGGCTGTTGACTGTGTGCTGTGGAATGTTGTCTCACTCCTCTTCACTGGCAATGCAAAGTTGCTGGATATTGGTGGGAACACACTGTCGTACACGTAGATCCAGAGCATCCCAAACATGGTCAATGGGTGACATGTATGCAGGCCATGGAAGTACTGGGACATTTACAGCCTTCAGGAATTGTGTACAGATCCTTGCGACATGGGGCTGTGCATTATCATGCTGAAACATGAGGTGATGGCGACGGATGAATGGCACAACAATGGGTTTCAAGATCTCGTCACAATATATCTGGGCATTCAAATTGCCATCAATAAAATGCAATTGTGGTTTTTGTCCGTAGTTTATGCCTGCCCATACCATAACCCCACCATGGGGCACTCTGTTCACAATGTTGAAATCAGCAAATGACACCATACACGCTGTCTGGAATCTGCCCGGTACAGTTGAAACCGGGATTCATCCGTGAAGAGCACACTTCTCCAGTATGCCAGTGGCCATTGAAGTTGAGCATTTGCCCACTGAAGTCAGTTACGACACCGAACTGCAGTCAGGTCAAGTCCCTGGTGAGGACAACAAGCATACAGATGAGCTTCCCTGAGAAGGTGTCTGATCTCAGACCATCTCACAGGTGAAGAAGCCAGATGTGGAGGTCCTGGTCTGGCGTGGTTACACATGGTCTGCGGTTGTGAGGCCGGTTGGATGTACTGCCAAATTCTCTCAAATTAAAGTTGGAGGTGGCTTATGGTAGCGAAATTAACATTACATTTTCTCACAACAGTTCTGCTGGACATTCCTGCAAATCAGCATGCCAAATGCATGCTCCCTAAACTTCAGACAGCTGTGGCTTTTTACTGGCCCAGCACAAGGTGCACCTGTGTGATGATCATGGTGTTTAATCAGCTTTTTGATATGCCACACCGGTCAGGTGGATGGATTATCTTGGCAAAGGTCACAAACAGCGATGTAAACAAAGTTGTACACAAAATGAGAGAAATAAGCTCTTTGTGCTTACGGAAAATGTAGGGGATATTTTATTAAAGCTCATGAAACATGGGACCAACACTTCACGTTGCGTTTATATTTTTGTTCAGTATATTTTACTCAGAGGTCCAACTCTTTTACCATGCGGTTGTGTTGCTGCTATCGTTTTACCCACACCGTGGCCACTTTCAGAAGCTGTACTCTTTGTGGCCAAGATAACCCACTTTGCAACATTTTTGAGACCAAGATTTGACTTGTCTGTTGATTTCACTGTGTGTGATATTGTTGTTTTCATCTCGTGTGGAGAGAATCTTGACAATAAAGTGAGTGTGGACTGTGATAAATATATCTCTCTATTTTTTGGGGGGGACCAAGAATTCATCAAGCTTTAGTGCTGTTTCAAATATTCTGCTTAACTACGTCAACACAAACAACTGAGGACATTCAACAGGAAACAAGGCCTCACCAAGAGTTTAACATTACTCTTTGATAGTGTATGGATCCCACCTCTGACATATCACAAGCATCATGACAATACTACGACTGCATGGCAGTCATTATTTCCTTCCAGTCGTGCGTCAACACTTAATTTACCGGTTTGAGAAAATGGACTTTCCCCTGGAGCACTGTTTGCCACAAACAGGTCTCTGGTACAAGAACAATTTGTACGCTGAACAAACACTTCATTTCTTTAGTGGACCACACCAGTTACAAGATGAGAGGGGTCATTAGTGCACCCTTGCAACACCACAAGAATCCTTTTGTGTTTTGTCCACTACCTTTCACTACCTACCTGGGAGCAAACAGTTTTTTCCTCATATTTCCCATTCTGTTCCCTTCCCTCTGATCAATGCCGTTACGGAACCAGAGTAAGGGTTCAGTACTTTCTTTAGATACATACTGTTATATTAAATGGGACAGTAGATGCATTAAATCTGTCTATGCTTGACCTTTGACTTCCATAGTCAAAGGAGGAATGACTAACATGCAAACCACACTGGCTATATTGCGTGCGTGAGCAGTGCAAAATAAAATGTACACATACATGTTATTCAATCATTTCGCATGTGAACGAGAGTCTGCGTAGACAAGCGCTAAAATAGAACTTGGTTTTATTCAAGACTCTTCACGTGGTGCAAGTTCCTCACTTATTGGATATTAGGAAGATACAAACCCACGCTTGGAAGCATGGAAGACAAACGAGGACAGATTTAAAGATAACTAAGTAGGTTTCCATTGTTGTCTGTGGATTAACTGTCAGAGTAGAGAAGCACACACTTTTGTATGACTCTGGGTCAAAATTCAACAAAAGAACCAGCTAAAGAGAGGACCATATGCATGTCAGATAAAATAACCCAATGTCCATGAATGCTTCATGCATGTTTCGACCTGCCCCAAAACTAATATAGATGGTTCACAGTTGGTTTTGATATTTTAACCTGCATGTCATGATCGTGTCTGGTGTGGATGGATATATTCAACATGTGAGCACGATGGCGCCAGTGTAGTCAGCATGTAAGTCCAAGATGTTGACAAAAAAAAAACACCAACACCATCATCAATACCACCATTGAAGACTTTACCATGATCAGTACTTCCACCCATGATATTTTAAGTGGACTGTCTAGGCAGTACACTTCAACAGCATTTAGAAACCAGAAGGTGCAGAGAGCCAAATTCCTCACACCAACAAGGCAACGGTGAGCATAGCATTACAGAAGGAAAGGGAGAAACATAACCAAACACCCTACGTCAGTTGCTTTCCTTAGAGTTCACCCTGCAATTTGATGTCATCACACATATTATAGAATATTGTGAGGATACCTTTGTAAAAAAAGAAAAGAAATCAGCAACACTTTTGACACCGTTGTGGTGGCAGTAACAGCCCTGACCATTTATCTGGGCACAACTCTTTTGTCAAAATCTTCTCAAGCAAGTACAAATACCTTATTTGAACTTTTTTTTTGGGGGGGGCAACACCCACTGAACAATGGGCAACACCCATTGTTCAGATTCAATCACCCAGGTAGGCACATTAAAACTTTGACACTTAGAAAGACCTTCCGCCTCAACTCAAATAATCTTAGAGCCCAGTGACTTAAATTCAGAAGATTAAAGCAAGGTAACTTCAAATCAACTGTACAGCTCCCTTTGCTGCTAAGGATTTTGGAGTGCAGTGTAAACTACCCTACACAATACCAAACACGACAGTGACATTTCTGATATTGAACATACACACTGATTTTTCTTACCTGCTGAGGTGACAACATGCAGTACATCCATCATGTGCTACATAGCATATTGAGGTGTTATAGATGTATTACATAAGAAAAAAACAAGACAACTAAGATATAATAGGAATTGCTGATTTTTATCCAAGGTGACTTACTCTGGAGCTACATTAAAGCATGGCGTCAGCGTCATTTTGCCCGAGTACTTAAGGTTCTACATACACGCACTCACAGAGAGCAATACAGTCAATGAAAATTAGCTCACAGATGCAAAATCGAAATTTGAAAGGAATCGTCAAGTGTGCGTAAGTTCAAGCACCCACAGTCATGACAAATATAACAAAAAGCCCTAAATAACAAAAGACGAGCTGAGCCATCGCTGAAAAGGGGTACGCCTCGAGGTTGCATATAGGAAAGGATATTTATTTTGTTTTTAAGTATCATTTAACTAATTCCTTTGTAGCCCATTTAATAACTTGAATTTACGACAACTGAAAAAGCATCAAGTAAACAAAGAATGACAACCACAGAGTTTTTTTAACCCCGAGGCACAAGGCCGCAAGAATTCCGGGATACGCTTGCAAAACAGACCAAGCAGACGAGCCTGGGGTGTGGCTGCTTCCATTCATTACAACGAGATCAATTATCCCGCTTCTCCAGCGTCGACGCGATGCTGAACGCTTGCCGCCCCAGTGTAGCTCCAGCCTTACAGTCACGCGTGCTTACGTCTATTGTATGGGTGTCAGCCCAGTGGCAATCAAAACCACACAATCCTAGTGTCAACTGAGCAAAACAGGACCAAGAGATCTGTTGAAAGCAACCCATCTAATGAATAATAAAGACCTTAAATCCTAATTACGTTTTGCTTTTCTATCATGACCCTTTTTCACCTCAATATGCTATGCTTTCTTTCCATTCTACCCAGAACTCCTGAATATTAGTTTTGTTTCTAAGATAAAATCATGACCAATCTTTCCTAGTTAGCCAACTTTGTGTGATACTTCCCATATTGGTTGTTCTTCCGACATCAATTCCCTCTTCCCACGTTCAAAAACCATCACATAATAGTTCTAATGTCCGGGGCCAGTTTCCTTTTTGGGCCCAATAATCTAAACCTTTTATATCTTGTTTTTCCCCCCTCCCTTTAAGCTTGACTGTTTAAACCCACCAAATCTCTTATTTAAAAGAGTTTTGTCACTTACCACCAAACTTATTGAATCCTCCACGATCGCCCATTCTGATGAGGAGAGAAAGGCGAGACGCATTGAAGGCTGGTGTGGACGGAGCCAAATCTCTCTCTAGGGGGGGTTTCCACCCCCTTTTTACCCCATCCCCTTTACTCTCTTTTCACTTCTCTCTTACTTTGTTCACCCCCTATCTCTTCTTTGGAACCACCCTAGGATTTGTCCCTTCTCCTATACAACTGAGTCGTCGGAGGTCAGTTTTGAAGACCTTTGCATCTTGTTTGCAAGTGGGTTTTAATCCGAAGATCAAAATTGTCCACGGTCACTTCTCCTTGTTTTGTACAAGAGATCATTTAACACTCCTTTTGCATTGATCTCTGAAACCAACTCAGACCAAATGTTCTTGTTTCCTGGAACTGCCGTGTCGTGTTGTACACTGTTTTATAACACTGCAAGAACAGCTGCGGCATCCAATTAAACGTAAATTAAGCACCTACAGAAAGGAGTTTCGTGAAACCTTCCTTGATATTTTCTATATAGGTGATCGTCTCGAGACTTTGACATTGTCTTAAGAGCACACTTCCTAGGTAGGTCTTTGACATCCTTTCTAACTGACCAGTCAGTGCGTCCATGTTGCACTTGCAACTCTTATTCTTTAACCCCTGCCTATAGTCCTCTCAGTGAATTTCTCCTGCCTGTCCTTCCTTCTTTCTACCATTCCCCCTTTCCTCAAGAGAAAAAAACAAAATGAAAACAAAATGAAAAACAGAAGCCCACCATGGAGAGGTGAGAGCCTAGGAGGAGATTCAGAGATTTATTAAAGCATCATATCACACAGTAAAGGGTGGGTGGGAAAGTGGCGTTATAAAAAAGGTGAAGAGGAGGGTGGAGTGGGAGGATGGCAAGGTCATGTGGTGTGTTTGTGTGTGGACAGTGTCAGTGTGCACACAAAGGTTTGCCAGTGAGACCCTTCAAATAGTTCACTATGATAAATACATTGTCACACGGCTGCCAATGTAAGCAGAAGATAACTCTTGATGAAATGTGATAATGACTACATCTCTTGCTTATTGCTAACATTTCAGCAACATAGCATGTTTAAAGTTAATAGGGATGACGTTTAGCAGTGTTCAGCTTTTAAAGAACCACACAACTGTTACTAGGAGTCAGTTGCACAGCTAGGTAGTTAATGCTAGTAGGATTCGGCTTACTTCATCACAGTGGCTTTGGTGATGCTGTATTTGCACACAAGCAACCACAAACACAAATGTGCACTTTACACAGCATTTCCCTGTAGCCATGGATTGTGTTTGCTTGGTTTGAGCATGGGCAGTTTTGTCAGTGTGAACGTGCACAACGCTAGTATGACACTCAGTTCAGGTTCCATAGATAACAGGCAGCGAGGAGAACATGGGGACTGAAGTAAATTATTTAATAATCAAATAATTGGGAGAACCTAAGACCGATGTCTTTATCACATTCAAAAACTCCTTCCTTTGTAAACAACCCCTATAACCAGCCAGAACACTTATTTTGTCATGTCTCATGGGTCGCTTGCACATACAACTCCAAACTATTCAACCCCTACTGAGTTTGAGTTTTCCCATTATCATAGTTGCACCAGTGCATCCATTTTTCATTGATCAAATTGACAAGCGCTTCCTACAGTTCACGTGGACAATTACATCTTTCCTTGTCCCCCTTGGATTTCCAGGTAACCAACAATGTCACCAAGACAATCATTTCACCACTGAGTTGTTTCTGTACAAATCAGACCGGTGATAGTATTTCGGGGGGGGGGGATATCCGGATAGTTGAAATACAGGTTTTAAAGAAAAACTTCAAATGGAGACTTGCTTGCGTGACTCGAGCACGCTGTGTGAGTGAAACAACAGCCTACCTGTTGGTTGATCATTGCAGCCTACTCCTCTTCCTCATTTGGCCAACTTAATTCTAATTTTAATCCCATTCTGCATTGATTAGAAATCTCTGACATCACTTGCTACACATGGAGCCTCTGACTGTAGCAGCGCTTTGATTGACAGACAATAACAACTAGCTACACGTGTGAAACGTGTTTAGGCTGACAGTGCGTCTTTTTTTAATGGGGCGCACTTGTATAAACTGTCAAAACTGTTTTTATAATAAAAATGTAGCAATGTCACAGAAATAATAATAATAATACACACAGTCTAGGGCTGAACACAATTAGTCGTTAGGCTGTTGGTCGACCGAGATCGTTTTAGTCGAGCAGTAACACACACACACGCGCGCGCGCTCGCAAGCCCATCTCAGTGAACTAATCCATTGGAGGCCTAGACTAAACTTATTCTTGATTCGAAAATGTGGTCGGAGGCTCCATATGGAAAGTGTGACGCAATTGCGGAGCCTCCAGAGGAATGCAGAAGCCAAATCGAGCTCCTCACCGCATCGCCACGCGCCTCCCAAATTTTGTAACAATGCGGAGGGTTCTGTAGAACTCCGCATTGACATGATTGGTTGACGGTAGGTGGAGGCGGTACATCCTGTAGAAAACACAAACTCACTTTCTTGACAACAGCTCTGCACTGCTCCACGAAACACAAGAAGTATGAATGCCCTGACTCCTGCTGAGGCCGTATCACCGTAAATGCTGCATGGCCAATGCAGACGTCAGATTGACCATGTGCCCAGATGCACTTCTCTCTCAAGAATGTGCTCTCTCCTGCCAGTTTGTTAACATTCATTGTTTCATAACTTCATTGTGTGAATTGTTTGCATTTGATTGTTAGTGTATATCAATTCCCCATTACATATATCAGTAGTACATTTAACGTTAATTCCTATCATTTCTGCTAATGCATTCAATATTAGGCTATTATTCCAGTCGGAGTGTACACATAGGTTGTGCACTCTGCAAACAATGCTACACTTGTGAGAAACAAGTTTTGGTTAATTTCATTAACGAGTCAATTTAGTCATTGGCTTTGTTTGGAGAGCTCCTGTCAATGATGAGTTAAGACGTGCATGCATAGAAGTAGTCCTATAGGCTACCTGGTCTGCGAGTAAATGTAGGCATATAAATGTGCCCATTTGGGGTTCTGATAGTATTTCTGATTGGCTTAACACACCACCACTAATGACCTGTGGAGCTTCTCAAAGTAATGTTTTCTTCACCTCAAACAGCAACAAAGTCTGTTTTTACATCCATTGAGAATGACAATAGTTCCTCAATGTATTTGAAAAATCTTTCCAGCTCTCTCCTTTTAGGAACACTAAGGATATCAGAGTGAAATGGGAAAATGTCATGCTCTGATCCAGTGGAAACGTCATAAAATAGGCCTACCTGATTACTTCTTATCAGTGCTTGACTTGGACTGAAATAGGTTCCGGTACCCATTTTGGGTGCTGGTACTGTTTATATTTAGGTGCAGGAGCTCCACAATACTTTTAAGCTAATATTTTATAAGAGGAACAGGAGCTCATACAGTACAAAATTTGAGGTGCCCATATTCAGCTCCGGTAGAGTTCCTGCCCAAGTCAACCACTGCTTCTTATCCCTTGCGCAAATAGCCTACAGCTGTGTCTGTCCCAAGCTCACTGGTGAGGGAAACTGAGCACCCAGAATATTTTATACAAGGTTGCAAATTCGCAAGGGCAGGCTTCGGGCCTGACCCAAGTTAATAGTTGATACAATGTTTCAAGTTCGTTGCAGACAGGCCATGTGTAGCCAATGTGATTTATAGGATTGTTTTTTATTTATTTTTTAAAATCAGTATATTTTCTACCTGCAGGCTGCAATGTTTTTATTTGTTGGCTTTATGTAGGCTATTTTTACATAGTTAACAATAGAAGTTACTTTTTAGGTTTGTATCATTTCATTTAAATTTGCATTGAATTTTGATTAACCATATGACAATGATTTTGAGACACGAAGATGTTATTATAAATTAAATGAAACTGTTTCACGAAAATGTGCATATGAAAACCCTAACTGGCACGCAGATCGGTAGAAATTGTCAGATAAATTGTCATCCCACATGAGAAAGGTTACAGACTCCTCGTGTAGCCTATTTACAGGCAACTTCAGGAGCGTAATGGCAGAATCTGAAAGCCAGCAGGAGTGGGAGGAGAAGGTTGGTTCAGGTTAAGTTTCTCTATTCTGGTTATCTAGATCTCTGGCGCCCTCGAGGCATTTGTCATATTTCATCAAACCATAAGCTCAATGCGTTTAGTTGATTTTATTCAAACATATAAAGGTGTGTCTATTTATGGAAAAAAACTGGTTGGTCGAAAGAACAGACGACTTTCGATCGACCAAAATTTGTTTTTAGGTCGGGGACAGTCCTAATACTCTCCCAAGTAATGGAATACTAATGGCTGTTCAGATATTCAAATAACCATCCCCTTCCCTATCTTGTAATAGCCCAAACACAGACACTTTGGATTGAGTATCAACTACACTACACATGTGTTTACCTGACTGATGTGTAGATGTATCCAAACATAGATACAAGAGTTGAGTGTGTGTGTCTGTCCTTTTGTTATGTGGTGAGTCCAGAAAAATGTTATGGGGGACTGATGCAAGAAGTCTAAGTGAATACTGAGGCGGGTGTGTGTGTGTGTGTGTGTGTGTGTGTGTGTGTGTGTGTGTGTGTGGAGGAGCGGAGCTATTGAGTCCTTACCCCATGCCGCCTGTGCCTCTTTGTCCGCCACCTCGGTCAAATCCTCGGTCACCATCCCCGCGACCCCTAAAGCCGCCTCCCCTTTCTCCACGGCCTCGCCCTCCACTATCTCCGTAACCTCCGTCCGAGCCACCATACCCTCCTCCACCCCCTCCTCCCATTGGTGGAGAGTTGCCTCTGTATCCTATGGAGTAGTAGATGGAGGAAATTGAGGTTGAGATTCCGGGTGGGTGCTCAAAAATAGAAGGGCGGGTGCATTTGAATGAATGTCAACTGGACCTCTAATATCAGAGGGGGATCCTTACCTCCACCCCCCTGACTGTACTTGGTCTGCTGGCCGTAGCTCTGGGGTGGGGGTGAGCTGTAGCTGGGGGCCTGGCTGTAGGGAGCCCCCCCGGGCTGCTGCTGACCCCCGCTGCCCCCATAAGCCCCACTCTGTCCAACGCCACTGCTCCCGTAGCCACTTCCGCTCTGGCTCCCATAGCTGCCCCCGCCCCCACTCTGCGACTGCTGCTGCCCGTAGCTAGAGGGCTGGGAGTTGTTGCCATAGCTACTGTGGAAAAGGGAGAAAAAAGGAACAACGTTATTTTAAGCCCAGCTGCTTTCACGTTTAGGAACACTAAGGATATCATATGCATCAAAATGTCAATGTTTATAAACACATTTTGTATGCTCATCCCACAATGCAGAACTTCACAAACACAGTCTTCCATAGTCTCTCACCTGGTAGAAGACTGTGCAGCAGCAGACTGCCCTTGTCCATATCCAGAGTAGGACGACTGCTGGTTGTAGCCGCTCTGTGGTGGCTGACTACTACTACTGTTGTTGTTGTTGTAGCCCCCAGAGCTGTAGGGCTGACCGCCCTGGGATGGAGGCTGAGAACCATATCCTCCTGAAGGAAGGTCACAGCAAGGGAGAGAGAGAGAGAGAGGGGACGTGAGGTGGATATGCAACTGCAGACTTAAGCTACCAAGCACCAATTTTGGAAGCAAAAAAAAAAAAAACTCAAATAGCTCCATCGCCAGATAATACAACAGGAAACAACGCTTAGAGACCAGACTACACGAGGAACACAACACCTGGTTTTAATGAAGATTTATTATGGTGCAGTTGGTGACGTACCTGACTGCGACTGGCCGTAGTTAGAGCTGTAGCCTCCCTGGCCGTAGGAGGCGGAGTTGCCCTCAGAGCTCTGGTTGTAGCCGCCACTGCTGCCATAGCCCTGCTGGGTGGACGACTGACTGTAGCCAATCAGGCTGGCCTGGCCACCACCATAGGACCCATATCTGAAAGCAGCAAACACAGATATTATATGGAGTGGCGACACGCACATAAAATCTCATCTCAATACAAGAAATGGGTCATTTCAAAATTGGTGAGACAAGTAGTTTCAGTGAGAAACAACCTATATAGGACTTCACATACATACAGAAAACCCCTTTCCATTGATGTAGTGTTCGTAAATTGATTAAGCTTGCAGAAAATAATGTAGGCTGGGCTTAGCTAGAGCCATGCATTTAACTTTAGTTGGCTTTGGGTTTAGCAATCCGGGATAAAGTTAACTACCACTAATGAGAGGATACCATACACATATTTTGACTCACCCCTGGGCTGCAGTCGGGGGGTAATCTGAGGAACAAGAAAAGGGATGTGATCAGTAGAGGTAGGGTGGATACCCTAATAGTAGGGTATCCACCCACTCTGCCTAGTGGGTGAAAACACGCTTTGGTGATGAAATTTCCCTCAAATGTTATAAAAAACACATTTTACCAAGACAAATATGATTCTTCATGTTCTGAATCGTTCAGTGGGGTCTCTCTAACATATCATTAACATTATATGAAAACGTTTAGATTTGTGTTGTAGAAGTGAGGAGAACGTGAAGTGTTGCAATTGTGGTGGGAAGCACGAAGTGACGTCTTTGGATTGCCCGACGAGGGTGAAGGAGGATGAGGTGGATAGAGTCAGGGCTAATCACAGCATCTCATATGCAGCCAGGGTTTTTTGGGGATCAAAATGGGGCTTAGCTGGTGGGTGTGACAGGGGCGTGGCCATGGGTGTGGCCAATGGTGCTGTCACAGACCAGAAATTTTAGAGGTCTTCCTGTTGGCCACAGTGAAAATGTTACCGTTTTAATAGCTAAAAAGGTAAATGAAAAATTGGAAGTTTTAAAATCTAATTTCCTGCAACTCTACAGATCTTGCCATGGAGCTTAAAGAAAAAGTGCAGTTTTAAAGCGAGTTTCCTGCAATTCTAAACATTTTTCCATGGCTTATGCCATCTGAGTGACTTAAACATATCAAAATCAATGGGTGCCCCATGCCATGACAAAAATACTTCTGAATGAATTATTAGGAATTTTTGATTCTCCCTAAAAGTCTAGCTTTTATTTTGGTGATTGTGAGTTCTCAAAAATAATATATATCACACACACAGTGCATTGCATCACACACACACACACAGTGCATTCAGAAAGTATTCAGACCCCTTGACTTTTTCCACATTGACTTTTTCCCTGAACACTTTCTGAATGCACTCTATTTAATGTATTCATTGGTGACCACAGCCACTTGGAAAATACATTTAAATCGTGTTTTACTACAATTTCTTCCACCCTGCTCCATGTACTCAATTTCAAATTTGGCTTAATGCCGCATTCAAAACAACTGGGAACTCTGAAATCTCCAACTTCCGACTTCAGTGCGTTCAAAACAAATAGGAACTCGGAAAAACACAAGCTCCGACTGGGAAACATCGATTTCAACGGTCATCCAACTCGGAATCTCAGGCCTCTTTCTAGAGCTCCAACTTTCTGACCTGAAGATCACTGATGTCATGATTTTACCTTGTATTTTTCAGAGTTCCCAGTGGTTTTGAACGCAGCATTTCTTCCAAGCTATTATGACACATCTTGCAGTTCCTTCTCTGTATGTTCCTATGAGCTAGCTATTTGTTCCCTAAAAGCAGGGGTGAAAGTAAGGCGGTATGGCGTCCCGGCAAAATAAATAGTGGGGATACGCCGTACCGGTAAAACGTGAGCCTATCACAATTAATACAACATGCCCCAAAAAACGATATGCTATTAGACCATTATTTAACATTACTGCACGTCAGCCGTATGAAAAGTTTACGAAATTGGGAGGTATACGCTCCCCAAATTGCGTTGTGGTTCAATGAGAACACTTACATTTGTGGCAGGTGAGTGATGAGTGAGCAGCCGAGACACGCGCGCCCGGAGAGGAGCGGCCGAGACACAGGAAGCCGAGAAACGCACAGATGAGTGGCTGAGTGAGACCGAAGCGTGCGCAGACAACAGTGGATGGATCCATTCAGGCTACAAGTGTAGGCCTAATGACAATCGCAGAATGTCATTACAATATACTTAGGTGTCTCTTTCCATTCATCAAATTGCAGGTAAATTGAATTAAATTTGAAAAAGAAAAAGGAGAGCCGCACACTAAGAGCTTCAGATGCAATAATTGAATAACCTAATAACCCAACATTTCAACAGACAAGCTGTCTTCATCAGGGTATAATGACAAACACTACGGGTCACTAGTTTATATAGTGTCAAAGGACGCAGACACACAAGTGTCTGTAATCATGTAAATGTTTGTAGGCCTACGTAGCCAAATTTTTTCTAGTGACCCGTAGTGTTTGTCATTATACCCTGATGAAGACAGCTTGTCTGTCGAAACATTGGTTATTAGGTTATTACATTATTGCATCCGAGCTTGTAGAGTGGGCGGCTCTCATTTTCTTTTTCAAGTGGTCTCTACTCCGCTAGCCAACACCTCGCCTAAACAGGTGTGCGTTTCTTTTGCCTCCAGATTCAATTGAATAAAATTGCCAAAATGATTTCGTCTAAGTAACTTATTCCTGTCTACACAGAAATAAATAATCATTCAAAATAGGCTACTACACCAGAAAGCATGATTTGACCGCCGAGGATCATTAGCTTATTTAAATTTAAAAAACCTGTGGACTGTTTTAAATCGCATAGCCTACAGTCGGAAGGGTCCGCAATTTGGGCAGCGTGCCAGGCAAATACCAAATAGGCCTAGATGATAGTTGAGTTGCGACTATCAATGAAAAGCAGAGATCCAGGCATATCACAATATTTAAATAAACAATTGCGGAAAAACAGTTTGGAAAGCAAATGGCTATTGCCGTAAAGAGAGTACAATGAAAATAATCCAATCTGTCTTTTTGTTAACAAAATTCTCAACTTAATAGAGCGAACAGTAGCCTAGTATCTTATTGGCACCAGCGGAGAACATCGGCCATACCCCCGGTGAGTGTGCATATTCACTGTCTATCATTGGGTCAGTGTCGCTTTTGTTTGTTTTTGGACAATCATTTCCTCCTCCAGGGTAGATGATGTCATATTGTATGCGTCTTCCCTTTTCGTATGCCAATTACATGGATCAGACAACATTTTTATTGATCTGTTTGTCTGTGTCAGCAGAGTAGTCTACCCTATAATTTTTATAGTATTAAAAGAAAATTATACTAATGTCCACATTCATATAAAGGGCAGTAGAATTGCATGAAATGTGTTTATAAAATGCCAACAAGAAATGTATCTGATAGGCCTATAGCGTAAGCTGCATTTTACAGTCTTTTTTGCGATCAGTGATTGTGTTATAATTTAAGATGAAAAAATATGACTATCCAATCTAACCATCACATTAGTAATTGTAGGCTGTCTTACATAAGTCTGCAAACACAAGGATGCATGGAATGCTTTATTATAAGGGTGCATGTTTATGGTGAAAAATAGCTTTGTGCCACCTATGTTAAAAGTGATATGATAAATATTTACTAAGGCTAGGCTACTAGGCCTACAGACATTATATACAGTGCATTCGGAAAGTATTCTGACCCCTTCCCCTTTCCACATTTTGTTACGTTACAGGCTTATTCTAAAATTGATTAAATAAATAAAAAAATCCTCAATAATCTAAACACAATACCCAATAATGATAGTGAAAACTAGTTTTCGAAATTTTGGTAAATGTATTAAAAAAAAAGAAACAGAAATATCTTATTTACATAAGTATTCAGAACCGTTGCTATGAGACACGAAATTGAGCTCAGGTGCATCCTATTTAGATTAATAATCCTTGATCTTTCTACAATTTAATTGGAGTCCACCTGTGATAAATGAATTGACTGGACATGATTTTGGAAAGGCACACCTGTCTATATAAAGTCCCACAGTTGACAGTGCATGTCAGAGCAAAAACCAAGCCATGAGGTCACAGGAATTGTCCGTAGAGCCCAAGAAAGGTTTTTTAAGAGAGAGATCTGGGGAAGGGTACCAAAACATTTCTGCAGCATTGAAGGTCCAAGAACACAATGGCCTCCATCATTCTTAAATGGAAGAAGTTTGGAGCTACCAAGACTCTTCCTAGAGTTTGGCGCCTGGCAAAACTGAGCAATCTGGGGAGAAGGGGCTTGGTAACGGAGGTAAGTGATGCTCCCCATCCAATCTGACCGAGCTCGAGAGGATCTGCAGAGAAGAGTGGAGAAACTCCCCAAATAGGTGTGCCAAGCTTGTTGCGTCATACCCAAGAAGAATCGAGGCTGTAATCGCTGCCAAATGTGCTTCAACAAAGTACTGAGTAAAGGGTCTGAATACTTACGTAAATGTTTAGTGTTTTTTTTTTATTTTTTACATTTCTAAAAAACAGTTTTTGCTTTGTCATTATGGGGTATTGTGTGTAGATTGAAGGGGGGGAAAACGATTTAATTAATTTTAGAATAAGGCTGTAGCGTAACAAAATGTGGAAAATGTCAAGGGGTCTGAATACTTTCCGAATGCACTGTATGAAATGAATATGGCTTCTACTTGCAATTCAATGATTACACCTCTATGAAAGAAAAAAATGCGTGCGCGCACTTGGTGTCCCGTGCCGATAAGATATTACATCTACTTTCACCCCTGCCTAAAAGTAATGTTATTCCACCGACTTTTCCGAATATGTTAACTAAGCGACCAAGCTAATAAGATGACCTCTACAAAACTAGGTCAGTTGCTAGCACAAACCGTTCTCCTTGCTTGGTTCAGTTGGTTGTTGTAACGTTAACAGCTAGCTAAACAAAATGGTGGTTGTCGTATCCAACTAGCTAACGTTAGCCGTCTTTGCTTTGGCTAGCTAACTTTTGTTTGACTTGACAAGTTCACTTGCCAACAGTTACACAAACATGGTAAATGTTTCATTGACTAGCTAGCTAAAATACAACAAATATGTATACTATATAACGTTATAGTTAGCTTGCAAGCTAGCTCCTTTTCATCAGACGTTAGCTAATATTTTATTTTTAATGGCCACTTCAGACATAACGTCTTGTCCAATGTATTCTTACCATTCGACGCCATCTCCTCGTTTAAAACCCTCAAACTTGTCAGATGTTGATTATTTAGCTAACGTTGGGCTATTCTTCAAGACCGCAGGTCACACTAGCTGCTAAAGGCAGATAATTGTTCTCTCAGCCTCCAGTCATATGCCGCGTTCAAGGACTATTCGGAAATGTCAGACTTGCAAACTGGTTGTAGTTGGACACGTGCACCAGTTAAGTCGGAAATGTCCGAGTTTCCTTGTTCCGACTAGCACATGAATGCAGCAATATGCACTATCGCATGTCAGATGACGACACCATCATGACGTAATACAAGCGTCATCAAGGGCCAAATTTATCCCTAGCCCAAGGTTTGTCTGATTTAATTCTCATCTATCAATGAAGCAAGAAATTAGGATTTCCATCTGCTCAGGAGACCATGTGTCAAATACTTGAGTTGCCACAAAAGTAGACAGAAATTTTAATAGAACACTAATTATATTAAACACATTTTCTCCTGTATTAGAAATGGTCCAGAATCATAATGTCTTATGTGGTATAAAAAATGAATAATTCTAGGCAATTGTGTATCCTATGGAATTGGAAAAATCATTTTCACACTCAAAAGACTCAATCACAGACTGCCACCAGGTAACATACAAAATTGCTTTGGTGGGGCAGGGGTGTAATAGGGTGTTTTTCTTGAGTCATGCACATTGCTGAATGGAGGGGTGTCAACATTTCCCATGAGTTTGAAATTATCTCAGTCAAAACAAACAAGTTTTACACACCCAGATAAAAATAAATTCTCACATGTTATGTTTCAGATGGATTTTCAGTATGTCGGTCAAGTCTAATTGTCATTTTAGGTATTGGCCTTAGAACCATCTTGGTTAAGTGGGTGTTTGTCAGGCATGTTTAAACCATTATTGTTTAACAAGACCAACATTTAGGCTATTGGCACTGAACCAGAACATGGATGGTTTCTTCATGGCTTCTTCATGTAATCATTTTCATATGAGCTGTTTGACACCATACTGACGCGGTAGACTATGGAAGGCTAAATTACATCCTACTTCAAACATTTCATGTTTTATACATAGTTTCACTTATGCTTACATGGTATGCATCTTGTTTATATCAATTTGGATGTTTAGTGCTTGTACAGATGCTGTTTATGGTTGTCAAACACCGTTGTATGCACATGTACTGGATGTCTGAAGTCTAGTATATCTACATATTTACTGCATCTTTGCAGGTTTCTGTAGGCTGGGATGTTTTGCGGCCTATATGGCCAGCAGTAGTGAAGCCAGGGTGTATCCTAGTACACAAGCCCCACTGGCTGCTCTCTGTGTGGTCCCACCTACGACCTGGGCCTCTGGCTCTTATGAAATCATCGAAGGCAAACATCTTGGCGTAGACTCCAGGCCGGTTGCGCTGAGCACAGCCCAGTCCAAAACTCACCACCCCAGCCTGGATCCATGTCCCATTTCCTATGGAAGAGGGCCTCCAGAGACAGAGCAGAACAAAAACATGTTTAGAGACTCAAAAATGTGTGTGACTGTGTGTTTACCAAGGGAATTGGAATGTTTAGCTTGTTGTGTCTGGTTGTGTGTCCACAGGATGTCTACCGTCTCAGAGTCATAAGACTGGATCTGATACATCCTGTGACAAGTCTGCTCCACGATGGGCACTGCCACTTCCTGTAGAGCTCCTGCACCCGACAGGGATACTGTTGGCAGGCAGGGTATGGGTTTGGGGAAATGGAAGAGACAGTTATAACAATGTTACTATCAGGGATGTGTACCGGTAAAGAACGTGGGATAAATCCTGAACGCTGGGTGGTGAGTATTGTAAACGTTAACAACACCAAGGTGTGTGGCGTATTCCCTTTCCATCATCCACTATGTTTAGGGTGTGTGTCATGACTTGGCCTTTTGGGTGAGGATCATAGGCGCCAGATCTCCCCCCCCCCCCCCCCCCCCCACCAGTTTTATGACGGTCGTAAATACCTGCAGGAACTCTCTCTCCCACACAATGAAGTTAAAAATCCCTTTGTTACAACAGAGAGAGATTTAGTAGTACTATGACATTCAAGATAGGATAATGAAACAATATTTCTTTAATCCAAGCAGTTGGAACGGTCCTTGGGCTAATTTGTGGTGTAACTAAGGACAGTATAACAACATAACTGTATCTCAATGTGTATATTTCCCAGTTGTCAGGTTCACATCCAAATATTGTGGATCTTATATGATTAAACATGAAACTATTTGTGAGAAGATGAATTGCGATCTTAGCATTTTAAATGAGAAAATGTTTTTTCATATGATGTTTATCCAGTCAGTAACCACGCCAACGTGAGCACAGACATTATGCCAAACGTCATGGAACACCCCTTTTTCCAGAGTGCATGAAACCCCTCGTGAAGAATTAACATATCAGACCAAGCAGGCGAACGTCACGAATGGTTAGACTCTACAAGACCGGTACCCGGGCAGCGTAAGCTGAAAGGTACAAAATGGTTAGAAACTCTGAAACTTTCTCAAGTGAAGAAGATGAAGACTACACAGGAACATTCAGTCTGCAGCTGTTTAAGAACTTTAGTCTAGTAAACTTGACTGAGAACCATTGGTTGGTACTCTGAAAGATCCATTCAAAGAAAATTCCCCTATCAAACGACCATTGGTACGTCTGACATATACATAATAACAGAGCCCACTGAACATGCTAAAACTACTAAATACTTTGATCTCTGCTGTTCAACGAGACAGCAAAGACATACACACGTAAATATGTACATTGCAATTCTTTCGATTGAGCGGACATTCATGTGCAAGGTATTCGCATTTCCATGAGCATAGTTCTCAGCTGTATGTACGTTAGTGAAGTCCTTTATCTTTTCCTCCCTCTCTTTCATACATGCCCCTCACATTCAGTGTTGCCAACTAATTTTCAGGGGAAGTTGCTAAATGACGATTTGTTGCTAAATGACATTGTGATGTCATTGCGTGATGACGTCATTACGTATTAACGTAAAACTGCGTCATTATGTAGAATACCCAATAACATTACTCAAATTGACTGGCCATCTCGGCGAAAAATATGATTTGACATTTGTTAGTTTAGATTTGTTTATCACATTTTTATTTGTAAAAGTAATATAAACAGAACAGATTTTATATGATCAGATATATTTTTTTAAACCCAATACATTGAATTATTGAACAATTACATTTTCTTTTTAACTAATAAACCTACACATTCTGAACAATTATAGTTTTAAGCAGTGTTTTGGTAGTTAACATGCTACCTAACTGATCAACAATTATAGGTACAAGCTAATAACAACGTATAAATGCTATCTTATTGAACAAGCAACTTAACTCAAATAATGATGTGTGCGCTAGGCATCTCTCTCCAGGTTGTTGTGCTGCTTGGCTGGCTAGCTGCTCAATGGTTTCCTCCAGATTTTGCCACTGTTCTCGTTCACACTGAGGTGCACACTGCCACCATCAGCTGTGTCTCCGCCAGTTCCAGAAAGCCCACTCTTTGCATACGTACTGTAAATATGATGAATCATTGATTGGCAAGGAAATCCTCTTCATCTTCACTGTCCAACTGCATTGTCATGGAGCTGGAACCAGCAGAAGAGGATGGAGTGGCCTTAAAGCTGTATGCTGCTATGGTGCCAAACTGCTGCAGAACTTAACTTGGTAGTTTATGCTGGTAACAAGTATCACCGTTCCCTCTCGTTTGAATCCGTCATTTGGTGTTACAAGCCTTCATATCGGTTTAGTCCACTAAGGACTTTTCATTGCATTATGTAGTAATCAATGTGTAAGGTATTCTGTTTGTGTATTTATGTAATTCTGTGTGATTATTTAGTTAGTTAGTAAATAAATAATTAAACCAATTTGTATATCGCTGAATCATCATTTATGCTTGGGTTCGTGCAAATATTGGGACATTCAGAATGAGACTGATAGAAGGTAACAATTAATTAATGACTGATTGATGACTGAAATGTAAGAGATCTTTATATCTTTAAGAGTTAATTTGGAAAACGGTAACTCGTTAAATAAACTTTTTCTGTGGTGCCCCAAGATTGCTAATGAGTTAATTGTTACAGGATTAATTTAATCATCGTAATAATTAAGCATAGTTAATTGATTTGATAAAATAATCATCATCACATTCATGATAGTAAAGACACGACAGTATGTGTTATGAAATGTTTATTGGATCTGTCTAGGCCAGCATTGCTCCACCTCTTCATGTTACAGTGAAACCATTCTGAAGGTGTCAGTATCTTGATTAAATCAAACAACCCAATTCACAATAAGTGAATTTATCTGATTTAAGATTATCTCACAGAACAAAACATATTAAGATCTCCTTAGCCTGTGTTTCCCACAGATCTTATTTTCGGCATTTATCCAAACCCCCTACAAAATGCCATTAATTTTTCCAACGAACCATGGCGGGGTTAGTGCCTATAATATCTCTATTTCAACTTGTCTAGGGATAGATATAATATTGGCTTCCAGTTCAGAGAAAGTCAAAATCATATGCAGACATTTAAGTAACTGACATATTTTTAAATGTATAAATTAATTGGGGCAATATTTTTTTTCTTTTTTTCTTTATTTCACCTTTATTTAACCAGGTAGGCAAGTTGAGAACAAGTTCTCATTTACAATTGCGACCTGGCCAAGATAAAGCAAGCAGTTTGACACATACAACAACAGAGTTACACATGGAGTAAAACAAACATACAGTCAATAATATAGTAGAAAAATAAGTCTATATACAAAGTGAGCAAATGAGGTGAGATAAGGGAGGTAAAAGGCAAAAAAGGCCATGGTGGCGAAGTAAATACAATATAGCAAGTAAAACAGTGGAAGAAAGTGCAAAGTAGAAATATAAATAATGGGGTGCAAAGGAGCAAAATAAATAAAATAAATAAATACAGTAGGGGAAGAGGTAGTTGTTTGGGCTAAATTATAGATGGGCTATGTACAGGTGCAGTGATCTGTGAGCTGCTCTGACAGCTGGTGCTTAAAGCTAGTGAGGGAGATAAGTGTTTCCAGTTTTAGAGATTTTTGTAGTTCGTTCCAGTCATTGGCAGCACAGAACTGGAAGGAGAGGCGGCCGAAGGAGGAATTGGCATTGGGGGTGACCAGAGAGAATCATCCACGTAATCTTTTAAAAGAGAAATAGGCACTGGGAAATGTGATAAATGACAAAACAGATCATTCATTTGTAGGCTAGTGTATAGCACTTTAGTTAAAGATGCACTATGCAGAAATTGCTCCGCCATTTCCTGGTTGCTAAATAGTTCGCCTTCTTTCAGTTTGTGACAAAACAAGTAGTTATTGTGTAGAGAATCATTGTACTATCTAAACCGCTGTGAAATATCTTTTCCATAACCAAAAATATTGTATTTTCAGCTGTTTGAAGCTGTTGTACAAAACCAAAAGACGCAATAACGAAATTGATGTAAATTTGGTCGGGTCGCCCAAATTGTAGCTTTAAGCATCAATTTGTTCTCATGCTCTTATCCAAACTGCATGCAGCACCTGTTAAACCTTGTAATATCCCACAAAACATAGGGATATCGATTTGCACGGGATAAGTATTATCAATTGACCTGGGAGTTTGCAGAAAAACAGTTCGTTTTTGGGGATGAAAAAAGAATAATATTCAGATAAGGCAAATTCGGACGGGACTAAAATGAAGCATGTCGTGATTTGTGGTCGTACACATAATTATATTACCCGACCTCCCCCAGTAAAATAGGGCTTTGCTCTATGCACGTGTAACCGATGTGAAATGGCTAGTTAGTTAGCGGTGGTGCGCGCAAATAGCGTTTCAATCGGTGACGTCACTCGCTCTGAGACTTGAAGTAGGGTTTCCCCTTGCGTTGCAAGGGCCGCGGCTTTTGTGGCGCGATGGGTAACGATGCTTCGTGGGTGTCAGTTGTTGATGTGTGCAAGGGTCCCTGGTTCGAGCCCGGGTTGGGGCGAAGAGAGGGACGGAACCTACACTGTTACATTGATGCTGTTGACCCGGATCATTGGTTGCTGCGGAAAAAGGAGGAGGTCAAAGGGGGGGTGAGTGTAACCGATGTGAAATGGCTAGTTAGTTAGCGGTGGTGCGCTATTAGCGCGGGTTGGGGCGAAGAGAGGGACGGAACCTACACTGTTACACACGTAGCCTACAGATAAATGATCTGTTTTGACATATAAATCAACTTTCCCCGTGCTTATTTCAATTTTAAAAGATTAAGGGGATGATATTGTGCCAATTAACTGATAAATTGCCAAATAAGTCAGTTAATTAAATGTCTGCATGGTGATATTATTTTGACTTTCTCCAAACTGAAAGCCAATATTAAACCCAATGCAGACGGGACTAGTTTTACGAGAGAAGCAGTGGCGTAAAGTACTTAAGTAAAAGTACTTATTAAGTAGTTTTTTGGGTTATCTGTACTTTACTTTACTATTTATATTTACGCTAACTTTTACTTGACTATATTCCTAAAGAAAACAATATACGTTTTAGTCCATACATTTTCCCTGACACCCAAAAGTTCTCGTTACATTTTGACAGGAAAATGGTCCAATTCACAAACTTATCTAGAAAACATCCCTGGGCCATCCCTACTGCCTCTGATCTGTTAAATTCATTAAAACACACATTGTTTGTAAATTATGTCTGAGTGTTGGAGTGTGCCCCTGGCTATCCGTCAATAAAAATACAATTTTGTTGGTTTGTTTATTATAAGGAATTTTAAATTATTTATACTTCAGTACATTTGAGCAATTCCATTTAATTTTGATACTTAAGTATATTTAAAACCATATCAAATACTTAGACTTTTACTCAAGTAGTATTTTAATGGGTGACTTTCACTTTTACTTTAGTAATTGTCTATTAAGGTATCTTTACTTTTACTCAAGTATGACAATTGAGTACTTTTTCCACCACTGTAGAGATGTTGGTTATGTAATTATTACCACAGGATATCAAATCAAATACAATTTTATTGGTCACATACGTGTTTAACAGATGCTATTGCGGCATATGCGTTATTCCAGAAGATGATTCATACAGGATTCATTTTTCCAAAATGCCCCCTGTAATTGCTTTTTTTTATTCAATTGATTCTTGATGGAAGCCTATTTTTTTTTATTCCAGACTGAAGATATTTCAACTTCATGTGTAGACGATAAAGGCTACACTTACAACTCTGCTTGGCTGCCAAATGTAAAGGTGTCCCCATAATAATACAATTGAGGAAGTGTGATCATAATCATTATTTTAGCAATCCACAGTAGACATCCTTCCTAATGAAAATGCCCCCATCCTGCTGATGTGAGCTGCTGAACAGCGCACTTGCACTTGAGATGTGTTTATGGATGAGAAAGTGAACTTGCCATTTCCAAAAAACTTTAGCTCAGTGGGGATTCGAGAATGCCCTAGTTATGTACTGTACATCTTCTGTGTGTTTGTTATGGTTTATGACAGTGTGCTGCTTTATGTACGAATAGGTTGTCAGAATGAGTGGCACGTTATTAAATTAAGTTTACATCCACCGACACCATTTTTTGCTGTGCCTGGCGAACCACCAGTCCCGTGGAATAACTGGCTCGAAAGTTAACACTTTTCTCGAAGCTAAGGACTTTTCTACAATCTCCGACAAGCGGAGGACAGCACTGTTCCTTGACTGCCTCGGTACGGAGGTACAGAGGATTTTCAGAGCGCTTGGATCGGCTGCTACATTCACCGCTGCAGTCAGCATCCTACTGAACCACTTTGCCAGGAAACAGCGAGTGCTCTTCTAACGTTACCGGCTACAGAAAAGACACCAACGGCCGGTGAGTCAAATCAAAACTACATGGCTAATCTGAGGGATTTGGCTAGCTCTTGTAAGTAGGGGGCACTTCATGATGAGATTATCAGGGATCAGCTGATAGAGGGGATGTTATGCAAAAAGACAAGGGAGAAACTGCTTTTGGAATTGGGCAATTTACAACTTGGAGCTATTAAAATAGCACTCCAGGTTGAAAGCGGCTTTTGAATGGTCTACTACAGAGTTTGTAAACCCAGAGGCGCAACGTAGAGAAAAGCAGGGTTTGGGGTTAGAGAAGTGAAACATTCCTCCTTAGTTGTTAATTTTCTCAAAATCAACAGGCGCAACCTAGATTCGAGCCAATGTCTTAAGTAGTTGAAGATGTTAGTACTCCAACCTCGTGAAAGTGACATTTTTGTCAAAAACAACTTTATAACGAAGGCGTGCCTTTGAGTTGACGGCCTGCACATGCGCAGTTCGGCGCAAGATGACCGTTAGACCCGGTGGCGTGTTTCTACGCATGAGTTTAGCTAGCCAACGTTGCCATGACATCACCTACAAGCGTGATTGGGGATTTCTATTGGAGAAGCAGTTTGTACTTATCTCCATACTGTACGGTCTTTGGCTCACTATGCTAACAGACAGCTCTGCAGCATACACTCATCCCCCAGCCATTCTCACACAGCAGCTTCAGCCCGTGCAAATACACTACAGCGATCACAAAGGTCACTTGGGAATAGTGAAGGTCAAGCAGCGATGTCGAGACCTCGTGTGGTGACAAGGCTTCGACCACGACATTGAAGCCCTGGTCAGGGAGTGTACTGTGTGCCTCCCCACCGCCCCTGTAGCCTCTCGCATGGCTGTCCCGCCCCTGGAAAGGACATCAATTTGGACATCTGTGGTGAGATCCATGGTAAAGCAGTCCCTCACCACCAGCGCTTCCTGGTGGTGGCATATGACCATCCTGTTCGCAAGGTGGGTTCTGCCCCTCACCACGGACAATGGGGTCCCAGCTAACCTCTGCCGAGTTCTCTTCCTACCTCGGCAACAAGGGAATCAAACACATCCGCACGGCCTACGACAACCAACAAGCTAACGGAGGGGTGGAAAACTTCAACAAAAAGCTGAAGAACGGCATCAGAGCACACCTAGTCCATGGATGCATGTTCCAAACCGCTAATGCGATTCCTGAACCAAACGCTAATGCACTATAGAGCAAGGAAAAACACAACACAGGTTTCACCGGCATCTCTCATCACATCAGTCTGCCTCAGCGGTGCAACAAAATGGCCTCAATCTGGTCAGAACCCTTGCAGGTTGTTCGACAACTGGGGCCCACCACCTTTATGCTGAGCAATCGATCACGCTGGCACACCAGCCACCTCAGGAAAGTCCCTGCCCCTCATGGAATGTAAATTCCCACTCTTCTCTTATGGGCAAGTACAACACGGACATGCAGAGAAACCACCCGATGCCCCTCCTCCACCACTACCACCCGAGCCCAAGCCTCTGTGGGCTCCCCAAGGGCCAAAGACGCAAGCAGTGGTGGCTGAAGATAGGCCTGTGCGGGCACGGATTCGCCCTGCTCATTTGGACGAATACATAACCTCTTTTCACACTTAGGCTCCGTTAGGCTTCTTAGTTAACACAACAGGTTAATGAACTGAACTGTTGTTTAAGGGTGTACTGTACGTCATACTGTGCAGTTATTATGGTTTACAACGTGAAACCGTGCAGACGTGTGCTCTTCCACAGCTAAGCTAGATATAGCAGCCCTGCTTTATGATCTATTGCCTACATCAACAGCTAGGGTTGAATTAAATAGGACTTTGCCTAGGCACAACACTTTATTGCACATTTAACTATAATTAAGTGGAACAAAATGTAGCATATAAACAAAAGTATTCACTGTGAATGTTGATATGGGCTTTGTTGTGCTGGATAAGTGTCTGCTTAATGACTAAAATGACTTAAATGTCAATTACCCTCCTCTCTCCCAACTGGCCCAGAAACCAACAGCCTTGATGTGATTTGCATGAGGTCAACTTTGCATGCCCGCTGATTTGCATTGACAGGTTCTAGACAGGTTTAGGATTACTACCATTACTGATCTGTAGCGAACAAGTAACCCCCACTAAGTTGATCTTTCATTCACTCCTCTGTTCCTCTTCAAAGCCCTTTCTCAACAATACTCCTCCCTTCAGCATCACTCCATCCTATACAAGAACTAGACTAAATGTTCACTGTAATCACTGAAGTTTTTGGCATTGTTTAAATGTGCCCTGAGGTTAGGAAGTTGGGGGATCAACTCCATATAAATGCCCATGATTTTGGAATGAGATGTTCGGTCATGTAGTGTATGTGAAGTATAACAGGTAACTACTTTGTATATTTCGGACAATATTTCTAAAATAGGCGATTCAACCAGGATAAACTGCTGAGACAACCCAGGTTGGATCCCCGCCAATCCCACAGGCAGTAAGTAGTCTTACTTGGGGAAGCAGTGAACGGCGCACAGCTCCCAGTCCCTGGTGATGAGGGAACCCCCACATACATGTCCACTGGCCCCCATCTGAATGTCCGCCTGCCACGGCCATGCTCCTTCTCGAGCTGCACTTCCTCCCACAATGCAATTCCCCAGGGGAGGCTGTCCAAATTCTGAATCAATCAATCACATATATTTATAAAGCCCTTTTTACATCAGCCGATGTCACAAAGTGCTATACAGAAACCCAGCCTAAAACCCCAAACAGTAAGCAATGCAGATGTAGAAGCACGGTGGCTAGGAAAAACTCCCTAGAAAGGCAGGAACCTAGGAAGAAACCTAAAGGAACCAGGCTCTGAGGGGTGGCCAGTCCTCTTCTGGCTCTGCCGGGTGGAGATTATAACAGTACATGGCCAAGATGTTCAAACATTCATAGCTGACCAGCAGAGTCAAATAATAATAATCACTGTGGTAGTAGAGGGTGAAACAGGTCAGCACCTCAGGTGTAAATGTCAGTTGGCTTTTCATAGCCGATCATTCAAAGTTAGAGACAGCAGGTGCGGTAGAGAGAGAGAGAGTCGAAAACAGCAGTTCCCGTGACAAGGTAGCACATCCGGCGAACAGGTCAGGGTTCCATAGCCGCAGGCAGAACAGTTGAAACTAGAGCAGCAACACGACCACGTGGACTTGGGACAGCAAGGAGTCATCAGGCCAGGTAGTCCTGAGGCATGGTCCTAGGGCTCAGGTTCTCAGAGAGAAAGAGAATTAGAGGGAGCATACTTAAATTCACACAGGACACCGGATAAAACAGGAGAAATACTCCAGATATAACAGACTGATCCTAGCCCCCCGACACAAACTATTGCAGCATAAATACTGGAGGCTGAGATAGGAGGGGTCGGTAGACACTGTTGCCCCGTCCGACGATACCCTCGGACAGGGCCAACCAGGCAGGATATAACCCCACCCACACCACTAGAGGGATATCTTCAAACCACCAATTTACTACCCTGAGACAAGGCCGAATATAGCCCACAAAGATCTCCCCCACGGCACGAACCCGAGGGGGGCACCAACCCAGACAGGAAGATCACATCAGTGACTCATCCCACTCAGTGACGCACCCCTCTTAGGGATAGCATGGAAGAGCACCAGAAAGCCAGTGACCCAGCCCCCGTAATAGGGTTAATAGGTTTTTTTGAGAGACCATGCTCTTACAATGGAAAGTATAGGGGCATACTGAATTCTAGCTCCCAGGATGCAATTCCTATGGCTTCCACAGGGTGTCAGCAGTCTATGTTCAAGGTTTCAGGCTTGTAACTTCCAAAACGAATAAGAAATATACGTTTTAGTACAGGGACACAGTCTTGGAAATTAGTGTTTGGGTGCGCCATGAAGACAAGACGCACCTACTAAAATTCCTATTGAACATACTTCTTTCTGTAAGAAATATTATAGTTTGATTACATTTTAGGGTATCTGAGGAGTAAATAAAAACATATTTTGACTTAGGGGTAGATTTTCGGATTCTTTTCTCTGCATGTTGAACGAGTGGATTAATCAAATCAATGGCGCCAACTAAACATACTTTTTGAGATATAAAGAAGGATTTTATCTAACAAAACGACACTACATGTTATAGCTGGGACCCTTTGTATAACAAATCAAAGGAAGACTTTCAAAAAGTAAGTGGATATTTAATTGCTATTTGTGAATTTATGAAACCTGTGCCGGTGGAACAATATTTTGATGTGGGGCGCCGTCCTCAAACAATCGCATGGCATGCTTTCGCTGTAATAGCTACTGTAAATCGGACAGTGCAGTTAGATTAACAAGAATTTAAGCTTTCAAACGATATAAGACACTTGTATGTACCTAAATGTTTAATATCCATAATTTTTATGATTATTTATTTGAATTGCGCACCGTCCAGTTTCACCGGAAGTTGTCCCGCTAGCAGGACACCTGGCCCTAATTAAAGGGATACTTCGAATACCCATAGTCTTAGTCATTGCGCTAACACTGCCTTCAGAAAGTATTCACACCCCTTTACTTTTTTCCACATTGTTGTTACAGCCTGAAAATAAAATGTATTAATTGAGATTTTGTGTCACTGGTCTACACAAAATACCCCATAATGTCAAAGTGGAATTATATTTTTTAAAATGTTTACAAATTAATAAAAAACTAAAAGCTGAAAAGTTTTGAGTCAATATTTCTTCAACCCTGTCTTATGGCAAGCCTAAATAAGTTCAGGAGTAAAAATGTCCTCAACAAGTCATAAGTTGCATGGATTCACTCCGTGTGCAATAATAGCGTTTAACATGAGTTTTGAATGACTACCTCATCTCTGTACCCCACACATATAGATAATTGTAAGGTCCCCCAGTTGAGCAGTGAATTTCAAACACAGATCCAACCACAAAGACCAGGGAGGTTTGCCAATGCCTCGCAAAGAAGAGCATCTATTGGTAGATAAAACATTTTTAAAAAGCAGACACTGAATATCCCTTTGAGCATGGTGAAGTTATTCATTACACTTTGTATCAATGCATCCAGTCCCTACAAAAGATATAGGTGTCCTTCCTAACTTAAGTTGCCAGGAGAGGAAGGAAACCACTCAAGGATTGCACCATGACTTTAAAACAGTTTAATGGCTGTGATGTAAGAAAAATTAGGATGGATCAACAACATTGTAGTTACTCCACAATGCTAACCTAATTGACAGAGTGAAAAGAAGGAAGCCTGTACAGAATATAAATATTCCAAAACATGCATCCTGTTTGCAACAAGGCACTAAATTAAAACTGCAAAAAAGTGTCAAAGAAATGAACTTTATGTCCTGAATACAAAGCGTTGTTTGGGTCAAATCCAACTTACAGTAGTACCACTCTTCATATTTTCAAGCATGGTTGTGGCTGCATAATGTTATGGGTATGCTTGTCATCGGCAAGGACTACAGAGTTTGTTTTAGGGATAAAAAGAAACGTAAAAGAGCTAAGCACAGGAAAAATCCAAGAGGAAAACTTAGTTTAGTCTGCTTTCCAACAGACACTGGGAGACAAATTCACCTTTCAGCAGGGCAATAACCTAAAACACAAAGCCAAATATACAATGGAGTTGCTTGCCAAGACGACATTGAATGTTCCTAAGTGGCCTAGTTACACTTTCGACATAAATCAGTGTGAATATATGGCAAGGCTTGAAAATGGCTGTCTAGCAATGATCAACAGCCAACATGACAGAGCTTGAAGAATAAAAAAAATTATAATCACGTGCAAATATAGTACAATCCAGGTGTGCAAAGCTCTTAGACTTAGAGCTCGTTTCCTTGTTCCTCGTCAATCATTGGCTCATTGGTGAAATTAGCATTATGACAATATCTTTAATTAAAGCATTCAAAAACCTTTATTAATGCAATTGCAGACAGAAGTTGACAACAGGAACATAACGCATGTTTCCGAGTAAGTTCTGCATCAAAGAAAAGGTCCCATGTTATTTTATTAAACCCGAAGTCCAGCCCTAGTTATGTCACTGCCTACGTCATTATCTTTTACTCATGAGACCAAAACCATGCCTACTCAAGACTAAAACTCTTGTTTATATAGCTATCTAAAAGCTTAGCAGTAAATGTCCAAGTTGATTGATAGTGGAATGTCTAACTAATCTCTTATCTCTTACACTCCGCTGCAGAGTTCTGTCTTCACAGTCACACATTTCTCAGGCAGAGAGCCTAGAAAAGTACTGTGGAAAAATATTAAACCTCATAATGTATATATATTGTTTATCTGTAGTCTAGGACCCTGTAAATGTAAGGAGGGAGGGGTCTTATAACCCCTCCCCTTCTATTAATACAACATAAGCATAATCAATTAGTATAATACATCAAACATTTGGTACAGCCCCTATCATGACCTCTAGGTGAAGCCCCTTCAATTGCCAATGGTGATTCTAACATGTTTTGACTCAGGGGTGTGAATACTTATGTAAATGAGATATTTCCAGATTTAATTTTCAATAAATGTACAAACATTTCTTAAATCATGTTTTCACTTTTTCATGAAAGGGTAGTATGTAAATGCATAAAAAAAAGTGATTTATTTATTTGGGCTGTAACAATGGGACTCCTTAAATCTTTCTCAGATTATTACCAATCCCACAAGGTATGACTCCAAACACCTAGAAAAGGCTACTCTCCTTGATGTTATCCTCACAAATAATCCTGGTGTTTTCTGTAATGACCTTAGTGATCACTGTTTTACAGCTTGTGTTCGTGATGGCTGCTCAGTGAAGCGACCTGTCCTGATTTGTCATAGACACTTGCTAAAAAACTTTAATGAGCAAGCCTTCCTTCATGAACTGGCCTCTGTAAAATGGTATAGAATCAGCTTGATCCCTGTTGACGAGTGCTTGGACCTTTTTTTATATTTTCAGTGGTATTGTTAACAAACACGCCTCCATAAAGAAAATTAGAATTTAAAACAGGTTCAGCCCCTGGTTTGACCGTGATCTTGCAGAGTTACTCCACCTCAAGAATTGCATTTGACAAAAGGCTCGACACACGGATACTCAGGCTGACTGGCTATTGTTCAGGCAAATGAGAAATAAGTGCGCTCAGACTATCCGGAAGGCCAAGGTTAGTTACTTTATGGAGCAGTTCTCTCTCTGTGGGTCTAACCCCAAGAAGTTCTGGAAAACGGTTAATGACCTGGAGAATAAACTCTGCTCCTCAAAGCTGCCAATGTCCCTTAATGTTAATGATCTATCTCGGCTATGCAATCTGGTTTCCGCTCAGGTTATGGATGTGACACTGCAACCTTAAAAATGTCCTCAATAATGTCACCAATGCCCTTGATTCTAAGCAATATTGTGCTGCTATTTTTATTGATTTGGCCAAAGCTTTTGATAAGGTAGACCATTCCATTCTTGCGGGCTGGCTAAGGAATATTGGTGTCTCTGAGGGGTCTTTGGCCTGGTTTGCTAACTACTTCTCTCAAAGAGCGCGGTGTATGAAGTCAGAAGATCTGCTGTCTCTGCCACTGCCTGTCACCACGGGAGTACCCCAAGGCTCGATCCTAGATGATATTCTTATACTCAGCTGGCCCCTCCCCGGATTTTGTGTTAAATGCTCTACAACAAAGCTTTCTTAGTGTCCCACAAGCTTCGCTACCCGTAACCTTGTTTTGAACATCTCCAAAACAAAGGTAATGTGGTTTGGTAAGAAGAATGCCCCTCAGGTGTTATTACTACCTCTGAGGGTTTAGAGCTTGAGGTAGTCACCTCATACAAGTACTTGGGAGTATGGCTAGACGGTGCACTGTCCTTCTCTCAGCACATATCAAAGGTGCAAGCTAAAGTTAAATCTAGACTTGATTTCCTCTATCGTAATTGCTCCTCTTTCACCCCAGCTGCCAAACTAACCCTGATTCAGATGACCATCCTACCCATGCTAGATTACGGAGACATAATTTATAGATCGGCAGGTAAGGGTCCTCCTGAGCGGCTAGATGCTCTTTGCCATTCGGCCATCAGATTTGCCACCAATGCTCCTTATAGAACACATCACTGCACTTTATAATCTGTAAACTGGTCATCTCTGTATACCCGACCCACTGGTTGATGCTTATTTATAAAACCCTCTTCGGCCTCACTCTCCCATATCTGAGAAACATACTGCAGCCCTCATCCTCCACATACAACACCCGTTCTGCCAGTCACGTTCTGTTAAAGGTCCCCAAAGCACACACATCCCTGGGTCGCTCCTCTTTTCAGTTCGCTGCAGCTAGCAACTGGAACGAGCTGCAAAACACTCAAACTGGACAGTTTATTCTCAATCTCTTCATTCAGACTCAATCACGGACACTCTTACTGACAGTTGTGGCTGCTTTGTGTGATGTATTATTGTCTCTACCTTCTTGCTGTTGTCTGTGCCCAATAATGTTTGTACCATGTGTTGCTACCATGATGTTGTCATGTGTTGCTGCCTTAGGTCTCTTTATGTAGCGTTGTCTCTCTTGTTATGTGTGTTTTGTCCTATATTTATATTGTATTTATCCTAGGCCCCCCCATCTCCACAGGAGGCCTTTTGCCTTTTGGTAGACCATCATTGTAAATTAGAATTTGTTCTTAACTGACTTGCCTAGTTAAATAAATACAAAATGTGGAATAAATCGAGGGGTATGAATACTTTGACGGCAATGTAGTTAGCATTGGCTTGCAAAAATACCTCTTAACTTCCTTCATACTGGACACAGAGACATAAATGGTATCCACAAGTTCATCTGACTCTGGGGAAGTTGATAAAGGGCCTCATTGCCAAAAATCACAAAGTATTCCTTTAAGGCAGTCCTGAAACAGTGCAGCTCAGCAGACTAGTAAGTGTTTGCCTGATGACCCACCCGGACTTTAATGCTGCTGCTCTATAGATCGCTACATACATTCAATCAATCTGAAACTGTGACTTCAAAATGAGTGGCGTTGTACAAAACAAATGCATCAGCTATTGGATCGAACAAATCTAACCAATAAGAGTATTAAAGTTGATAGCATCATTATGTAGGCCGGCTTTGGCCAAACCCATCTGTTCCTGGGACCAATCAGAATGTGCTCGCGTTCTAGAAATCGTCGAGAAGGCAAATCCAGACTCATGGCGGAGAAGCGTCAGTTGGCCAGAGCGATGTGGATGAGTAGCCAGGAAAAGTAAGTGTACCGGTATTCAGGTGTGTTAGAGCAGGGGTAGAGCAAAAGCCTGCAAACCTAACACTCTAGGAGGAGTGTTGTACACACCTGCCTTCCCATTCAATTCCTTTAAAAACTTCTTATTATCCCCATGACAATATAGACAAAGTCTTAGGGGAATTTGTTGAGAAAATACCTAACGCCTCCATGTGAAATCTAATATCAACTGCTTTCTCTCACTTCATGTCATATATCACTTTACACAATTGAGTAACAACTGTGCGCCATATAATACCATTGTCATTTAAAAAAAATTAAATAACAATACTGACCTTTTTTTTTTATTGCATCCATGATTGTTATTACCAGTATTTTGAAAGCATATAGGAGTAGTCTTCACTCAGTCCTCATAGTAGTTGCTTCAGGTGCCTTTGCACCCCAAGGGAAAAATATAACTAAGAGAAACACTGCTATTGAGTTAAGTAGAAATTGTCTGTACAAATCACTAAGTTAAAGGAAAGAAAAAAGACCACCCAAGTGAATATCACTATTCTTGTTTATTTTTAAAAAAAATGAAAAAAATGAAAAGACAAAGACGCTAGTGACGTACATGTTGGTTCCTCTTTACAACAAATAGCTTAAACTGGGGACAAAGAACAAGGGGAGGGAAGGAGGCACTTTGAGAACAAATACCATGCGTGTGGGTTGGTTGGGTGGTCTGGCATGATGTCACTAGCACCTCCCCTCACTTCTTGGAGAACTTGGCTTGCTTATGTTTGGGTGGGGCCCACTTCAGACACACGGTGTCAACTGAGGAGACAGAAACACTCTGGTCAGGCTCTCACACACACACATTGTGACAGTGTTACTATGATATCATCCTCACGAGACAACTGCATACTGTATACTAGTGCTGAGCGATTACTGCTTTGAGGTTGGTTTGGTTTTGGTACAATTACAACAACAAAAAAGAAAGTATTTGTTTTAACATTGAATGCTGTAACGCAGAATAAAACAATTAATAAAAAGTCTCATGACGGTAGTGACGGCCCATTACCGCTTATCATTTATTCGCATGACTTTACTTCAATAAAATATTTCAATTGTGTATATTACATTTGTTTTATAACTTTATCATTTAATTCCAAGTCATCATCTCATCTCTAAAGAGCTGCTGCCTATGCTGTCTGAATTACTACTAATACTATTTTATCAGTTCTTCAAAGTACAGTGTATTCAGATCCCCTTGACTTTCCACATTTTGCTACGTTAGGCTAATTCATAAATTGATTAAATAAAAAAATCCTCAGCAATCTACACAAAAAAAAAACATAAAAACAAAGCTAAAAAGTTTTTTTGAGCCAATTTATTAAAATAACAGAAATACCTTATTTACATAAGTATTCAGAACCTTTGCTATGGGACTCGACATTTAGGTCAGGTGCATCCTGTTTCCATTGATCATCCTTGAGACGTTTCTACAACTTGATTGGAGTCCACTTGTGGTAAATTCAATTGATTGGACATGATTTGGAAAGGCACACACTTGTCTGTATACTGTCCCACAGTTGAGAGTGCATATCAGAGCAAAAACCCAGCAATGAGGTCGAAAGAATTGTCCGTAGAGCTCCAAGACAGGATTGTGTCGAGGCACACATCTGGGGAAGGGTACCAAAACATTTCTGTAGCATTGAAGGTCCCCAAGAACACAGTGGCTTACATCATTCTTAAATGGAAGAAGTTTGGAACCACCAAGACTCTTCCTAGAGATGGCCGCCCTGCCAAATTGAGCAATCGGGAGAGAAGGGCCTTGGTCAGGGAGGTGACCAAGAACCCAATGGTCACTCTGACAAAGCTCGAGAGTTCCTCTGTGGAGATGGGAGAACCTTCTAAAAGGACAACAGTCTTTGCAGCACTCCACCAAATCAGGCCTTTATGGTAGAGTGGGCAGACGGAAGCACATGACAGCCCGCTTGGAGTTTGCCAAAAAGGCACCTAAAGACTCTCAGACCACAAGAATAAGGATTCTCTGGTCTGATGAAACCCCCACTGGTAAGATTTGTTTTTGCAAAAATGAACTATTTTTGTGGCCTTGATTCCATCTGAAATACACAGCAAAATGATAGAATACTTTATAAATTTTACCTCACAGATTTGAAAAATGTGTTTTGCTATTGTGTAGGAAGACATGACTTTAAAATTTAAAATTAAGGAAAATGTATGAACTCTGGGTATTGTTATTTTATATTGTCTAAGTTTAGACCTATATGATCAGGACTATTTTCTAAGAAAGAACATTAATCCTTCAACATTTTACCTGTCTTAATTACAGGCATTTCAGTTTCTTATTTTGAATACATTTGCAAAAATTTCCAAAAACCTGTTTTCGCTTTGTCATTATGGGGTATTGTGTGTAGATTGCTGAGGATTTGTATTTATTTAATGCATTTTACAATAAGGATGTAACGTAACAGAATGTGGAAAAAGTCAAGGGGTCTGAATACTTTTTTTTATACACAATAGCAAAACACATTTTTCAAATCTGGGAGGTAAACTCTATAGAGTATTCAATCATTTTGCTGTATATTTCAGATGGAACCATGGCCACAAAAAAAGTATTCAGTCCTTTCTGATAAGTACTTACAAATGACGGGACTATGGGCTTGTCCCAAATGGCACCCTATTCCCTATATAGGGAATAATAAAAAAGTGGGTGCTTACATTTGTTCTATTTCACACATGTAGTGTATGCATGTTAATCGGACATTTGTTATTTGCATATCCCTGAAACACCATCGGAGAGGGAGGTCAGAGCCAGGGATCAGCCATTATTGACTGCAACCCTGGAGCAACTAGTGCCTTGCTCAAAGGCACAGACACATTTTTAATGTAGTCGGCTCAGGGATTCGAACCAGCGACCTTTCAATTACTGGCCCAACGTTCTTAACCACTGGGCATTAGGGCTCTGGTCAAAAGTAGTGCACTATATAGGGAATAAGGTGTCATTTGGGACAGAGCTTATGAGATGTGAAAAGGAGAAGTGAAAAGGAAACATGTCTACCTGTGATTGGCGGCTTCTTGTACTGGGCGCTCTTGAGGTGTTCCTCAACCAGTTTGGGCGTGACACATATGACATGCTGGCCCTTCCAGTATTTCACCATGTTGAGGGACTGTAGCGTACTGATGATGTCACCCTGGGTAATACTGGTCATCTGACTGTGGAGGGAGGAGAGCAATGAGAATCTGGGGCTGAGTGTGTGTGTGGTCAAATGTACAATTGAAGTCGGAAGTTTACATACACCTTAGCCAAATACATTTAAACTCAGTTTTTCACCATTCCTGACATTTTATCCTAGTAAAATGTCCCTGTCTTCGGTCAGTTAGGATCACAACTTTTATTTTAAGAATGTGAAATGTCAGAATAATAGAGTGATTTATTTCAGCTTTTATATCTTTCATCACATTCCCAGTGGGTCAAAAGTTTACACACTCAATTAGTATTTGGTAGCATTGCTTTTAAATTGTTTAACTTGGGTCAAATGTTTTGGGTAGCCTTCCACAAGCTTCCCACAATAAGGTGGGTGAATTTTGCCCCATTCCTCCTGGCAGAGCTGGTGTAACTGACTCAGGTTTGAAGGCCTCCTTGCTCGCACACACTTTTTCAGTTCTGCTCACAAATTGTCTATAGGATTGAGGTCAGGGCTTTTTGATGGCCACTCTAATACCTTGACTTTGTTGTTCTTAAGCCATTTTGCCACAACTTTGGAAGTATGCTTGGGGTCAGCACAGAAAAAAAAAATGTATGAAATGTATGCATTCACTACTGTAAGTCGCTCTGGATAAGAGCGTCTGCTAAATGACTAAAATGTAAATGTAAAAAAAAAGTCATTGTCCATTTGGAAGACCCATTTGCGACCAAGCTTTAACATCCTGACTGATGTCTTGAGATGTTGCTTCAATATATCCACATCATTTTCCTTCCTCATGGCGCCATCTATTTTGTGAAGTGCACCAGACCCTCCTGCAGCAAAGCACCCCCGCAACATGATGCTGCCACCGTGCTTCATGGTTGGGATGGTGTTCTTCGGCTTGCAAGCCTCCCCCTTTATCCTCCAAACATAACGATGGTCATTATGGCCAAACAGTTCTAGTTTTGTTTCATCAGACCAGAGGACATTTCTCCAAAAAGTACAATCTTTGTCCCCATGTGCAGTTGCAAACCGTAGTCTGGCTTTTATATGGCAGTTTTGGAGCAGTGGCTTCTTTCTTGTTGAGCGGCCTTTCAGGTTATGTCGATATAAGACTCGTTTTACTGTGGATATAGATACTTTTGTACCCGTTTCCTCCAGCATCTTCACAAGGGGCTTTGCTGTTGTTCTGGTATTGATTTGCACTTTTCGCACCAAAGTACTTTCATCTCTAGGAGACAGAACGCGTCTCCTTCCTGAGCAGTATGACAGCTGCGTGGTCCCACGGTGTTTATACTTGCATACTATTGTTTGTATAGAATAGCATGTTACCTTCAGGCATTTGGATTTTTTTTTCCTGAGGTCTTGGCTGATTTATTTTGATTTTCCCATGATGTCAAGCAAAGAGGCACTGAGTTTGAAGGTAGGCCTTGAAATACATCCACAGGTACACCTCCAATTGACTCAAATTATGTCAATTAGCCCATCAGAAGCTTCTAAAGCCATGACATCATTTTCTGGAATTTTCTAAGCTGTTTAAAGGCATAGTCAACTTAGTGTATGTAAACTTCTGAACCACTGGAATTGTGATACAGTGAATTATAAGTGAAATAATCTGTCTGTAAACAAATGTTGGAAAAATGACTTGTGTCATGCACAAAGTAAATGTCCTAACTGACTTGCCAAAACTATAGTTTGTTAACAAGAAATTTGTGGAGTGGTTGAAAAACGAGTTTTAATGACTCCAACCTTCGTGTATGTAAACTTCCGACTTCAACTGTATACAACTATGACGTGGGAGTACTTGACATACACTACCGTTGAAAAATTTGGGGTCACTTAGAAAACCCTTTTGGAATTATGTTAGCACAGCTGAAAACTGTTGTGCTGATTAAAGCAGCAATAAAACTGGCCGCCTTTAGACTAGTTGAGTATCTGGGTTAGCTTACAGGCTCAAAATGGCCAGAAACAAATAACTTTCTTCTGAAACTTGTCAGTCTATTCTTGTTCTGAGAAATGAAGGCTATTCCATGCGAGAAATTGCCAAGAAACTGAAGATCTGGTACAATGCTGTGTACTACTCCCTTCACAGAACAGAGCAAACTGCCTATAACCAGAATAGAAAGAGTGGGAGGCCCCGGTACCCAACTGAGCAAGAGGACAAGTACATTAGAGTGTCTAGTTTGAGAAACAGACTCCTCACAAGTCCTCAACTGGAAGCTTCATTAAATAGTACCTGCAAAACACCAGTCTCAATGTCAACAGTGAAGAGGTGACTCTGGGATGCTGACCTTTTAGACAGAGTTCCTCTGTCCAGTGTCTGTGTTCTTTTGCCCATCTTAATCTTTTCTTTTTATTAGCCAGTCTGAGATATGGCTTTTTCTTTGCAACTCTGCCTAGGTCAGCATCCCAGAGTTGCCTCTTCACAACATGCCATTGGAACACAGGAGTGATGGTTGCTGATAATAGGCCTCTGTACGCCTATGTAAATATTCCATTAAAAAATCTGCCTTTTCCAGCTACAATAGTCATTTACAACATTAACAATGTCTACACTGTATTTCTGATCAATTTGATGTTATTTCAATGGACAAAAAAAGTGCTTTTCTTTAAAAAACAAGGACATCTCTAAGTGACCCAAAACCTTTCAACGGTAGTGTATGTACAAGTGAATGCTGGTGTACCTATGTTGTGGATTTGCAAGTGGATGGATATTCACATACAGTACCAGTCCAAAATTTAGACACCTAATCATTCCATTTTGTTTTTACTATTTTCTACGTTGTTGAATAATAGTGAAGACATCAAAACTATGAAATAACATATGGAATCAGGATGTAACCAAAAAGTGTTAAATCAAAATATATTTATATTTGAGATTCTTCAAAGTAGCCACCCTTTGCCTTAATAACAGCTTTGCACACTTTTGGCATTCTCTCAACCAACTTCATGAGGTAGTCTCATGGAATGCTTTTCCAACTGTCTTGAAGGAGTTCCCACATATGCTGAGCACTTGTTGGCTGCTTTTCTTTCACTCTGCGGTCCTACTCATCCCAAACCCTCTCAATTGGGTTGAGGTCAGGTGATTGTGGAGGCCAGGTCATCTGATGCAGCATTCCATCACTCTCCTTCTTGGCTAAATAGCCCTGACAAAGCCAGGAGGTGTGATTTCGGTCATTGTCCTGTTGAAAAACAAATGATAGTTCCATTAAGCGCAAACCAGATGGTATGGCGTATCGCTGCAGAATGCTGTGGTATCCATGCTGGTTAAGTTTGCATTGAATTCTAAATAAAAATCACAGACAGTGTCACCAGCAAAGCACCCCCACACATCCTCTTCCATGCTTCACGGTGGGAACCACACATGGAGATCATCCATTCACCTACTCTGCGTCTCACAAAGACACGGAGGTTGGAACCAAAAATGCCAAATTTGGACTCATCAGGACAGATTTCTACTAGTCTGATGTCCATTGCTCGTGTTTCTTGGCCCAAGCAAGTCGCTTCTTCTTATTGGTGTCCTTTAGTAGTAGTTTCTTTGCAGCAATTCGACCATGAAGGCCTGATTCACAGTCTCCTCTGAACAGTTGATATTGAGATGTGTCTGTTACTTGAACTCTGTGAAGCATTTATTTGAGCTGCAATTTCTGGGGCAGGCAACACTAATTAATTGGTCCACTGCAGCAGAGGTAACTCTAGGTCTTCCTGTTCTGTGGCAGTCCTCATGAGAGCCAGTTTCACCATAGAGACTGCACTTGAAGAAACTTTCAAAGTTCTTGAAATTTTCCAAATTGACTGACCTTCATGTCTTAAAGTAATGATGGACTGTCGTTTCTCTTTGCTTATTTGAGCTGTTCTTGCCATAATATGGAATTGGTCTTTTACCAAATAGGGCTATCTGACCACAACCATTTTGGTCTCATCTGACCACAACACTTTCACCAGTTGTCCTCTGAATCATTCAGATGTTCATTGGCAAACTTCAGATGGGCATGTATATGTATTCTTGAGCAGGGGGACCTTGCGGGCGCTGCAGGATTTCAGTCCTTCACGGCGTAGTGTGTTACCAATTGTTTTCTTGGTGACTATGGTCCCAGCTGACTTGAGATCATTGACAAGATCCTCCCGTGTAGTTCTGGGCTGATTCCTCACCGTTCTCATGATCATTGCAACCCCACGAGGTGAGATCTTGCATGGAGCCCCAGGCCGAGGGATATTGACAGTTCTTTTGTGTTTCTTCCATTTGCGAATAATCGCACCAAATGTTGTCACCTTCTCACCAAGCTGCTTGGCGATGGTCTTGTAGCCCATTCCAGCCTTGTGTAGGTCTACAATCTTGTCCCTGACATCCTTGGAGAGCTCTTTGGTCTTGGCCATGGTGGAGAGTTTGGAATCTGCTTGATTGATTGCTTCTGTGGACAGGTGTCTTTTTTACAGGTAACAAGCTGCGGTTAGGAGCACTCCCTTTAAGAGTGTGCTCCTAATCTCAGCTCGTTACCTGTATAAAAGACACCTGGGAGCCAGAAATCTTTCTGATTGAGAGGGGGTCAAACACTTATTTCCCTCATTAAAATGCAAATTAATTTATAACATTTTTGACATGCGTTTTTCTGGATATTTTTATTGTTATTCTGTCTCTCGCTGTTCAAATAAACCTACCATTATAGACTGATCCTTTCTTTATCAGTGGGCAAACATACAAAATCAGCAGGGGATCAAATACTTTTTTCCCCCACTGTATGTCACAAAAACCAAAACCACAGCTAAATGCAGCACTAACCTTTGATGATCTTCATCAGATGACACTCCTAGGACATTATGTTATACAATACATGCATGTTTTGTTCAATCAAGTTCATATTTATATAAAAAAAACAGCTTTTTACATTAGCATGTGATGTTCAGAACTAGCATACCCACCGCAAACATCCGGTGAATTTACTAAATTACTCACGATAAACGTTTACAAAAAACATAACAATTATTTTTAGAATTATAGATGCAGAACTCATTTATGCAATCGCGGTGTCAGATTTTAAAATAGCTTTTCGGCGAAAGCACATTTTGCAATATTCTGAGTAGATAGCTCGGCCATCACAGGCTAGCTAATTTGACACCCACCAAGTTTGGTGCTGACTAAACTCAGAATTACTATAAGAAAAATTGGATTACCTTTGCTGTTCTTCGTCAGAATGCACTCCCAGGACTTCTACTTCAACAACAAATGTTGTTTTGGTTCGAAATAATTGTAATTGTGTTCATTCAGACGCTGTGTTCATTCAAAGACTGAAAGAAAACCATGGAGTCGTCTCGTGGACGTGCATCTCCAGTGTCATTGTTCCCTGCCTGACCACTCACAAAAACTCCTGCTGTTTTTCGCCCAGAGACTGCAGAGACATCATTCCACTTTCTGGCGCCTTCTGAGAGCCAATGGAAGCCTTAGAAAATGTCAGGTTACAGCAGAGATGCTGTATTTTTGATAGAGATGCCACAGAAGGAGAACAAATTGTCAGACAGGGCACTTCCTGTATGGAATCTTCTCAGGTTTTGGCCTGCCATATGAGTTCTGTTATACTCACAGACACCATTCAAACAGTTTTAGAAACTTTAGAGTGTGTTCTATCCAAATCTACTAATTATATGCATATTCTAGTTTCTGGGCAGGAGTAGTAACCAGATTAAATCGGGTACGTTTTTTATCCGGCCGTGAAAATACTGCCCCCTATCCCTAACAGGTTTTAAAGGCACAGTCAACTTAGTGTATGTAAACGTCTGACCCACTGGAATTGTGATACAGTGAATTATAAGTGAAATAATCTGTCTGTAAACAATTCTTGGAAAAATTACTTGTTTCATGCACAAAGTAGATGTCCTAACCAACTTGCCAGAACTATAGTTTGTTAACAAGAAATTTGTGAAGTGGTTGAAAAACGAGTTTTAATGACTCCAGCCTAAGTGTATGTAAACTTCTGACTTCAACTGCATGTAACAGTGCCTTCAGAAAGTATCACACCCCTTGACTTTTTCTACATTTGCCTATTTTTTTTTTTTAAGTTCTTCAAGCTCTGTCAAATTGGTTGTTGATCATTGCTAGACAACCATTTTCAGGTATTGCCATACATATTTTGCAGTATTACTTTAGTGCCTTGTTGCAAACAGGAATATAATATGTTTTGGAATATTTTTATTCTGTATACTGTAGGCTTCCTTCTTTTTACTCTGCCAAATCTACTAATTATATGCATATTCTAGTTTCTGGGCAGGAGTAGTAACCAGATTAAATCGGGTATGTTTTTTATCCGGCCGTGAAAACCTGTTTGGGATAGGGGGCAGTATTAAGAACGAAACAAATTCCACATATACAATTTTAACAAGGCACACCTGTTAATTGAAATGCATCACAGGTGACTACCTCATGAAGCTGTTTGAGAGAATGCCAACAGTTTGCAAAGCTGTCATCAAGGCCAAGGGTGGCTACTTTGAAGACCCTCAAATATAAACACTTTTTTGGTTACTACATGATTCCATATGTGTTATTTCATAGTGTTGATGTCTTCACTGCTATTCTACAATGTAGAAAATAGTCAAAACTAAGAAAAACCCTGGAATGAGTAAGTGTGTCCAAACTTTTGACTGGAACTGTACATGAGAATATATTTATGGTGAGGTGGAAGAGGTTACGTGTGTGTGTGTACGTACCTGAGGTCCTTGATGGAGAGCGTGCCCCTGAAGTCCCTGAGGATCTCCAGCAGCACCCAGGACCAGTAGCTCCTGTAGCTCAGCTTGCCCAGGTCTGACAGGGGCTTCTCTGGAGAACCCACTGTACTCTCCAATTTAGACAGCTCATAACCTAGAGAGAGCACGTGTGATAGTGTGTGTTAGAGCTGGGACGATAAACCACAAATCATCGTCACCAACCAAACCGGCCATTTATCAACAACATCTTACTGATATCGATAATAATGATAAGTAGCCTTTACTAGAAATGTGAAGTTTGAAATGGAATAGGCCTAAGCCGGCTAATATGAGCTATTGCTAATGGGAAAATTGCTAACATTCAATGTAGTAGTAGTAGTTGTTTAAGGGGTATAAAAAATACAATTATTAAGCCCAAATTATTTTAACTTCTCACAATTTATCATTAACCTAATAATTCACTCAATTTATTGTAATATGGATTTTTGTCCATATTGCCCAGCTCTAGTGTGTGTGTGTGTGTGTGTGTGTGTGTGTCTGTGTGTGTGTGTGTGTGTGTGTGTGTGTGTATCGCACTCACTGAAGGCTATGAGGAACTTTCCGTATCCTCTACGCTGGTAGGGCGGGAGGGTGAGGATACACGCCACGTTATTCCCATCTGGAGACTCTTTCTCCTGTGGAACACAAAAAAAACAGGCTCAGCTTTGTAGGCCAACACTATACCAGTTATCCATTCTCCTAAAACAATGAACACTTTCCTTCAGATTTGAGACTTTCCTCAAGACATAAGACATTTTTAGGTCCAAACGGCTTCTTAACAGCTTCTATCCCCAAGCCATAAGACACCTGAACAGCTATCCAAATGGCTACCCGGGCTATTTGCATTACATGTAGACATTACCTCGACTAACCACATTTATTCTGTACCGGTACCCCCTGTATATAGCCTCCTTACTGTTATTTTATTGTTGCTCTTTAATTATTTGTTATTTTTCTATAATACGTATTTATTGTTTACTTCAGTTTATTTAGTAAATATTTTCTTAACACTTATTTTTTTCCTGCATTGTTGGTTAAGGGTTTGTAAGTAAGCATTTCACTGTGTTCGTTGTATTCGGCGCATTCGACAAATACAATTTGATTTGGATTTGAATGACAATCATGAATGAAATATGTTACTAACTCTCCCCCCCCCAAAAGAAACCAGCTACATTACAGATATACATTTTTTCGTTGGACAACTAGACACCGATATCCCCATCCCTGTACTGGGACAAGTACTTACTTTGGAGAAGTATCCCACTATGTGTGCTCCCTGCCTGTTGACTTCAGTCAGGATGTAAAAGACAAAAGGCTCCACGTCAAAGTACAGCGTCTTGTGGTCCAGGAAGAGCTTGGCCAGTAGACACAGGTTCTGGCAGTAGATCTACAGAAAGAAACATGGGTCAGTATTATCATCCGTGGGTTTGTTTGTTTGTTTTAATACACTTTGCAGTTGCTCAATGAAGTTGAGTCAGGTGTGAGTGCTGGGCTGGAACAAACATATGCAAAATCAGGGGTACCCCCAAGACCTAAGTTGAAAGGTCAAGGTTGTTCTTGTTCCCAGTTAACTAACACCTGTTTAAATTGCTTTCGGGACACAGTTTGGGGTAATTCTCTGTGGTCTGGTCCTGCCTCGTGTCCTTACCTTGTGGTCGCGACCGTCCACTTCGTACACAGAGATGTTGCTCCGCCTGTAGATCTCTTTCCCAGGAGGCTGCCTCCACTGACATTGGGACTGGAGGAACAGATAGAGAGAGGAAAGGTAGCGAGAGGAAATAGAGGTGGCAAAGGATAAAATAAGTATGTGGTTCAAAGCATTTCAACTGTATATTGGTCAATTTGAAGTGCTAGTCTCAAATGCTAGATGGTAATAAAAGTCAACAGCAATGTTGAAGCTAACAGTGCTTTTAAACTGTTGACGCTGACAGTCACCGACCAGGTGGTATCTGAAGGTCTTCTCGTACTTCATGTACTTGAGGCAGTACTCGCAGATCCACAGCTTGGGCTGCTTGCCGTAGTCCTCTGGGAATGGGGAGAAATACCAGGCGTCAATCTCGAAGTTACCAATCTGGATCTTGTCCACGTACTTCACTTTAGTAATCTGGGAGAGAGAGAGGCAAGGACGCATTTATACTTTCCTCCCCCCTTCTCTAGGAATTGCATTGTTTTACTACTACATACAGTACGAGTTAAAAGTTTTAGACACCTATTTATTCAAGGGTTTTTCTTTATTTTACTATTTTCTACATTGTAGAATAATAGTGAAGACAACACTATGAAATAACACATGGAATCATGTAGTAACCAAAAAAAGTGTTAAACAAATCAAAATATCATTATATTTGAGTTTCTTCAAATAGCCACCCTTTGCCTTGATGACACCTTTGCACACGCTTAGCATTTTCTCAACCAGCTTCACCGAATGCTTTTCCAACAGTTTGAAGTAGTTCCCACATTATGCTGAGCACTTGTTGGCTGCTTTTCCTTCACTCTGAGGTCCAACTCATCCCAAACCCTCTCAATTGGGTTGAGGTGGGGTGATTGTGTATGACAGGTCATCTGATGCAGCACTCTGCCACTCTCCTTTTTGGTCAAATAGCCCTTACACAGCCTGGAGGTGTGTTTTGGGTCATTGTCCTGTTGAAAAACAAATGATGTTCCACTAAGTGCAAACCAGATGGGATGGCGTATCGCTGCAAAATGCTGTGGTAGCCATGCTGGTTAAGTGTGCCTTGAATTATAAATAACTCACTGCCAGTGTCACCAGCAAAGCACCCCCACACCTCCTCCATGCTTCACGGTGGGAACCACACATGGAGATAATCTGTTCACCTACTTTGCATCTCAACAAAGACACAGCGGTGGGAACCAAAAATCTCAAATTTGGACTCATCAGACCAAAGGACAGATTTCCACCGGTTTAATGTCCATTGCTAGTGTTTCTCGGCCCAAGCAAGTCGCTTCTTCTTATTGGTGTCCTTTAGTAGTGGTTTCTTTTCAGAAATTCAACCATGAAGGCCTGATTCACGCAGTCTCCTCTGAACAGTTGATGTTGAGATCAAATCAAATTTATTTATATAGCCCTTCTTACATCAGCTGATATCTCAAAGTGCTGAACAGAAACCCAGCCTAAAACCCCAAACAGCAAGCAATGCAGGTGTAGAAGCACGTGTCTGTTACTTCAACTCTGAAGCATTTTTTTGGGCTGCAATTTCTGAGGCTGGTAAGTGTAATGAACTTATCCTCTGCAGCAGAGGTAACTGGGTGTTCCATTCCTGTGGCGGTCCTCATGAGAGCCAGTTTCATCATAGCGCTTGATGGTTTTTGTGACTGCACTTGAATAAACTTTCATAGTTCTTAACAATCCGGATTGACTGACCTTCATGTCTTAAAGTAATGATGGACTGTCGTTTCTCTTTGCTTATTTGAGCTGTTCTTGCCATAATATGTACTTTGTATTTTACCAAATAGGGCTATCTTCTGTATACCACCCTTACCTTGTCACAACAACTGATTGGCTCAAACCCATTAAGAAGGAAAGAAATTCCACAAATTAACTTTTAACAAGGCACACCTGTTAATTGAAATGCATTCCAGGTGACTACCTCATGAAGCTGGTTGAGAGAATGCCAAGAGTGTGCAAAGCTGTCATCAAGGCAAAGGGTGGCTACTTTGAAGAATCTCAAATTTATTTCTGATTTGTTTAACACTTTTTTTGGTTACTACATGATTATTTCATAGTTTTGATGTCTTCACTATTCTTCTACAATGTAGAAAATAATACAAATTAAACAAAAACCCTGGAATGAATAGGTGTCCAAACTTTTGACAGGTACTGTATATCAAAAGGTGCATAACATTATAGCTACACACACTTACCGCCTCATGCTCCTTCTCCAGGGCAGCTGTGGTGGGGTCCATCTCTGCGTACGTCTGGAGGGAAAGAGGAGTTCCATTAGAAAACAGAACAGAGGGAGCCCATCTACATCTGAATCTAACTCATCTGACTGACAGAAATTGACAATGGGGATCTGATCCCCGCTGTGGGGGTATGTAGTCTAGAACCTCCTGCACTAGCCTACCTTCTGCACGTGGTTGATCTCATCATGTTTGCGTTTCTGGTTGCGGGTGATCTTCCTCTCAGGCTGCTCCCCCAGCTCGCCCCCTCCTCCACCCTCAGCGATTTTTGTCACTGCATCCTTCGCCGTCTTGGTCAATGCCAGGCGAGCCTTGCCCACCCACTCATCCAGACGTCTGTTAACTACAGGGCCAGGGGAGAGGTAAAGAGAGGATTGGAGGAGGAGAAGGAAGAAACGATAAAGGGAGGTGGAGGAAAGTAGAAGGAGAGGTGTATGAAAAGATATAAGCATGGAAGTGCTGTGTTTGTGTGTCCCACTCACATCCAACATAGTGTACGTAGAACTCCTCTCTGCCCTCTTGTTCGTTCAGCCTGGACTGGATAACCTCAGCAGAATCTGAAAGAAAGAGGTTGAGTTTTACTGGATTAACTGTAGCCATCTCTGTAAAAAGCACATCTAGCTTGCTAACTATAGCTTACAGCTCATAGAGCGTGATGGGCTTGAATGTAAACAATAAACAAAATCACAATTTAACATATCTAATGGTCAAGAAGCAAACTTGATCTTGAGATCACCAACAGCGTCGATTAAAAAAAATTAAAAACTGCACAGTTAGAGAAACATTTCGTGACTATCAGTCTTTAGGTGAACGCAGAACAAAGTGCTCTTTAGATGAACGCATTGATAAATAGTGCTCTGGCCGCTGCCTCACAGCCTTTTCAAACGTAGCTAACTAGTATAAGTTTATAAACAAATATTTACGCCATGTCTTGTCGGCTCGCTGACATAAATACGTCTCTCCGATTTCGACTGAGACCTCTTGCTCCCTGCCCAACAACACTCCTTCCCCGTTGCGCTGAGGAATCGAGCCCCCGGCTTCTCTTTCCCGATCAATGGCCTCCGACTCATCCTCCTCCCCGCCACTGCCGTTAGATGAACAAGGGGCTTGTATTCCGGCGTCCAAGTCTTCCCGGTCCGTTACGTTGTGTCCTGGGTCCATTTCAACATCCATTCGGTCCTCTGGAAGATTGTTGTTATAGTTATTGTCTCGAATATGACGCTCATTCGTCGTTAGCACTGCTCCGGCAGACATCTTGTCTTATTTCAAAACACTGCCCCGGACGATGTGAGTTTGCGTAGTGCAGAGGGGGGCGCACACGACTCTTCTTATCAAGTTTCTCTTCTAACAGATCTAGGATCAGATTATCTTCCCCCAGGGTTGGGTATGTTACTTTATAAATGTAATCCGTTACAGTTAACTTACCCGTCCAAAATTGTAATCAGTAACGTAATTTTTGGATTACCCAAACTCAGTAACATAATCTGATTACATTCCGTTACTTTTAGATTACTTTCCCTTTAAGAGGCATTAGAAGAAGACAAAAATGTATGTTACCAATTGAACGACATCTATTGCAGGATAAATCAATGTTAAAGTTTATATAGCTGGCCATATATGGATGTTACATTTTACTTTATGGGTTGGTTATGTTGGCTTCTTCTAACCCATTGCTTTCTACTACATATAATAATACAATTAAATTATATATTTACATTAAAAACCAAAGTCTATCAGCATTCCAGTCATTCCAATAAATGTTATACCCCTTGATTTTCAAGAATAGGACTTGGAAATATGGAAGTATAGATTAGCCTAATTGTTTTACCTGAGCATGACCTCAAAACTAAGGACTTATTAGCCACCCCTCCTCATTATTTCTGATTTTGTTGTCATGGAGGACTGATTGGGCTCATTGATTCGAGTTGAAAAATAAATGCTGCCCTCATGAAATGGCATGCTTTGAGCACTACAGAAAAGTGATATTTACATGTGAAAAATGAATGCCATATGCTGCATTTGCTATAGGCCTATTGTTTACCTTTTTGTTGGTGACACTTTGATATCTTGATAATATGCAGCTGTTTAAAGGGCAAATACACAGATGAAACAATAACAAAACGGACACCCCGCCTCTGTTTTGTTTAAAAGCTGAGGGATGGGCCTGGAGAAATGGGACCACTCTCAGATTAATAGACAGAGTTATGGATGCAAGGACTGACCATCCATGTTATAACATTATTGTTTTAACCATGTTATGGGGCTATACAGTGTTTGTTTACATTTACAATGTTTACAAACATTGGAATAAAACAAGTTTATATTTTGGTTTATCATGGAGTGTGACAGATGAACTAAGCTTTATAAGATTTATAAGTTATATTCTTCAAGAATCAATGGATATATATATATAATTTATAAGTCAAATTGATGTAGAAACTACAGATTGCCCCTTACGTCTATCAAAATTGTACAAGTTTGAGCATGTGTCCATTAGGCCTATGGATTTATTTATTTTATCAGCATGAATTAGATTGAGCAATAAAAGCTCCGCGTATATTCCATAGGCTTGGATCCGCACTATGCAGCTTTTGCAAGAGCGCATTTTTCACTGGCTGTCCACTGGTTTCAAAAACAATGATTGATAGGCAGCTTAAACTTCTTGAATTCAACCATTATTGGGTTCAAAAACACATTTAGATTGGTGAACAGCCATCCACAACAACCACAATCCGCAAGGTGAAAATAGAAACATGAGAGAGCAGCAGTGTGATTCACACAATGCACATGTTACGTGTTGCTTGTCCTATGTTGCTCTGGGTGTGCTCACTGCTCATTGATTGTCTGTATTGTTATTTATTGTAACTGTTTTTAATAACCTGCCCAGGGACTGAGGTTGAAAATTAACCGGCTGGCTAAAACCGGCACTTTTACTGAAACGTTGATTAAACTCAAACTATGTAGATATCAATAGTGATAGTGATATCCGAATCGCCGTAGACTATATATGTAAAGACATCACCATTTCCTCAGTCAAAGTTCGTACTCTCCAGCCCTGTTCCTGACACGCTACCCTCCTGTAGGCTTTCACTCCAACCCCAGTTGTAACTAACCTGATTCATTTTATAAACCAGCTAATTATTAGAATCAGGTGCGCTAGATTAGGCTTGGAATGAAAACCTACAGGATGTTAGCTCTCCAGGAAGAGGGTTGGAGAGCTCTGCTAAAGAATATGCATCAAGCGCATACTCCAATTGCAACGTCTGCCTATGCCCACATATTGTCTCAAGAAAATGTTGTATTTTTAATACCCTCAAACACCAAGTTAGGCATACCTAATTTCAAAATAGGCCATCATCACTGTCAATCGTGAATGCTAATTGTTTTGGCGTAACAGTGTTGAACAGTAACGTTATAGGCCTACTATGCTATGCTATTATATTCGCTTCTGTTATGTAAAATACTGATGAAGAATAGTTAGGTGATCTTGCGAGACACTGATTAAGCTTTGATCTTACTTTACTAAACGAGCACCATTGTGAGAAGTGATAATCTTCTATTTGCAATAATAATACATGATGAGTAGGAAGCACTATTTGGCGTAGGCAACAGATCGTGATAAGAGTTATTTTAAATGATTGGAGAGCCCTTCGTGGTTGCTAAAGGACAACGCTAAATAAACTTTTATTTGATTAGCTTGAACACATGGTTGCAGTATACCCTATCACAGAATAAAATAAAACAGAGGTGAACTACCAATTCATATAATTAATTTGCATAGATTTGATCATCAAATCAATTGACCAAGTAGTGAACATAAATCATTACTAGACTACATAGAACTGCAGGAAATTAGTTTTAAACAGCCATACAATCAAGCATTTAGTGTGGTGTATTAATGCATCTTAATAAACTATAACCTAAATTCATTATTGCCTCCAACTTGGCCCAATTCTAAATTTCCCATCCTGACATACCAAGCTAACGGGCCCTGCGTCTCAACCAGTAGCCAATATACTGTAGGCTAAATATTCCAAGCAGGGCTACAGCAACTTCCACAGAGGGTCAGGCTCTTGGGCTTTGCAGGTGTCCACTGGTTTGGGTGTCCTCGGCAGAACGTCACCGTAACCAAGTGGTCACATATCGTTTTCCGTTCCACTGCGCAAGAGGGGTCGGTGAACTTTTATGAACATCAAGGCAGACATGGTGAATTTAGATTTTTTGGGGGTTTTACCTTCTGATTGGCCAAATTTGTCAAGCCTTCAAATGGCTTCCGCAATGCCCACATGTAGCCTACAGTTCTTCATCATTCTCGCCTCCGCCAGAGAGAAGGCAGGGAAGAAACCACCATTTACCTACCTCTAGGCAGCTGTAGGCTACATATTTATTTGGTTTGTCATTCTATCGTTTTTTTAATGGAATTTTTGTGGTAATTAAATATAATTTATTTAGAATTGATCAGAATGAATTGTCCATGTATTTTCAAATTGAAAAAGGTGATGCTCGTGCTCCCCCAGCACTACACACTTGTTATAACGTTCCACACAGCCTTGAAAAGTCGTTTTGGCGGTTGGGCAATGCAGGCTGTAGCTAGGCATAAGAACATGTATTTTCAATATTAATGTGGTTATTAATTCAACTTATGAAACTATGTTGTACAAGTGGGTAAGAAATCATTTTTAAAATCATACATTTAGGGATCTTGATATGGCTACATTTTGACAGAAATCTAATCATAGAGATAACAAAGATAGTTTCATGCATCTTTATGCTACATTGTATTTATATTTGCTTTTCAGACATCTGTGTGTATTATCCTCTATCTCTGTTCACGAGCTATAGCAGGTGCGTAGCCTTCCAAAACAACTTTTTTTTAAAGTTTCATGAATATTAAGATATTTTCTATTAATTATATGTATTTTCAAATGTGTTACTTTTAGACCAGCCCTGGTGCCACAATGGCTGTGGTAAGACTTCACTAGTTCAGACTTCACCTCAGTCCATTACTCTTCAGTCATCTCATAGCTGTGCTGTGCTACACAAACACAGTTCAGGCCAGCAAACATTTAACCTGACACAGGCTTTCTTTTTCTTTCTCTCTTTTAGAGAACAGCCCCTCTTTCTGGCCCTCCCTTCCCAACTCTCAGTGTGGTGGGGTCAGACAGTCGCCGATCAACATTGATACTAACCAGCTGACCTTTGACCCCAGTCTCCGCAACCTCACCTTCAGTGACATCACTAATCCACACAGCATCAGGTTCCTCACCAACAATGGACACACAGGTACTCTTGTGGTGAATCTCCTTGGTCCTGTCCTTAGTGTGTCTGTAGGACATGTGTTGTCTAGTCTTCTTTAAAGTAATCTCAGTAGCTCAGGACACAGGTATCATTTACTCATTAACAGTTGTTAGTGAATACACAATACCATAATAACGTATACTACGGTAATACCACAACTTATTTTCGTCCTCCCAGTGAGCTGTGTGTTAGAGGAGGGCCTGATGGAGGTGAGAGGAGGGGGGCTCCCTCATGGCTACACGGCCGTCATGATGCATTTCCACTGGGGAGGCGACTCACTGTGCCACCCAGGCTCTGAGCACACAGTGGATTCAGTCAGATACCCCATGGAGGTGAGATACTGTACTAGAAGAGAGAGAGAGTGCGTGTGCAGTTGCGGTGCGTGGGTAAAATCACTGGGGAAGCCAAGCCCCCCCAAAAGCCATATTACAACCCATGTGTTGTGATAATTGTGTTGTTTGCTCTATTACCTGTTAATTCATATGTCTTGCAACCATGACATATAGGCCTAAAGGCAGAGACAATAAGACAAAGTGGAAGAATAAATTAAACCACACCTTTGTTTTATCACAAAACCTGATAGCAACCTCTGTCCAGTGAAGTCCACAAAGCATATTGCATGTACAGTAAGACAGTTGCATGACCTACAGCTTGGTCAAGCAAGTTAATATTTCTGACATTTTTGGGCCACTAAAAAACTATTGATTTTTTACCATAGAGAGTTAGAGCAAGTCACAAAGAAAACAGGAGCTGCCTCCACTATTCCAGCACCATTTCAACTTCAACATGTCAACATCATCAAATCACCTCTGCTTAGTCTAATACAGTGACAACTAAAAGATACCAAAAACGATTTAGTCCAATCAATGTAAGCTAAATATGATGTGGCTGCCCATGGTTCTGATTTCTGTGTGCGTGTGTGTTTGTGTGCACGTTTGTGCAAGTACAAAAACATGTTGACTCACCCTACTTGTAGAGAAACACCAATGCCATCCTCCTTTCTTTCATGTTGACGAAATGTCATACAGTACATACACGCTTACATTTTTTGTTGTCCTAGGCTACCTGGCTAAAATGCCTGCTCGCTAGCCTAACTTCCATTCTTGTGCAACGTTAGCTAGTTAACATTAGCCTTCTACATCTAGCTACATATTGAACTTCCGTCCTCTCAGGCCAGGGGAACAACAATGTATGAATTAATGGTTGGACCAGAATCGACGTGATAATCATTGGCCAGTACGGAGAATTAAGTAAAACCACAAGTCCAAATCCCTATCTCCATCCATGGCTAATTTAGCTTTCTCCTGTGAGATACAATCAGCCTCTTGCGAATTGAAGGAAAATGTTGAAACACAGAGACGAAAGCCAAATTATTTTATGCTTTATTCAATTTTTCTTGGTCAAGTTTTTTTGGGAAGCCTGGCTTCCCTTGGGATCCATGAATACACATCACTGTGTGTGTGTGTGTGTGTGTGTTGTGTCCTATATGATGTGACTCTGTTGGATTTCAGATCCACCTTGTGACACTGAAGGAAGGCTTGACAATGGAGCAGGCTAAGACTGACCCGGAGAGGGTAGCAGTGTTTGGATTCTTCATAGATGTACGTCTCTACGTCACAACAGTTCTACACTGATGATGACAATACTATGACAGAGTTATGATTCTTCACCTAGTAATAGGAGTTATGGCAGAATACCTTGTTATCAGAGGAGGCCGGTGGGAGGAGCTATAGGAGGACGGGATCATCGTAATGGCTGGAATGGAATCAATGGAACGGAATCAAACACGTTGTTACCATGTGTTTGATGCGTTCCAGCCGTTACAATGAGCCCGTCCTCCTATAGCTCCTCTCACCAGCCTTCACTGCTTGTTATCCATGCTATCATCAACACACTCCATGGATTCCAGGTGACAGGCGACCAATGGCATGTGGAATCCTGGAGGACTTTGACATCATATCTGCTGAATATAACAGAGAAGGGTGAGGAGCAGTGGTACCAGCTAACTTTAAAGTACTTATATTCTGTATTTTTATACCAATGTAGCTAATTAGAATTTGCAGAGACAGAGGGTGCAAGAGCAAAGTGAAACCACCATTGCTTTTAGGGCACTAACAAAGGGAGAGCCATCTCCCCTTGGTGGTGATGTTACTAGTATTTTTCACACTACAGCCCTCTCCTTATGTCTCAGGTTCATCAGTTGAGATAGTGCAGCCACTATCCATCAGTGATCTGCTAGGAAGTGTGGACCTCACCAAGTTCTACCGCTACCAGGGTTCTCTGACCACCCCCACCTGCGATGAAGTGGTGGTATGGACCGTGTTCGAAGAGCCAATCAAGATACGGAGAGATCTAGTTAGTGGTAACCTAACGTAGCAGGCGTAAAAGAAAAGCCCGAGCGGAGCTGGAAGAAACGGGAAGCATCCGGTTTGAGTCTTCACCTCCGCTTCCTGAAAACCGTATGCTTACGGTTTCTTTCAACCCCGCTGAGGGTGAGTGAGTGAGTGAGTGGTGGGCTGACTTGTCGATTGGTTGGGATTACACTCCAACAAGCGTTCTCCTTAGTGAAACGTATGTCAAATAAAAGATAAGTTTGCAGCTTTATTATATTTTCCTGGGCCATTGAAGAAGCCTAAGGGAGCGGTTGAAATTTACACAATTGTTACCCAGAGGAAAATGGGGGAGGTTCGTGCTTTTTCCAATTTCAGTCGGGGAGTGTTTCGTATTTTTTTTATTTAGTCCAGGGGAGGGTCATGTCATTTGTAAATAGATTAAATGTCATATTGCTCAGTGTTTGAGAATTAGTTGCTTATATCTCGATGTGTGCCCATTGCTGCCCCTCATCCCTGATTCTCTGCTGGGCGCGCAATATCAAGTGCGCCTAGTGTGGTCTCAATCAAGTGATCTATAGCCTATACTACACAGTCACAACCAGGTGATTTGCCTTTATTCATGTTATCAAATCAAATCCCAAATCAATTTTATTTGTCACATACACATGGTTAGCAGATGTTAATGCGAGTGTAGCGAAATGCTTGTGCTTCTAGTTCCGACCATGCAGTAATATCTAACAAGTAATCTACCAATTTCACAACAACTACCTTATACACACAAGTGTAAAAGAATGAATACGAATATGTACATATAAATATATAAATGAGTGATGGCCGAACGCATAGGCAAGATGCAGTAGATGGTATAGAGTACAGTATATACATATGAGATGAGTAATGTAGGGTATGAAAACATTATATAAAGTGGCATTGTTTAAAGTGGTTAGTGATACATTTAATTACATCAGATGGCAAGATGCAGTAGTTGGTATAGAGTACAGTATATACATATGAGATGAGTAATGTAGGGTAAGTAAACATTATATAATATAAAGTGGCTAGTGGTGGCTTAGTTGGTAGATCGTGGTGTTTGCAACGCCAGGGTTGTGGGTTCGATTCCCACGGGGGACCAGTACGGAAAAAAAAAAAATTATGAAATGTATGCATTCACTACTGTAAGTTGCTCTGGATAAGAGCGTCTGCTAAAATGTAAATAAATTGATTACATCAATTTTTCCATTATTAAAGTGGGTGGAGTTGAGTCAGTATGTTGGCAGCAGCCACTCAATGTTAGTGATGGCTGTTTAACAGTCTGATGGCCTTGAGATAGAAGCTGTTTTTCAGTCTCTCGGTCCCCGCTTTGATGCACCTGTACTGACCTCGCCTTCTGGATGATAACGGGGTGAACAGGCAGTGGCTCGGGTGGTTGTTGTCCTTGATGATCTTTTTGGCCTTCCTGTGACATCGGGTGGTGTAGGTGTCCTGGAGGGCAGGTAGTTTGCACCTGGTGATGCGTTGTGCAGACCTCACTACCCTCTGGAGAGCCTTCCGGTTATGGGCGGAGCAGCTGCCGTACCAGGCGGTGATACAGCCCGACAGGATGCTCTCGATTATGCATCTGTAAAAGTTTGTGAGTGTTTTTGGTGACAAGCCGAATTTCTTCAGCCTCCTGAGGTTGAAGAGGCGCTACTGCGCCTTCTTCACCACGCTGTCTGCGTGGGTGGACCATTTCAGTTTGAGGAACGCGAAGCGAGGCGGCCATCTCTGTCGGCGCCGGAAGTAGAAGTACTATAGGCCTAGGCCAACGTTTCCCAAACTCGGTCCTGGGGAAAATGCACAGGCAGCGTGTATATAAAACTAGGCTACCATATTCATGAGCACTGGCCTGCCCTGTTCTTGCCGATGTAAATCATTTTGTGCTGCCTAACCAATGGCGGTGCTGTATACGGTGGCCCTTCTGGAAGAAAGTCAAAGGCTTATTCTGCAAAAAAATAGTATTTGTCCCAAAAATTCTATATCTGTGCGTGCGGACTAGGCCTACTGATGTCCTGTTCAGTTTGAGAGAGAGAGAGCGCGCGAAGATGAGAAGGACTTAGACTATCCTATTTTTTTTATATTAGCCTGTATAGAAATCAAACCATCTCAGATGCTGCAGCATGCATTCATTCATTGTCATGCTCTGTTGTGGAATTTAAAAAGATTCTGCTCATCTCCAGTCATATAAAATGACGTAGAATTGCATGAAATGCGTTTATACAAGGCAATTTTTTCTTGGGTCGCATTTAAGAAGATATACTGTATTCATGTAGTGCTTTTAGTAAAATTGAGATCTTTTCACCCCTGTCAGCAGTGGTCTGCGAATCCTCAACCTTCTGGCTACTTTGCCATGTAAAGCTTACAAAACGAAGAACAGTTTCTTAAACTGCATATCTAAGGCTCTGGTCTGTCCTAGGAGTGAGGGTAAACAGTAGGCATGTTCTCTGCTATCCACTTTGTTTTAATGCTGCAATATGTTCCTTTTTTGGTGACCAACAAAATTCACATAGAAATGTGAGTTATAGATCTGTCATTCTCATGGAAAGCAAGTCTAAGACGCGGTAGATCTGTTCTGTTCGCTATTTCTATGCGTCCTGTTCTTAAGTTTAACCTTTGCATCTTTTACATTAGGTTTGGTACACCAGCTTCAAAAAGCTGAAAATAGTGTATTTTCCATAACCAAAAGTATTGTATGTGGACACCCATTCAGATGAGTGGATTCGGCTATATATATATCACCCATTGCTGACAGGTGTAGAAAATCAAGCACACAGCCATGCAATCTCCATAGACAAACATTGGCAGTAGAACGGCTTTACTGAAGAGCTCAGTGACTTTCAACGTGGCACCGTCATAGGATGCCACCTTTCCAACAAGTCAGTTCGTCAAATTCCTGCCCTGCTTGAGCTGCCCGGGTCATCTGTAAGTGCTGTTATTGTGAAGTGGAAACATCTAGGGGCAACAACGGCTCAGCCGCTAAGTGGTAGGCCGCACAAGCTCACAGAAGGGGACCACCGAGTGCTGAGCTCGTAGTAGGTAAAAAAAATAATCTGTCCTCGGTTGCAACACTCACTCACGGCCAAATTCCAAACTGCCTCTGTTTGTCGGGAGCTTCATGAAAGGGGTTTCCATGGCCGAGCAGCCACACACAAGCCTAGGATCACCATGCGCGATGCCAAGCGTCGGCTGGATTGGTGTAAATCTCGCCACCATTGGACTCTGGAGCAGTGGGAACGCATTCTCTGGAGTGGCAGTCCGACGGACAAATCTGGGTTTGGCGGATGCCAGGAGAACGCTACCTGCCCCAATGCATAGTGCCAACTAAAGTTTGGCGGAGGAGGAATAATGGTCTGGGGCTGTGGTTTGGGCTAAACCCCTTAGTTGCAGTGAAGGGAAATCTTAACGCTACAGCATACAATGTCATTCTAGACAATTCTGTGTTTCCAACTTTGTGGCAACAGTTTGGGGAAGGCCCTGTTTCAGCATGTTTTCCTGTTTCAGCATGACAATGCCCCTGTGCACAAAGCGAGGTCCATACAGAAATGGTTTGTCGAGATCGGTGTGGAAGAACTTGACTGACCTGCACAGAGCCCCGACCTCAACCCCATCAAATACCTTCGGGATGAATTGGAATGCCGACAGCGAGCCAGGCCTGACCGCCCAACATCAGTGCCCTCACTAATGCTCGTGGCTGAATTGAAGCAAGTCCCTGCAGCAATGTTTCAACATCTAGTAGAAAGCCTTCCTAGAAGAATGGAGGCTGTTACAGCAGCAAAGGGGGGGAACCAACTCCGTATTAATGCCCATGACTTTGGAATGAGATGTTCGACAAGCAGGTGTCCACATACTTTTGGCCATGTAATGTATATTTCACAGGGGTTTAGATGGTAGTATGATTGTCTACATTGCTTGTTTCGTCACTGAAACTACTAGAATGTTTGCAACCAGAAAATGGCGGAGTGATTTCGGCATAGTGCACCTTCTAATTATTATTTGGGGTGTAGGGGAGGGTCACTTTTTTCAAGCGTTCAGGGAGGGTCACGTAAAAAATATATTTTACTGAAGTGAGGGCCATCCATTTTTATTTCAGACGTCCGATTTTCTCCAGGTATCCCTCATAATGTACAGTGCCTAAGCTAATCCTTTCATACCCCTGTCCCACTCTCAGGTGGAGCTGTTTCCTAAAACACTGAAGTACAGAGACATCTACCGGCCAGTGCAGCGCCTCAACGGGCGCCCCGTCTACGCTTCCCCCGGGGTGTCAGTGTCCCCACTGGGCCGCGTTAGCAGCAGTCAGACTTCCAGCAGGGGGGCTCTCTCACCCGGCCTATTACTACTGCTACTACTGGGCTGGGGGTGAGGCTGGACGCCCAGGGGAGGGGAGGTATGCAGAAACAAGGGGTGGAGGGAAAGCAGGAGGAAAAAAGGAAGAGGGTGGGGAAAATAAGTTGAAGTGTTTGATACTCATGGGAGGTCAATTTCAGCCGATTTCTGTCAATAATAAAATGTACTGTATGTTCCCTCAGACAAGTGTGCCCTGTCATTAGTATCTTATGCAGCAAAAAGAATGCTTTAGCGTAAACTAAACTGCCCACTGACAACAACTCAAACGGCAATAGGAAAGACAGGACACACCGGTTCACTTAGGTGCCAGACAATGCAAAGCTTTATTTTAGGTGTGTCGAGAATGTAAATGGAGGTACAGACATAGTTGTTCTTAGTTCCTCCTTTGCCCCTTTGTCATAGAGCAGCACCCTCTCTCCCCACCTCTCCCACACTCGGATGGAAGCCCCTCCCACCAGCCATGTGAGCTCTGCCACGGGGGTAGTTGGCACCTCCCCTGCTTCGCTGACCTCGCCCGTCCCAGTAGCGATGGTACCTGCCCCCCCGAGCATCCCATTGGTCCGTTCCTCTCAAATACCTCTCTTGCCATTGGTCAGGCTGTTGCGCTGAACTGCGAGGGCCCCTCCTCCTTCCCCTCTCCCTATGGCCTCGCCCAGGCTCCATTTCCATGCCATTGCTAGGTGGGATGTCCATTTTAGAAGTGTCCAGGCTTGATTTGCTTATTGGCTGACCGTCTTTAGGAACTGGAGCCTCTTGTTGGCTTAGCTCCGTACGTCCCTCCCCTTCTTCCTTCTCCAATTGGCTTAACTGTGCTTGTCCCAGTTCCGGGTGGCTAGAGTTCTCCTGAAGTCTGGCTTTGATTGGTGCGTCATGAGAGTTGACAGGAGCAGCGCTGTGGAAGTTGTCATGTTTCTCTGAGGACAGAGAGAGTTTGTCCAGATGGTCGGTGGGGGGGACAGGTGTCCCTGGGTGGGTGTGGGGCCTGCCTCTCCCTCCCCTCCTCGGGCCCCTGAAGTGGCCCTGCGGCCCTTGGTGCCAGTACTGGTGACCTGGCCTTCCCCCGCGATGCGAGTGGCCAGCGTGCTGCAGCTTTGGTGCTGTGATCTGATTGGTGGAGGCAGGGGGAAGGGAGGGCAGTGATTGGCTGGGAGAGGCATTCCCGTCAGCGCTGACGTTGTCCGAGTCGGGAGGCGGCTGTGAAAAACAAGTCGCAACGTTGTTTAATTAAGATACATTAACAGGAAAGTGCGCGCTCACGCACAGACACACTTCAGCTAATATTTTTTGCTAAGCCACTCCTTGCTTCCTTACCTCATTAATATGTATGAGGAAGCGGTTAGACTCTGCCTCTGTGTCAATAATCCCGCCTTTTGCTTTCTGACGCTCCAAAATGTTCTGGAGCTCAGCCCACCTCTGCCGGAACTCCACCCCTATCATCGCTCCCTCCAGCTGAGTGAAGTAGAGGTCAGCACAAATGGATGTATTTGCAATAGCAGCCACTATAATTGAAGGTGTTGTGTCCCTCAAGTAAGTGGTGCAGTTGAAATTGCAAGCCAAAATATGACAGTACTGTAGAGGAAAAAAAGAACAGCTACAAGAAGCAACATAGCAGTACAGTGTGTTGTCAGTTGTGTCTTTACCTTTGGAAAGCTAGGGGCGGGATTGGACAGGAGCTGGTCAACGTTGTAAGTCAGAGGTTCTCTACACACGGGACACACAACGGTTAGCTCCTACAGGGGGAGAAAGAAAGAACCATCAGTCAAAATGACCACTAAGTGAATCGTCACTGTAAAATCTACAGGAAAATAGCAAAAAAACATCGACATCCCCCTCCCCCCAAAAAATGCAGTTTCACTTCAGGAACTCCCCCTCAATTCCACTGCTGTATGTGGATACTTGATTTCACCTCATCATCGGTCCTCTCCCGTGTCTTGTCCTGCTCCAGCTCCTTCTCCCTCTCCTGGAGCTCAGTCTCAGAGTGGGTGATGTAGCGGCCTAGGCAGTGGGAGTGGAAGTAGTGGTAGCATCTGGTCTTGGTGAACGCCTCCCCATCCTGGGACAGACCAGAAAGACACAAGGGAGGACATCACAGGTTTACATCACACACACACAATGCTGCGGTCCCATTTTGTGTCCACTTGCTCACTCCCCCTCACGGATTTCAAAAGCATTGGATTGGTGTTAACATGGGCTACAGAGAGTTTCAAAACAGGAAGACTAGTTTAAACTTTCATCTTGTGTGGACTAATGGAAATACTAATTAAAACAGATCACCTTAAACCCGTAAAGGCAGATGACGCAGTTGCCATGGGGAATATTGCTCTCCGTCAGGATCTCTTTGGCTTTCTGAGAGAGAGAGAAAAAAGAGGGACCGAGTCAGGTATTTGATATTCATCTCTATTTATACATTCCTAAATTTAAAAAAATAAAAAAAATAAAAAAATCAGGACAAAGGGCATCCTTGATCCACAGGTCTAATTATAATATCACAAATGCAGTTCTTAAAATTATTGCGGTCTCAAACTAAGAGATTTCAAATAAGAACAGAGAGAATGAGAGAAACAGGGAGAGAGAGGGGGAGAGAAAGAGAACTGGCCTCAATGAGCTGGTACAACACAGGGGAACCCAGGCAGGACTCCGCCTCTGTCTGCAGACATTTCTGCACACTGGGAGAGAGAGAGAGAAATCTTGGAGCAATACAAGCAACAGGGGACAAACAAAATTAAACTACCCTTCATCAGAGCAGTGGATAAGACTACAATGAACCTAAGATGGAGGACAACAGATTTACTCTCGTTACCTGCACAGCTTGTCATCAGAAAGACCCCGAGGGTTGTGGATGGAAATGGAGGGAGGAGAGGAGGGATACTTAGGGAGAGAGAGAGAGAGAGATCAGCGTATAACATTTGGAAGTGGCATGTCCTGAGAATGAAAGTGACAGGGCAGGGTTCTAAGGACAGGAAATTATGAAAGCACGAGGAAAAACTTTCACAATGACAGGAAGTGTTGTTGCTACATGGAGGGTTGTCTCAAAAAAATATATATAAAAAAAAAAAAAAAAATCACAGGGACCCCTCAACTCCAGTCCTGGAGAGCTACTGGGTAAGTAGGCGTTTGTTACATCCCTGCACCAATACACAAAAGTGTACACACCTTGTAGGTAGCTCTCCAGGAGAAGTGAAGGCCAGTATATTTAGGGGGTACACAATTATTTTTTTTTAACACAAGTAACCTAAATGCATGACCTAAGCCAGGGGACGGGGAATCATTTTTTCCAATCAAATGGATTGCAAAGGACAAGGAAGAAGGGAATATGAGCATACCTGCAAGTCGAGAGTCAAAGTTAGGGTGAGTCGCACAAACTGAGAGAGGGAATCTTCACCCGTGGAGGGATATAGTACCAGACTCACCTCCCATCCCCTATAAGAGAGAGCAACAGAGAATGTCAATTAAAACACACACACCCACTTCAAAGCCCGAAGTCTATCAGCTAATCATCTAGTCTTATCCATTGGCCGGGGGAGGCTTATCAGTCATACCATATAGTAAAACACCCGGAGACAGAAAAGAGAGCAGAAAGAGATGTCTGTTTAAGTGTGAAGGCTGACAGACCTCTTCAGAGAGCAGTTGGGAGGACAGGATGTTGAATACAGAGGGAGGGAACGCAACAATCAGCTGAGTATGATGCAACAGACCTGCAATATCCCTCTATCTGGTCCAGCCTCGTGACGCGACATAAAACATAGCCAACTAGCACACCGCACCTCTGATACAATGGTGTGTGGTGTTTGTGTGCCTATAGTATTATAGTCTGGTCACAGATCTGTACTGTATGTGCTTAAGGTGAACCAAGTTATTTTGTCATTTGTTGCTATGCCACACCAGGGCACAAACAGATCTGCAACCAGGCTACAGCTGGTATTTATATAGATTCATGAGTCAGCAAAATCTTGCTACCATCAAAGTGAGGACTTAGCCCATGTCCCAGAACACCACTATCATCAAACTGAGTGGCTCACCCATCATCTCTCCTGTTAATCTGCAGCTCATCCAGATAGATGGACTGGAGAACCTCGATCTCAGACAGCACACTGTAGAGAGGAGATGTAGCCAATGTCAATGAATGATGCAACAATCTGGATGTTACAGCAGAAGTGGCTTGAACTGTAACGCATTAACTTAGTGCAGTGCAGGATCATTAGCTAGCTAAACCAAATGTAAAAAAATGTAGAACCTGCATAGCTCAGTTAATCATGTGTGGTAAATGATAAAGCTGGCTATAAAATGACAGCAGGGTCATTTAACCTCAAAGCACACGAAAGAGGCTTGACACCCACCATCTCAGATTGTTCAGAAATGATTTTGTTCGAAATATAATTTAATCTCTGAGAAACTAAAGTAATTGATTGCACCCAAATTGGCTATTTTAATTTATAGGATTCATATAATAGTCGAACACCTGATTTGGACCAAACTTTTTTCCAACAATAAAAAAAAAAAACATAATATAACCATACACAATTTCAGTAACACATGTCTTAGAGTTATGGCATCCCAACGGCCTCCACAATGGATCAGTCCACTTAGAAAGGCGTGAATCAGACATTTTTGCTAACGCTCGCCTAAAGAAATCTTGGTTGACCAACAGCCTATCGACCAAACAATCGATCAGTTGACTAAATGAGGTCAGCCCTAGACTTCACAATAATGACCTAAATGACAGTGAAAAAAATTAAAACACACAGAATAAAGTAATAGTGCAAAAAAAAACACTGCAAATGAATACACTTTTTGGCCTAAATGCAAAGCCTTGTTGTGTTGGATTTGCCCCAAACACATCTGAGTAACTGCCTCCTTATTTTCAAGCATAGTGGTGGCTGCCTCGTGGTAAGGGTATGTTTGACATCGGCAGAGACTGGGGAGTTTTTCAGGATGAAAATAAGAAATGGAGCGAAGCTAAATCCTAGAGGAAAACATTCAGTCTGCCCAACGCCAGACACTAGGACAGGAATTCCCCTTTCAGCAGGACAACAACCTACACACAAAGCCAAATGAATGTTCCCGAGTGGCCAAGTTACAGTTGAGACGTACTCAGTAGTTTCTTGAAAATCTATGGCAAGACTTGAAAATTGCTGTCAAGCCATGATACCCAAAACCTTGACAGAGCATGAAGAATTTTGATTTAACTAGGCAAGTCTGTTAAGAACTAATTCTTATTTACAATGACGGCCTACTCCGGCCGATGCTGGGCCAATTGTGCTACGCCCTATGGGACTCTCAATCACGGCCGGATGTGATACAGCCTGCAAAGCTCTTATGAGACTAACCCAAGAAGACTCACAGGTATAATCGTAAGTTGTTCCTAACATTGACTCAGGTGTGTGAATACCTATCTAATTAAGGTGTGTTTAATTTTTCATTAATCTTGAAAAATTCAAAATATATATTTTTTTCTTCCAGTTTGACAGAGTACTTTGCGTAGATTGTTGACAAAATGACAATTAAACCATTTTAATCCCACTTTGTAACAAAATGTGAAGAAATCCATGGGGATGTAGACTTTCTGTTAGGCACTGTCCCATTGACTTGCATTGGATTTGTGTCACAAATGCTAAGACGTTAGCATTTGAAACAGTGGCCAGGTAAACAAAACCAAAAGCATGGGTTGCTGTCCTTGTCCATAAACCACTTACTGGGTAAGGAAACCAATGTAATTGTGATTTTGATTAAACATCCCTTTAACATTGAGGGGCTGTTTAAAATAAATAAATAAATAAATACTCATCACATACTAGCAGGAACACCACCATCTAGTGGTCAGAACCTGGTAATATCAGAATGCAGGATAGGACATAAACCTAACAATTTCAATGAGTAATTTCTCTGACCAGGAGAAAAATAAAAATCTACTAATTCTATGAGAATACATTACATAAAACAACGAAACAACACTACGAGCCGCAGCTCCATACAACTTGTCACACGTTGTTGCGGTGGGTTTGGTGCGAGGGGTCCATGGCTGGCGTTTGACCATTTCCTTGGATTTTTCATGGTTTACTCATTGTTAGAAAAAAGTTTGGTCAAAACCAGATGTTAGGTACTATATTTATTGGATATTATGAATTCCATACATTTAAATTGCCAATTTTGGTGTAATCAATCTTATTCATTTCTCAGATCAATTACATTTCAGCAAAACAATGTGTCAGGAATGCTAATGTTATCGGTTTCTAACTACGACAATTATTTCAGAACAATCTGAGATAGTGGGTGTCGTGGCTTGCTGAAATGACACGGAACGACGCAGCACTGAACCAGAATCTGGTTTTACAGGAGATTGAACATGGCGATTCTCCTCGCCACGTTCAACGTCTCCTTTAAGGCCAGATTCTGGTTCAAGCCGATATAAACGTTGTGTATTTTCCTAAATGATGTCAGCTAACTAGCACTGTATGTAACGTCATCTCTTTGGTAAATTACAATGTGGAACAAACAGCTTGCTTGCAAGAGCCTTTTCGTATGATCACAACATGCATTATACCCTGCATGGCATTACCCCCTGCACTCAGCTGTGTTGTTTAGTTAACTGGTTGTAGCTAACGCTAGCCAGCTAGCCGCCGGAGCTAGCGACACATAGCTAGCTAACCACAATCTACAACGTACATATCATTTGAAGATACATTTTCAATTAAATGGTATTGAATATGAATGAACGTATTATACAGGCATTTGACACATTTTCTCCACCTACACGCTCTCATCAACAAACTCACTCGCTTTCAGCTGCCATCTTCGTTCTACCGACCGGGACTACTTCTTCTATGGTACATTGGCGATCGCACATTTTAAATGTGTATGCCGACACCTACTGTGCGGGATGGAAACAGCATTACCAAAAATGGAACTAAATACCCCCCAAAAAACTTCCAAATTACCCCAAAAAAGGTATTAATAAACTAAATCAAACAACATTTCTGTTAAAAAAATTAAACAGATCTGATCCCTACACAGGCTCAAGGGGAACCTGGGAGGGCGGGTCTTCCTGCACCAGTACCCCTTGCAAGTCTTCAGATGTAAAATCCTTAAATCCCCCAAACTTTCTGCCACAGCCACAAAAATGTCCAGTTTCTTAGACTTCTTTGAGACTTGTGCCATACAGGGTGTCTTTTGACTGGCAGCAAACATTTACTACTGGCTGTGTTGCATACACTACCATATCTTCACTAGCATCACTTGTTTTCTCAATTATTTTAATCGCCTCTGCATAGGAGATTCAAATGACTGCTCTAACTTTTGCCACCTCAATCGCCTTCACCCTTACAGAGCACTCCAGGAACACTGCCCTTTCCCACTTGGACAAAAGGAACACCTATGTGAGAATGCTGTTCATTGACTACATCTCAGCATTCAACACCATAGTGCCCACGAAGCTCATCACTAAGCTAAGGACCCTGGGAATAAACACCCCCCTCTGTAACTGGATCCTGGACTTCCTGACGGGCTGTCCCCAGGTGGTAAGGGTAGGCAACAACACATCTGCCACGCTGATCCTCAACACTGGAGCCCCTCAGGGGTGTGTACTTAGTCCCATCCTGTACTCCCTGTTCACCCACGACTGCGTGGCCAAACACAACTCCAACACTATCATTAGGTTCGCTGACGACACAACAGTGGTAGGTCTGATCACGGACAGCAATGAGACAGCCTATAGGGAGGGGATCAGAGAACTGGCAGTGTGGTGCCAGGACAACAATCTCTCCCTCAATGTGAGAAAGACAAAGGAGCAGATCGTGGATTACAGGAAAAGGCGGGCCGAACAGGCCCCCGTTAACATCAACGGGGCTGGAGCGGAGCGGGTCGAGAGTTTCAAGTTCCTTGGTGTCCACATCACCAACGAACTATCATTGTCCAAACACACCAAGACAGTCGTGAAGGGGGCACGACAAAACCTTTTCCCCCTCAGGAGGCTGAAAAGATTTGGTATGGGTCCCCAGATCCTCAAAAGGTTCTACAGCTGCACCATCGAGAGCATCCTGACCGGTTGCATCACCGCCTGGTATGGCAACTGCTCGGCATCCGACTGTAAGGCGCTACATAGGGTAGTGCGTACAGCCCAGTACATCACTGGGACCAAGCTTCCTGTAATCCAGGACCTATATAATAGGTGGTGTCAGAGGAAAGCCAATAAAATTGTCAGAGACCCCAGTCACCCAAGTCATAGACTGTTTTCTCTGCTACCGCACGGCAAGTGGTACCGGAGCGCCAAGTCTAGGACCAAAAGGCTCCTTAACAGCTTCTACTCCCAAGCCATAAGACTGCTGGATAATTAATCCAGACTATTACATTGACCCCCCCCCCCCCCCATTTGTTTTGTACACTGCTGCTACTCACTGGTTATTATCTATGCATAGTCACTTCACCCCTACCTACATGTACAAATTACCTCTAACCTGTACCCCCCCAAACACTGACTCAGTACCGGTACCCCCTGTATATAGCCTCGTTATTCTATTGTGTTACTTGAATTATTTTTGACTTTAGTTTATTTGGTAAATATAAAGTACTTCAAAAAATCCTCATAGTTTCTGGAATATTTGTTGATCAAATGAGGTACAATATTCCAGAAACTATGAGGATTTTTTGAAGTACTTTTTAACCCAGTTGACTTACATCTGATTAAAGAAAGTGAAGTCTAAGACATTTAGACCGCCATCAAAAACCCTGTTGGTGATAATATCTCTTTTTATCTTATATGGCTTGTTTTTCCATATGAAGTTGGAAAATAGCCTATCTACCTACAGCAAGTGAATTTTTTACTACAATGTCCCTATATTGTGGGTAAACTTCCTGTGAAATTGGCGGCTTTTCACAAGCAGGCTTTAATGTGCTGGGTTTTGCTGTATAAACACAACTTTTCACCTCATCATCCGGACAGCTGAAGAAGTTCTGGGTTTGCACAACCAAAGAATTTCTATACAAACTGTCAGAAACCATCTCAGGGAAGCTCATCTGTGTGCTCGTTGTCCTCACCAGGGTCTTGACGTGACTGGAGTTCTGCGTCGTAACTGACTTCAGTGGGCAAATGGAGAAGTGTGCTCTTCACGGATTAATCCCGGTTTCAATTGTACCGGGCAGATGTATGATGTTGGTTTAAACACTGTTTCCCATTCTTGTTCAATCAACCATAAACAATTAATGAACATGCACCTGTGGAACGGTCATTAAGACAGGTCACAGTTATGAAAACTTAGGGCACTAAAGAGGCCTTTCTACTGACTCTGAAAAACACCAAAAGAAAGATGCCCAGGGTCCCTGCTCATCTGTGTGAACGTGCCTTAGGCATACTGCAAGGAGGCATGAGGACTGCAGATGTGGCCAGGGCAATAAATTGCAATGTCCGTACCTTGAAACGCCTAAGACAGCACTACAGGGAGACAGGACGGACAGCTGATTGTCCTTACAGTGGCATCCGAAAATCACACCTGCGGGACAGGTACAAGATGGCAACAACAACTGCATGAGTTACACCATGCAGGAACGCACAATCTCTCCATCAGTGCTCAGACTGTCTGCAATAGGCTGAGAGGCTGCACTGAGGGCTTGTAGGCTTGTTGTAAGGCAGGTCCTCACCAGACATCACCGGCAACAACGTCGCCTATGGGCACAAACCCATCATCGCTGGAGTCAGACAGGACTGGTAAAAAGTGCTCTTCTCTGACGAGTCGCGGTTTTGTCTCACCAGGGGTGATGGTCAGATTCGCATTTATCGTCGAAGGAATGAGCGTTACACCGAGGCCTGTACTCTGGAGCGGGATCGATTTGGAGGTGGAGGGTCGTTCATGGTCTGAGGACGACCATGTCTCGTCAGTCACTGGTACAGAAATGGTTGAGAAACACTGTACTGTACTGCCAATGTTTTTCAGCACTACTGCCTGTGTCTAAGTAGGGTGTGTATGGGGGGGTGAGTTGGCGCCGCTTGCAGTGATGTGGACTGGTGTGGATAAAATGCCAGTCCGCCCCAGCCCAATTTATTCGTCTGGCTATCTCTGGCCTCTCCTTGCTCGCAAAACCTTCGTAGCAGGTTAGGAGAGCATTTTCACATACCCAAACCCCTTTTCTAACCTTAACCTCAGTCTCCTAACCTGCTGCGTAAAAGTCATTTCCATATAAAAGTGGCGTGAAAAGAGTGTTTCTCAAACCGCTTGAGCAGCCAGGATGCAGTCAAGATAATTGAGTAAATAGTTACTGAACATTGGTGTTAGAGGCACAAAATGCATAGTTGTGAAGAAAAAAAACAATTACCAGTCTTGCGTTACAATAGATCTGTCTATTTTGCATCACCTATGGCTTTGCAAATAAACTGCAAGTATAGTAGCCCAAAAGCCAGCATATGACAATACCGAGTCGTTTCATTTTACCGTCCAAATGGAATGTATTCAGGCTGCAAAAGTGTCAACTTCCTCCTTAACTTGATTTAATGGCGAGGTGGGGGGGGAAAAAACTAGGAAAATATGCGTACTTTCTTTATGAAACAGCATTTTCCACCACCAATCTAGGGTGGCTAATGCTACTTCCTGACGTTGCGTACAGCATTCAGACCAAGGGTAAATAACACTTTCAATGTGTTAGCAATGGTATATCGCATATAAAAGGCACACACAGATCAACTTTATTGCTCACTGTTTATTTAGACATGTTACATTTTTCACGACAGTCCTTTTCATTACAAATAAGACAGATACATCACTCTAGTCACTTTTGAAGTCATTAGTGTATTTCCTAAATTAGGGGTTTTAATGACAGTTTGACACAGTGGGGATCCAGTTTCCCTTTTAATGATAAAATGACATTAATATGCATTCATAAAAAATAACTGCTAGGGTAAAAATTCGGCACTTAACAGTGGTTCTCTGTCCTTACCCTCTCGTAATCTTGTCTCAGTGCAATGTCAACATGTAATGTCCTGGCTCTTTCCCCATGAGTGCAGACAGACTTTAGACGCTCGACTCTCCATTGGTCTGTCCTGTTCTTAGAAAATCTCCTTCCTTTCTCTCCCTCTCTCCCTCAGCAACACTTCTTCCCCCTCTTCCTCCTCTCTCTGTGTCTGTGAGAGTTGATGTCGACCGTTTCCTTCTCTCGTTCCCGCTCTCTCTCTGCACGACTCTGACTCTGCTTCTTTGTCCGAAGGACCATGTGTGTGAACGCCATAAACATCTGAGAGGGTAGGAGAGATGGGGAGAAGGAAAGAGACAGGGCAATGACTGTAAAATACATACACACCCGGATACACACCCGGATACATACCAGTACACACGGAAGTGCTATTCCTTGGAAAGGGAATTCGCCACCTGGTCTAAGTTGAAATAAGTTAACCGTTTTAGAGATATAAGAGATGACCATGGTCACACTTCTGATTGCACCACAGCCCACTGGTGTGGATAATTTATTGGCAGTGTAATTATTATATATATTCTTTCATTAAAAAAAAGCATAAACTGATAATTCCCTGTGAGAGCCATATCAGGTCTCTGGGATATTTGAGGCTTAGTTTTATTTCATTACTGAGGAAGTGAATGAGGTACACCCTGAGTTTAGAACATGGCTGCTAGGGTCACCTCTTCCACGTTGATGTTTTCTTTGGCGCTCGTCTCAAATACCCGGACGCCCACCGACTCCCCGAAACGCATTGCATCCTGGGAGTCCACCTGCTTCTTGGAGGGGTCGTCATTCTTGTTCCCCACTGAGGGAGGGCGAGAGAGAGAAGTGGGGATGAATGAAAGGTGTTTTGGACAGCATAGTACACTACACTACATGACCAAAAGTATGTGGACACCTGCTCGTCGAACATCTCATTACAAAACCATAGGCATTAATATGGAGTTGGTCCCCCCCCTTTGCTGCTGTAACAGCCTCCACTCTTCTGAGAAGGCATTCCACTAGATGTTGGAAGATTGCTGCAAGGACTTGAATCCATTCAGCCACGAGAGCATTAGTGAGGTCGGGCACTGATGTTGGGCGATTAGGCCTGGCTCGCAGTCGGCGTTCCAATTCATCCCAAGGGGGTTCGATGGGGTTGAGGTCAGGGCTATGTGCAGGCCAGTCAAGTTCTTACACACCAATCTCAACAAACCATTTCTGTATGGACCTCGCATTGTGCATGGGGGCATTGTCATGCTAAAACAGGAAAGGGCCTTCCCCAAACTGTTGCCACAAAGTTGGAACACAGAATCATCTAGAATGTCATTGTATGCTGTAGTGTTAAGATTTCCCTTCACTGGAACTAAGAGGCCTAGTCCAAACCATGAAAAACAGCCCGGCTGCTCAGCCATGGAAATCCATTTCATGAAGCTCCCGGCGAACAGTTCTTGTGCTGACGTTGCTTCCAGAGGCAATTTGGAACTCAATAGTTAGTGAGTGTTGCAACCGAGGACAGATTATTTTTACGCGCTTCAGAACTCGACCGTCCCATTCTGTGAGCTTGTGTGGCCTACCACTTCGCGGCTGAGCTGTTGTTGCTCCTAGACGTTTCCACTTCACAATAACAGCACTTGGAGTTGACTTGTTGGAAAGGTGACATCCTATGACATGACCGTGCTATGTTGAAAGTCACTAAGCTCTTCAGTAAGGCCATTCTACTGCTAATGTTCGTCTATGGAAATTGCATGGCGGTGTGCTCGATTTTATACACCTGTCAGCAACGGGTGTGGCTGAAATAGCTGAATCCACTCATTTGAAAAGTTGTCCACATACTTGTGTATATATAGTGTATGTCTAGTGTATGTCTATCAGTTCACAATCAGGCATAACACTAGCACATTGGACTGGAAATCAAAGTCATTCCTCAGTGAATTTTCTTCATTCCTAATTTTCTATCCATTCATCTAATCTACTCTTTCTATTATACTCTTCATCCATCCATCGCCTCAGCATACCAAACTCACCTAGGATCTTACAGACGTTGTCACAGTTCTGAGTGATCTCATTAAGCCACCTCTTCACGTTCACAAACGACTCTGGGTTGGTGACGTCGTAAACAATAATCACACCGTGGGTATTTCTGTAATACCTGGTAGGAGAAGCAGGGAGAAAGTGGAAAACAGCAAAGGGTTGTAAAGAGTACTGTATAAAAACAGGAAATCGCTGCATTGTTTTTCGGGTGATAGTTATCGTTGGCTGGCACTCTGTCCCGGGCTGGTATCAATAGCACTTAACTGAGTTAATGACTATAAAACTGAAAGAATGAAACTAACTGAAATTGAGCCTAAATCCAAACCAACTATGGTGATAAACAGCGTTTGTATTGATATATAGCTTCTATACGTGTAGATAGATCATTGATATAGATGATAGATTACGTTGAGGTGATGGTCCTGAAGCGCTCCTGGCCCGCCGTGTCCCAGATCTGCAGTTTGACTCGCTCCCCGTCGATGTCCACCGTACGGATCTTAAAGTCCACGCCGATCGTAGTGATGTAGCTACCTGCAGGCCAAAGCAGCAAGGTTAGAAACACACACGCATACACACAACATGCTAAGCACACATTCACAATCTTGAAGAAAACATTTTAAAAAAACACAGTTCCTAACCACTCACACATTCAAATCGTTTAATAGTATATATTGACCAGATAGAGAGCAGCAACTCACCAGAGAAGGAGTTATCTGCAAATCGTAGTAGTAGACTGCTTTTCCCTACATCTAGAACAGAGAGGTTAGACAGGGATGAGAGATTAGGTGATTAGGCCTTTCTTCATTCACTTCTGAGTAGACAGTACCAGGCTACCTACTGTCCCATTACTAGTAGCCTACATATGGCAAGTCACATCACTACAGCATGGGTAAATGTTTTAAAATCTATCATATTGTCTGAAGAGTTAGAGACAAATATGTCTCCTTTGTAAGTCATCAGAGCTGTAAGCTTGGTGAGTAAGTAGGCATGTTCATCACAGTCACCCAATGATAAGCAGATTGACTGATATTTGCTGTGTTACTAAGGAGATTGAGCAGGAATATATATTAGTCTAATTCTTTAAATCACAACTCACACAATATGAGCTGCCTGCTAAACATCAGTGTAACAGCACAGCACACTTGAATTACACTACTATTTTAACACAGACAGAGTAAGCACTAAGGGACCACAGGAACTTTGTATGAAAATGGAAGTTAAGATGCACTGACTGGAGTCTCCAATGATGAGCAGTTTGAAGAGATGGTTGTAGTCCTTTCCCGGCCCCGCCATTTCTGCAGACAGTGCTGTTGGTTTCAGTAATCCTCTCCCAATAAATGCAGTTCCACAGGAACAGATTCCAGTCTTCCCAAATCCCAGGATGAAACAGTCTCCCCCCAACGCTACCAGTTCAGAATGGAAGAAGATTTTGTACAGAAAACATCCAAAAAACACTTACATTGCAATTTTATTTCCATTTGATTTTCCAGATCAGTTCTAGTCCAGAATTCTAACTCAATATTACAAACTATTCCTGTTACCTTGCAAGTGCAATAATTACCAGTTAAATCAAGTGTATTTCCAGTTTAGTACATGGCATTCCGTTGTCGTGCTTAGGCCTCGGTTGGTTCTGGTTCCACCTCAGTTCCAGTTCCTCCCACTAACTCCAGTAGGGGATTCCCAGTTATTTGCAGCACCACATTCCGACTCATCACAGGTTTACCTAAGTTCTCTTTCCATCAGTCCAGTAAAGTGTTTTTCCCCCTTAAAGTTGGGCTGCAGTGGCAGACGGTGAAGGACTTCTGACACGTTAAACTCTACACAAGGGCAAAGAGACTATCCTCATCAAATTGCGTTCTGGCAGTCAGTCACTACATCCATGAGCGTCTGAAAGTGCTCAGTTGTTGGTCTGTGTCCAAGGTAGACGGATTGTTGTTGCTAGATTAGCTAATACTTAGATATCCCAGTGGGTAGCCTATGGATGTGAGGATTCACGTCACTGCTCTTCTCAGTTAGCTCTTTTGCTTATCCCACAGTCTCACTGTCATCTCTGCGTCAAGTTATCACGCACCTCTTACAAGAAACAAAATAACAGGCAGAGGGGCCTGAAAGGTTGTACAAGCAGAGACCAAAAGCAAAAACCTGAGAGGATGAAGTTCTTCCTCTTTCAATCTACAGTCCATGCAACGTTTTCATCCATTGAACTGCTTCAGTCTCAATCCCTTGGTTTCACTTCCTCTCTGAGCTCTGGGTGGAGAAATGGTGGGCGCCTTCACAGTATTTGGTTTGTTTCAGGCTTTCCTCAGCTCCCTTGTTTGGACCATACCCTGAAAAAGAACGTCTGTATGGAACATTTATCAATGACAATATACAGGGACAGAGTGAGGAGACAAGCTGTAGTCTGTCATTGTCAAAACTTCCCTGACTGTATGCCAACCCTGTCCCTGTATGCACCCTCCCTTCCCTGTTCACTAGAACAGCTGTCTCTAAATTTAACGTTTCCAACCGTTTGCCCTCTCTCCACACACTCATTAAATATAGGCCAATACGAACCACAAATATAGGCCTATATTAACCACATGAAACATCAGCCTGCATGTATGGTTGAAGGTGAGCTGGATTAGGAAGAAGTTAAAACAAATGTTGGGGGAAATGTTACATGGTTAAATAGTAGAGGATATAGGTATCATTGAAACATACTTTTTCTTTGATATTCACTAAGTGACTAAAGTATTTTCAGGGACAACTCAAGAATCCCTGAAGTCTGTCCGCGTCGCCGATTTAGGGCGAAAGAATAGAAAAGACTGAGGACAGTTTTTTGTTCCATAATAAAAACAGGAAAGAGTACATGGGGCGAGCAAGTTAGTTCTTGAAATTGAATCCTGACACATTGGTACAAAGTTAAAATATTTGCTAGGGCTTCTTCTTCATCGTGATTATCAATGAAAGCATTACTGAAAATCCTGGGAAAGTGTCCCTCCCTAGTCCCTACAATCGTCAGCTGTCTGTGGAAAAACAAGCTGGCTAGGTCGCAACAATAACACTCTTCGTAAATTAGGTACAATCGCAAACTACTCAAAAACAGTTGATGACACAAACCACAACGTTGGATTTAGTTTAAACCATAGAAATGTGGGTTTAACACACTTACCTACCATTTAACCAGAGGACATTATCAGCAGCTAGGATCAGCAGTGACTGTCTGTGCTGAGGCTAGATTCGTTTGTATCCGGTATCTTTGGGGATTGCCGTTAGCAAGCCGCTCGCCCACAGACGAAGTTAAAAGTTACTTTCTCCTGGAAATGTGATTAACGCAAAACACAACTCGGCTAGATAACGGTATAGGAATAATTCCTCTAGAGTAGCTAAGTTTCTATGCGTATTTCAAACGCGTCGTGCTACAAAATGATCAATTGCCATCACCAAAACGACGACTTGTGCAATTGGTCAGTCCGAAGAAGAAATACGAGGATCTGTTGACCGTTCCAGACGTCTTGGTTCCGGGGAGGGATGACTCAGGAAAGTTCGGAGCTTTAGACTAGTCCACGGCCCGACGTCTTCAGGCCACACCTGAGTGTTGTTGAGTCACTTTCATCCAAATCATGTGCTTCTCCCTCCTCTCTGTTCATCCCATCTCCCTTCTTGCTCAATGTGCTTTATCTTGTCTCATCAATACATACAAAACACGAAATAGGGCTGTTTGTACTATACTTGTTTAATGGGATTGTTGTAGTATTTGGCAGGGTTACTTACACTCGCTGCAAATATGAAATAGGAAAACTGGGGAGGGAACCCAATATTCTAGAAATCTAAATGGAGTAACCCAAGACTTTATGTAGACAAGACATACAGATATTTCAGACAATTTATTCCTTCAGAGCATAAAACCGGGGCAAATTTATCAAGACTGAAGCACAGATATGGAAAAGTGATCAAAATATTTTATTATCATAAAAAAACAAATCCTGGAATGGGCATCCTTTGAACAAGAGAGGCATGAGTTATGTACAGAATAGTGTAGTACAATTATCCAAGACAGCACATTATGAGCTTAAATGGGGTTGTGTGTGTGTGTGTGTGTCCTCAGAAAGACAGCGAGAAGGTTCTGTAGGACAGGTTGGTGAATACATCTATCTGGTGACTGCTTCCACCTACTGTGAGCACCTGGAACAGCAAAGAAACAGCAAAGAAAACAGAAGACAACATGACAACCACGTCCTTCATACACTGAAAACCACCACAAAACTCAACCATATCAACAGACCATATCAAAACTGAATATCAATTATACCATGTACTGAAGCTTTGATGTGGACAAAACTATTTATTACATTGTAGTCATTAGTAGACGCTCTATACCACAGTGCCTTACATTAGTGAGTGCATAATTACTTTACTTTTTCGTACTGGTACCCCATGGGAATCAAACCTACAACCCTGGCGTTGCAAGCGCCATGCTCTACCAACGAAGCCACACAGGATTTGTGAACGAGAACAGGAAGACCACAAGCGGGACGAGCAAAGAAGGAAATTTAACCTGAGGGGTTGGATGAGTAACGGAGTGTTCAGATGGTTTGTCTAAACGACTCTCACCCTGTTATCAGTGCTGTTGAGGTTCAGTGCCAGCGTGTTGAGGGAGTGGGGGGTGCAGGGGATCTGAGCCTTTACCTCTCCCCCCAGGAGACAGTGGGACACACACTGGCCCTCGCCCACCGACAAGATCTACAGGCGGGAGAGAGTTCACAAATGCACACAGACAGACGGACTAGTGTCTACAGTTAGAGAAAGACAAACCAATAAAAAACTCTTTCTCCCTTCCCACGCAGTCTGACCCACACACACCCTGAAGATTACACACACACACACACACACACACACACACACGCCTCACCATGTCCTGGTAAAAGTTGGCTTGTCGCTGGCATCCGGCGAGAGGGAAGATGGAGGTGGGTGACATGGAGCGGAGGTGCCATAGAGAGAGGGATGGGCCTCCTCCACAGAGCTGGTGGGGGAAAATAAGGGACAGGGGTTAGGGAGAATTATTTAATTACATTAAAGGAGATAAAATTGCAGGAGGAAATGCTGAGTAATGTTACAGTATCTGCATTGCAAATAATTTCATCCTGAAGGAGTAAAAAGACATCAGCGCGAGGCATTCCACAGGTGGAGTTGACCTTGGCGACTGTTCTAATGATTCGCCACAGCAACCACACTGATAACATAAGTGCCACATTTCAGACTGAGGTACTGAACAAGTCATTACAATTTCTAGAAAGAGAGAGAGAGCTCATCCTATGGGGAAGGGACTGTTGACTAATTGCAAGGGCTGCCCTTTCCTCACCATCCAATCAGATTCTGTCGTCAGGCAGCTGATCCACTTGCCATATTGGGGGCGGGCGCATTCCTAGAAAGAGAGGGGGAGTGAGACAGAAGTGAGAAAGATTTAGTTTGTAATTTGATGTGTATTTTGTTCAGCAATCTGCAGAAAGGTGCCTTATAATATGGATGTCAAACGTTCAGCCTGCTGCATAGGCCCTAGGCAGGCTCTAGTGCAGATCACCCGTCTGGTTAAATTGTGTTTAGGAGCATTTTATCATCACTAAACAGTTAAACAAGTGAGAAATTACTATCATCCTAAATTAAGATAATTATTTTGCCATATCTAATTAAATGGATATTACCCAACTACACAAGCTAATGTTTTGACCACATCAAATTGGGGGGAATTACACATCCTTTTACCTCAGATTGGTGATGTTAGTATAAAAAAAATGTATAGTCAACACGATGACAAAAGATCAATTGCTTAAAACATATCAATATGTTTGATTTTGTACTGTTGATTTTGTCATAATCGCTGGGGTTCGCAGGACTTAGACGGCAGCCATCATTTTCTTTCTGAAATGGCATGGATGATTTGGCAGTTCTCTATAAAAGACGCTAGCCACACAACAATGCTCAAATTTGACAGTCAAACTATCACTTAAATAGCAGCCAACCGTTGCCACCGTTGATATCCTATAGAGGGTTGTGATTACAACAATGTATAGGTTATTCCAAGTTTCCGTGTGGCCTTGAATAGTGTTAGATTAAAACAGTGCGACACCCCAAACGTTGGCCCTGTTCTATAGATTTCAGCGTGATATCGATGGAATTGATTCACTAAAAAAGTGTGGCGTTACACTTACCGCGTTGGCGACCCACTTGAATCAAAATACAACTTCAAAATGTAGCTAGCTGTCTTCTACAAATTGTCCTCTAACCAGTGATGTATACATTATTCCCAGATTCCGTGTGGTTTTTGAGCTGTGTTAGTTTTAATAAGACATGCAACATTATTACATTTTAGTAATTTAGCAGACGCTCTTATCCAGAATGACTTACAGTAGTGAGTGTATACATTTTCGTATTGGTCCCCTGTGGGAATTGAACCCACAACCTTGGCGTTGCAAGCGTCATGCTTTACCAACAACCTCACGAGACCTCATCTCCGTCCTCTCGTGCAACAATTGATGTCAACGTGATAATCGATAGGAGTGACTGACAAAAACAGTGTTGAGTTTGTCTTTCTGTTTTGGTGCCCCCTGTATCAAAATTCTACATTACAAAATGTAGCTGACTGTTCTGCAGGTTTTCCAGTGATGTAAAAATATATCCAGTTTCCATGTGTATTTTTAGCCGTGGTTGTTTCAACTGCGCATATACCCCCCCACCCCATCGATGAGTGATTTAATGTCACTTGACAAAATAACAGGGTTTTTGGTGCATGTGCAGTTTATAAGGTGCTCCTTGATTACTATTGTTGCACATGTATCTGTAGATTGGGCTATCAATATGTCTTGTCAACAGGAAGCAACAACATCATCATTTTCAACTTAGTTTTCGGAATATTTAAATTGAACTTTCAACATTAATTTCCAATGGCATTGTTCTTAAATCAGGTAACAACTGCTTAATTAGTACAAAAATAGGCTGTGATTGATTTATTTTGACGATATACCAGAAATCACCAAAACAGGTTTGTCCTGCCTACATATAAACATGTTTTTGATGAAGCAAAAAATATCTGAAATATACTTTTGTATGTAAGAAAAATGCTACATTATAACTTCTCTACATATGGAGGGTAGGGGCAGGCACCCACAAATCCCAATATCTTACCTCATATTTGTAGACTTCAATGCAGTGCACGGATTGGCCGGTCCTGTGGTCTGGAGGCGGAGTTCAGAGAGTGAGATACATGACAACGCTAGAGTATAATGTAATACAGCCATGCATTGATTCCAGATGTGTCAGTGACTGACAAGGGAACCTGAAGCAGTAATAGGTTGCTTCATCCGTCACTCACCCCATATCCTGACAGCGCCGTCCTCACCCCCAGAGAGGATCTCCCCCTCCCTCTCTCTCACACTCAGACAGTGGATGTAGTCTGTATGACCCTGCAGAACTGACTGGGGAAGGGAGGGAGAGCAATTAAGAGATTGAACATAAAGGTTAAGTGTGGGATAGCGAGAGAGCGAGGGATGAAGAGAGAAATAAGTGGAAGAAAGAGGGAGAGAGAAGAGAAATTAAAAGAGATGTAGCAACGAAGAATATTTATGTAAATGTTCAACATCACATTGCTGAATCTTGAGACAGAATCAAAGAAATGAATATTTCTCAAACCTTAAAGACACCACTTTCCAGATCCATTATGTGGATGTTATTGTCCCCTCCACCAATCACTAGACTGTTCTCCTGAGAGAGAGAGCGAGAGAGATAATTTAATAGAGAACGTGTCTCAGTACAGTGAGGTACTTAATGAATCTGAAAAGGTGTCTGTGTACTCACTGTGGGATTGACAGTCATGGCATTGATCTCTGGGATCTCCAGGCTGGATCTGCAAAGAGGAGCATTTATGAACACACACACTTGTTGGCTACAAGCATCAGACAGCAAAGACAAACATCTGGAGATAAAATAACCAACACAAATGTACACAGTCTACACACAGACAAGCTTTCTTGTGTTTTCTCAAAACAAATGTACGGCTGATTGGTGCCTTACTTGTAATTTGGCCTCCTTGTCCAAGCAGCCTTGGTATTCTGGAAAAGAGAGAGACACAGAGACTTGGTCCATCTCACATACCCTCATAGACTGTATAGAAATACATACTGTTCACACTAAACAGCCATTCATTTTGGTAGGCTTGCTTTATCTTGTAACGGCCGTACCCGCTTGATAAGCTCCGCCCAGCTCCATGCACTGATCTCTCCATTGCCGGCACTCAGGAGGTGAGAGTCCGTGGAGAAGAGAGAGAAGACGGGCCCCTCGTGAGCTGAGAGAGAATAAATGAGTGAGGGGGAGAAATACAGAAAATTAAGAAATAGAAGAGGGGTAAAAAGGAGCAGACAGAGAGACAGGTGTCACAACCTAGGGATGAAGGGTGAGATATAGCATTCAACACATGCTGTTTCACACTGGTGATCTACCATAAAGTAGCAAGAAGAGAATGTTTCAACACATCAAAGAAAAAGAACGACTGACCAGTAAATGTGAGGATGGGTGTCTGGCTCAGATCTGTAGCATCTGGGCTAAGCGCTGAGGAGAGACTGGGGAAAATGATTTAAAATAGCAATTTACTGTAAATAACACAAGTAAATGAGATACTTGCGCGTCTCAGATAAAAATGTGCTTTATCCATTTAAATGATACATTTTTATTGCAGGGACAGGTTGATTACATCATCTCTGTTCATATCATTGTATTTGTCACTACTCAAAGTGCAGGCAGCCAGTAAACTACATGTCCTCGACTTCGCTCGGGCTCACCTGAACACCGCTATCTCGCCGTAGTTGTTGCCGGCGGCTAAGAAGCGACCACAGGGGGAGAAACTCTGAGAGAACACGGACATGTGGAGATGCTGGACGAAGAACAGTGACACATAGTTAATGTAATTAATTAATTTTATACAATAGCAGCATTTTAAAACATATTGAATGAGCATGATACAAGTATTGCTAGCTAGATGTTTAACGTTACAGTAACATTAGCTAACTAATGTAGATCGCTAGATGACTAATAACATGTCTGTAAGCGTTCATGTGGCTAGTGCAAACTAACTTAGCTACGATCACATTGCTTGCAATCGTGTTATCGGAACAGGCGACTTGATTGCATGGCTATTCCTGATAAGCTCAGAAGAAAACACTGCAAATGCATAAACGGTAGAAACTGTTACCTCGACAGGACCCATTGCGCAGACGAATATACAGTTTTAAGCGTCAGAAAATATAAATATTGCTGAACTCAACTAATATTTGAAAATGTCTTGTTTCCCCATTTAAACCAGTCGCCAAAATATGACGTCAGAGCACATTTTACAAGCATTCTGGGACATGAAGTCACTGATGCGATAGAAGCTACAGATAGAACAATGAGAATGAGACAGATATTATCGATTTGAGGTGGCCATATACCTTAGAAAATATGGTCGTAATCTTGCTAAGACCAGAAGCGCTGAGGAGGAAACGGTGATCATTAAGATAACTTCCCTTTCTCAGAGGTCCCGAACCGGCCTCTCGGGGGAGGAGAAAATGGAACTGATTGAGTTACAAAATAAACTGGATAACATATATAGATTAAATAAACTGGTTAATATATATAGATTAAAAGCAGAAGGAGCCTTTATTAGATCTAGGAAAAAATGAATTGAGGGAGAACATAATTCATCCTATTTCTTTAGACTTGAGAAATTTCACTCTACAAATAACACTAACCATAAATTAAACATTGATGGTGTTATTACAGATGACAAAAAATGAATCACTAAATATTGTAGCAATTTTTACAGGAAATTGTATAGCTCTACATACTGTCAGGAATCCACAGATATGTTTTTTGACTCACTGAATAATGTTCACTCTATCAGTGATAGTTGAAGTCGGAAATTTACATACACTTAGGTTGGAGTCATTAAAACTCATTTTTCAACCACTCCACAAATTTCTTGTTAACAAGCTATAGTTTTGGCAAGTCGGTTAGGACATCTACTTTGTGCTTGACACATGTAATTTGTCCAACAATTGTTTACAGACAGATTATTTCACGTATAATTCACAGTATCACAATTCCAGTGGGTCAGAAGTTTACATACACTAAGTTGACTGTGCCTTTAAACAGCTTGGAAAATTCCAGAAAATGATGTCATGGCTTTAGAAGCTTCTGATAGGCTAATAGACAAGATTTGAGTCAATTGGAGATGTACCTGTGGATGTATTTCATGGCCTACCTTCAAACTCAGTGCCTCTTTGCTTGACATATTGGGAAAATCAAAAGAAATCAGCCAAGACCTCAGAAAGAAAATTGTAGACCTCCACAAGTCTGGTTCATCCTTGGGAGCAATTTCCAAATGCCTGAAGGTACCATGTTCATCTGTACAAACAATAGTACGCAAGTATAAACACCATGGGAGCACGCAGCCGTCATACCGCTCAGGAAGGAGACGCGTTCTGTCTCCTAGAGATGAACGTACCTTGGTGCGAAAAGTGCAAATCAATCCCAGAACAGCAGCAAAGGACCTTGTGAAGATGCTGGAGGAAACAGGTACAAAAGTATCTATATCCACAGCAGCTGCACATGGGGACAAAGCTCGTATTTTTTGGAGAAATGTCCTCTGGTCTGATGAAACAAAAATAGAACTGTTTGGCCATAATGACCATCGTTATGTTTGGAGGAAAAAGGGGGAGGCTTGCAAGCCGAAGAAGACCATCCCAACAGTGAAGCACGGGGGTGCCAGCATCATGTTGTGGGGGTGCTTTGCTGCAGGAGGGACTGGTGCACTTCACAAAATAGATGGCATCATGAGGGAGGAAAATTCTGTGGATATATTGAAGCAACATCTCAAGACATCAGTCAGGAAGTTCAAGCTTGGTCGCAAATGGGTCTTCCAAATGGACAATGACCCCAAGCATACTTCCAAAGTTTTGGCAAAATGGCTTAAGGACCACAAAGTCAAGGTATTGGAGTAGCCATCACAAAGGCCTGACTTCAAGCCCATAGAAAATTTGTGGGCAGAACTGAAAAAGAGTGTGTGAGCAAGGAGGAATGGGCCAAAATTCACCCAACTTATTGTGGGAAGCTTGTGGAAGGCTACCCAAAACGTTTGACTCAAGGTAAACAATTTAAAGGCAATGCTACCAAATACTAATTGAGTTTGTAAACTTCTGACCCACTGGGAACGTGATGAAAGAAATAAAAGCTGAAATAAATAATTATTTCTATTATTCTGACATTTCACATTCTTAAAATAAAGACCTAATGACCTAAGACAGGGAATTTCTACTAGGATTAAATGTCAGGAATTGTGAAAACTGAGTTTAAATGTATTTGGCTAAGGTGTATGTAAACTTCCGACTTCAACTGTAGAATCTAAACAGTGTGATGAACCCATCAAAGTTGAAGAGATTTTAGAGTATCAAACATCTAAAGAACAATAAATCACCAGGTGTTGATGGAATTACTATAGAATTTTACAAATTATTTTCTGAACAAGTAGCTCCCTTCCCGTTTGAAGTCTTTTAAGAGAGTATTAAAAACAATGTTCTCCCTCCTACAATGAGTCAGGGGTTAACAACACTGATACTTAAGCCTAAAAAAGAAGTGCAGCTCATCGATAACTGGCGTCCAATTTGTCTTCTTAATAATGACTATAAGATGTTAGCCTTACTACTTGCAAAAATAATTAAAGAAGTCCTGGATGCAATCATTGATGAAACACAGTCTGGCTTTATGAGGAACAGACATATTTCTAACAATATCAGACTAGTATTAGACATACTTGACTACTCAGACCTAATAACCGAGGATAGCTTCATATTATTATTATTTTTTTTATAAAGCATTTGACACAGTAGAGTATCAGTTCTTCTTCCACTCACTTGAGAAATTTGGCTATGGGGATTTTTTTCTGTAAGGCTATTAAGACTCTCTATACAAATGGTAACAGCACTTTCAAATTGAAATATGGCACCTCACCTAGATTTGAGTTAAAGAGAAGAATTAGGCAAGGTTGTCCTATCTCTCCGTACCTGTTTTTATTAATCACCGAACTTCTTACAAATTCTTTAAATAATAGTCCTGTACAGGGTATTTCCATAGCTGGAAAAAAATATTATAAGCCAGATGGCTGACGATACTACACTTTCTGAAAGATGCTAACCAAATTCCCATATCGATCAATGTGATACAATCCTTTTTCAAAGCGTCTGGTCTATATCTTAACATTAATAAATATGAACTCATGGCTGTCAAAGATTGTGTGACACCCTCATATTATGGTATTCCAGTGAAAGAAGAACTTATATATTTAGGCATAACCATTACTAAGGATCAGAAGTCTAGAGGCTTACTAAATTTGAACCCTCCTATTAAAAAACCCCAGAAGAAGCTAAATCAATGGCTACAGAGGGACTTATCTTTAAAAGGAAGAGTCCTAATACCCAAGGCTGAAGGTATCTCTAGACTAACATACGGCGCTCTATCTTTATATCTTGACGGTAAAATAAGCAAGGAGAGAGACCAGATGCTTTTCAACTTTCTGGGGAGAAACCGTACCCATTACATTAGGGAAACTGGTGTAATGAACACTTATGAGTATGGTGGGCTGAATTTTATGAACTTCACTACCTTAAATAATACTTTTAAGATCAATTGGATAAAACAATTCCTACGAAGACGCACTTCTATGTGGAATTTTATTCCTCATCATGTCTTCTCTACTTTTGGTGGCCTTAACTTATGTTGGTTTGCAATTATAATATTGACAAAGTTCCAGTGATACTTTCTGCTTTTCATCGGCAGGTTCTTGTCATGGTCCTTAATTTCTAAACACAATTTTTCTCCACACAGATATTATATATGGAATAATCGGGATATATTGAATAAAAATACGTCTTTGTTTTTAGAATATTGGTTCCAAAATAATATCCTATTGGTGAGCCAACTGGTAAATGCTGAGGGTCTTTTACTCAGTTATAAAGAATTCTTATCACTTTACAAGGTCCCTGTAACATCTAAAGATTTTGCAATTGTTTTAGATGCCATTTCCTCAGGTGTTGCTTTTTATTCAGGAACGTTTCAAAGACCTGACCCTCAGAGCCTACCTTCTATTAACCCTGTTGACTCATCAGTAGGAAAGATTTGTTTCTCTTTTGGTCCATTCAACAACAGAGCAATACGAACCTTGTTTCAGTAGGATGTTGTATCTATACCTTATGTCATGCCTTATTGGAACGGATTTATTGATAATATCTGTTGGAAAAAAGTTTGGATGTTGCCACACACATACCTACTTGTTAACAAAATGAAGTTTCCTTTAAAATTATTCATAAATATTATCCTGACAACCACTATATGAAGAAGTTTAAGGAAAACATTAACTGAAATTGTACCTTTTGTAATGACCACCCAGAAACAGTGTTGCATCTTTTTTGGCATTGTATTCATGTAAGAAAACTGTGGCAAGACATCAGTAGATTTATAAATGAACACATTTCTGAAGAATTTACACTATTGTGGACAGATGTACTGCTTGGATTCTTTACCTACAATATAAATAAGCTGAAACAATTTTATGTAATTCATTTCATTATTCTTTTGGCCAAATTTCATATTCACAAATTTACATTTACAAACAACACCACATTTTCTTACCTTACAAAAAGAAAATTAATTGTTTTTTAAGATAAATACTCTACAGTGAGGGAAAAAAGTATTTGATCCCCTGCTGATTTTGTACATTTGCCCACTGACAAAGAAATGATCAGTCTATAATTTTAATGGTAGGTTCATTTGAACAGTGAGAGACAGAATAACAACAAAACAATCCAGAAAAACACATGTCAAAAATGTTATAAATTGATTTGCATTTTAATGAGGGAAATAAGTATTTGACCCCCTCTCAATCAGAAAGATTTCTGTCTCCCAGGTGTCTTTTATACAGGTAACGAGCTGAGATTAGGATCACACTCTTAAAGGGAGTGCTCCTAATCTCAGCTTGTTACCTGTATAAAAGACACCTGTCCACAGAAGCAATCAATCAATCAGATTCCAAACTCTCCACCATGGCCAAGACCAAAGAGCTCTCCAAGGATGTCAGGGACAAGATTGTAGACCTACACAAGGCTGGAATGGGCTACAAGAGCATTGCCAAGCAGCTTGGTGAGAAGGTGACAACAGTTGGTGCGATTATTCGCAAATAGAAGAAATACAAAAGAACTGTCAATCTCCCTCGGCCTGGGGCTCCATGCAAGATCTCACCTCGTGGAGTTGCAATGATCATGAGAACGGTGAGGAATCAGCCCAGAACTACACGGGAGGATCTTGTCAATGATCTCAAGGCAGCTGGGACCATAGTCACCAAGAAAACAATTGGTAAAACACTACACCATGAAGGACTGAAATCCTGAAGCGCACGCAAGGTCCCCCTGCTCAGGAAAGCACATATACATGCCCGTCTGAAGTTTGCCAATGAACATCTGAATGATTCAGAGGACAACTGGGTGAAAGTGTTGTGGTCAGATGAGACCAAAATGGAGCTCTTTGACATCAACTCAACTTGTCGTGTTTGGAGGAGGAGGAATGCTGCCTATGACCCCAAGAACACCATCCCCACCGTCAAACATGGAGGTGGAAACATTATGCTTTGGGGGTGTTTTTCTGCCAAGGGGACAGGACAACTTCACCGCATCAAAGGGACGATGGACGGGGCCATGTACCGTCAAATCTTGGGTGAGAACCTCCTTCCCTCAGCCAGGGCATTGAAAATGGGTCGTGTATGGGTATTCCAGCATGACAATGACCCAAAACACACGGCCAAGGCAACAAAGGAGTGGCTCAAGAAGAAGCACATTAAGGTCCTGGAGTGGCCTAGCCAATCTCCGGACCTTAATCCCATAGAAAATCTGTGGAGGGAGCTGAAGGTTCGAGTTGCCAAACGTCAGCCTCGAAACCTTAATGACTTGGAGAAGATCTGCAAAGAGGAGTGGGACAAAATCCCTCCTGAGATGTGTGCAAACCTGGTGGCCAACTACAAGAAACGTCTGAACTCTGTGATTGCCAACAAGGGTTTTGCCACCAAGTACTAAGTCATGTTTTGCAGAGGGGTCAAATACTTATTTCCCTCATTAAAATGCAAATCATTTTATAACATTTTTGACATGCGTTTTTCTGAATTTTTTTGTTGCTATTCTGTCTCACTGTTCAAATAAACCTACCATTAAAATTACAGACTGATCATTTCTTTGTCAGTTGGCAAACGTACAAAATCAGCTGGGGATCAAATACTTTTTCCCCTCACTGTAACAAAAAAGCTGTTAGAATTATAAGTGTATGTATGTCCCTTAAGGTCCTTGTGTAATGTGATATTGTACCCCCTAGCCCAATTGTCCTTTGTATATTATTTATATATACTTGTGTTCCCACATGTACCGAAATGCTTATGCTTCTACTCCCGACAGTGCAGTAATATCTAACAAGTAATTTAACAATTTCACAACAACTACCTAATACACACAAATCTAAAGGGATGGAATAACAATATGTACATGTAAATACACGGATGAGCGATGACCAAGCAGCATAGGCAAGATGCAATAGATGGTATAAAATACAGTATATACATGAGATGAGTATGTAAGATATGTAAACATTATTAAAGTGCCATTATTATAGTGACTAGTGATCCATTTATTAAAGTGGCCAATGATTTCGAGTCTGTCGGCAGCAGCCTCTCAGTGCTAGTGATGGCTGTTTAGCTGTGTGATGGCCATTTAGCAGTGTGATGGCCTTGAGATAGAAGCTGTTTTTCAGTCTCTCGGCCCCCACTTTGATGCACCTGTACTGACCTCGCCTTCTGGATGGTAGCGAGGTGAACAGGTAGTGGCTCAGGTGGCTGTTGTCCTTGATCTTTTTGGCCTTCCTGTGACATCGGGTGCTGTAGGTGTCCTGGAGGGCAGGTAGTTTGCCCCCAGTTGATGCGTTGTGCAGACCGCACCACCCTCTGGAGAGCCTTACGGTTGTGGGCAGTGCAGTTGCAGTACCAGGCAGTGACACAGCCCAACAGGATGCTCTCAATCGTGCATTTGTAAAAGTTTGTCAAGGTTTTAGGTGACCAGAATTAGACCCTCAATATTTATTGGAAATGAGCATCAATTGAGCTCATCACCTTGCACTTTCATCACCCTGTGAAATTCATTTATTTAACCTGTAGCCTAATAATCTGAATGTTTTCCCAAGTGTGCAACTGCAGCCTGCATGTGGATATTCCTGCATCTGCAGAAAGCCCCCCCCCCCTCTCAAACACCACCTTGTTTTCTGAATGAACACCCCCACCTCCTGTGTACGGTACTAGCTGGCTAAACTAACAGTGTCCTTCGCGCCTGTCTGCCGAACACCTGCCATTCGCAGAACAGATGCGGGAAAACAGTGCCCGTCCCTTCTGTGGAGTTTAGCGGTGGCTGGCATCCAACGTTATTGTGCATTAACGCCACCTATTGTACTGCCCCTGCCTGTCCTAGATTACAAATGGACCAATAGAAGTATAAAGTGTCCCTGCACATGCAGGAACGCACTGAATTGCAAGCCGCAATTGCACCCTTCGAGACGCTTTCGACTAGTAGCGAGAGGACAACACGTTCTTTACTCCAAGTTAACTTTTAAAAGCATTTCCGCCTACAATTCTCACATAATTCATTTTACTGACACAAAAAGATCCCACCTTGTCTTGCGTGTTTTGTCGACATTAGGAAAGTTTACCTACAAATGTTCTGTTTCCATCAGGACTGTTTCCATCAACATAGTAACTTAAGTACAAATTAACTGAACAAAATTAAATCAAAATCAGAAAGTTTCTCAAAGAAGATCAACCAGATTCCAGTACTTTACCCACATAAGAAGTGTGGATGTTAACCTGGTTAGTAATTGCACTTTTTACTTACAAATTCATCTGTTGTGGACAGACGTATTTAACATAAAATGGAACGAGATTTTAGTTCTAGGTTGCAGAGATTACTTACAAATGGTTGCATGGTTTAAAATCAATCACTGCCAACACAAATGAAGATACAACTTTTTATTTTCACAAAGAGAAACAAACCAAGAGTTGCAGTTTCTAGTCAACATATATGGAAACAGCACGTAATCCATTCGGCGATAACCAAAATACAGATGGGTCATATCTACATGTAGAACGCGCAAATACAGAGGGGCAGAAAAAGCGCAGTGAACGTTACTTTGTTGTTGTGATATAATTTAATAGGACTGTGTGTGTGTGTGTGTGTGTGTGTGTGTGTGTGTTTTGATTCTGGAATGCTTCACTCCAGTCTGTATGGGTCTGCACAGAGGTTACTTTCCTATCACGGACTCTCACCTACCATTTACAGTTACATGTCTTCCTTACAGTACAGCATAAAACAAAATGTACAGAAACCCTTGACTAAAAGCAGACCTCTTGGTCTCTGTTGGGTTTCAAATTCTGCCTCTCTTCCTGTGGTGCTATCCTCATGCCACAGAATCAACAACAAAGCTTAATTCACTCGGCCATTCACAGATCAAATGTCCTTAACTCCCCCCCTCCCTATAATATCCAATGGTACAGTCCAGTTCAAACCAGCCCAGAAGTGTTTAGGAAAAATCTGAGGATTGAGGGGGAGGGAAAGTTACAGTTACATTTCAGAGTGAAGGGTCATTTTCTTCTCCTACTGCTTGGAGATCGGCTTGGGGACTGCCTGCTGCCACTCCTAGAAAAAAAAAGAGGAAGAATAACCAAAAATATCAATACAGATAACTCCACAATCACGATTGACATACACAGTAGTTGCTAGAGTAGTTTATTTACATTAGTCATTTAGCAGACCTTATACAACTAGTGCATTCATCTTAAGATGGCTAGGCGAGAATCACATATCAATTTTCCCTCAATAAAACATGAACGTGTACTTATTTCTCAAAACCAGTACCTTCTGTTGGAGTCAATCATTTTAAAGATTAGTCTGTTTTGTCCAATAGGAACACAGAAATATGTTTGCCTTCAAATCGGCTAGTTGGCTACTGACCTGCGGGTGGGTGGGGAATGTGCAGGTCGCCTCTGTCTGGGTGGAGAGTAGCTGAGGGAGCGCGAGTCTCTCAGCGAATCAGCTGGTACTCTGTGAGGTCGCGCCGGGCTGGAAGAGATGAGAGATGTCAAAGATCAACTGGTTCCTGTACGTTACAGAAACATTCCAGACTTTTTGAATAACATTAAATAAATAATAGTGTCATTTCCATGAATCATAACAGTATAGGAGTTCTGGTCACGAATCAATGGAAATAATAGATCTGTAACAAATAGTTAACATTGTCAGCGTCATTACCTCTTTTTCTTGTCTTCCTTCTCGCTTTCAGAAGAGGATGATGAGGACGACGAGGAGGAGGAAGTGCTATGGGCAGCCGCTATCCTGGCACCTCTGGGGGAGAGAGAGAGAGAGAGAGAGAGAGAGGAGGGGGACATTGTAAAGAGAGGAATCATGTCAGCTCAATTTAGGACATCTCTATCTGCAATGTTCAATATATTATGATCCAAATGTAAAACATGTCAGTCATTTAACACTCCTTACGCTTTTCCTTGCTCTGCATCAGAGTCAGAACTGTCTGATGAAGACGAAGAGGAAGATGAGGAGGAGGAGGAGGAAGATGATGATGAGCTGGGGCTGCCCATCTTTCCTTTCTTTTTCTCTTTGGCCCCCTTCTCGCTCACACCGTTTTCAGTCCTGACTGGTCGGTCTGTGGGGTGGGCAGAGCCGCGTGAGGGGAGCACCGCAGGTGATTGGGTCCTCGAGGTACCTCGTAGAGAGACTCTGGTCTCTGAATGGCCGAGGGCCTGTGGCGACCTGGAGCGGGGCGGGTCAGAGTGCCGTGTTTCTTTGGGGTGGGCTCTGATTTCTGATTGGCTGGGAAGGGGACTGGTCTCCTTGGATGGGAGCGGTGAGGAGATGGAACAAGCCTTCCTTCCTCTGTCTCCCCCTTTCTCTCGCTCCTCTCTATCACCTCTTCGGTCTTTCTCTACCGTTGGTTTCATCACCTTTTCTACAGGCGGCTCCTTTCTCTCTCGGGCCGGAGAGGGGGATGAGGAAGAAGAAGAACCAGAAGAGGAAGAGGGAGAGCGACGGGGTGGGGGGACCTCTTTAAGAGGTTGGCGCTCTCGCCTCTCTTGCTCTTTTTCACGCTGCCGCTCTTTTTCCCTTGCTCTCTCCAGCTCTCTATTCTTCTCTCTCTCCTGGTGTCTCTGTCTTTCTCTGGATAGCGAGTGGCTGCTTCTCCTTTGTCGAACGGGAGAGGGGGATCGCCGGGACCTGAGGGACGAGAAAACAAATACACAAATTAAATAAACAATTCAGAATCTGGTTTGGCAATCTGAGGTCTTGGCAGATTTGAATTGAGTTATTATTGATTTATGTACGCAGGAAGTTGCCCCACTGTGTGTGATGTTTAATTGATGTGTGTATAGTTGAGTTGTGTTTGATTTGGTGTGAATAGGTCCTGTTCCTACCTGTAGAGGGGACTGCGTCTTCTGGGACTCCTCGACCTGCTCCTCCTGGCTCCTCTGTCTCTGGAGCGATCCCTCCCTCCTCTATCCCTCGCTCTCTGCCTCTCTCGGTTGTGCTCTAGCTCCCGGCTGCGGCTCCGCCGTGGGGCGTAGTGGCGAGTCGGGGAGCGGGACGGAGGGGAGGCTCTCCGGGTGGCGGCTTGTCGTCGGGGGCTGGGGGAGCAAGTGGGGGGGTCCTGGTACTGCCGTGGGGGGGTGCGGCGAGGGGGGGAGGGCCGCGGGACAACTGCTGCTGCGGGGGCTTTTGGGGAGGGCGCCCTCCTCCTCTCCCACTCTCTCTCCTGCTCAGAGGGGCTGTACCGCTCTGTCCTCCTGGCTTGGCTCTTCACCCCTCCCTCTCTCTCCTTCTCTCGCTCCTTCTCTCTTTCCACTTCAGTGGGGGAGTACCTCTCGCCTCCGCCTTGGGGGGCTCCTCTTCTGGGAGGAGAGGGTGGAGGGCTGGAGCTCTCTACCTCGGTGGGGCTGTACCTCTCCTGTCCCTTCCCTCGCTCCTTCTCTCTGTCTGTTGGGGGGTAGCGCTCTGCAGCAGGGGGGAGTTGGGAGACAGGTGCTTTTTGGGGAGCAGGGGGCGGGTTTTCCCTTTCAGAGAGCATGAACCTGTCCCCTCCTGTTTTCTCACGTTCCTTCTCTCTCCCGGTAGCTCTCTGTCCATCACTCTCTGAAGCGCTCTCTCTGCCCCCATTGGCCAGATACCTCTGGAAGGCAGCACCTACAGCGGGAGGGGAGATGAGAGCGGGGAGGGCTTTCTTCACTGGGCCGCTCTTCACCACTGTTCCCTTTTTCTTCTCTCCCTCGGAGGACGAGGAAGAAGAGGAGGAGGATGATGATGAGTCGGAGGATGAGGAAGAGCTGTCACTGTCACTCCCGCTGCTACTGCTGCTCTCCTTCGCTTTCTCCTTCTCTCTTTCCTTTGCCCTCTCCAACTCCTTCTCTCGCTCCTTTTCCAGCAGGCTTCGGTCTCTGTTCTCCCGCCTGTTGTCCTCCTCCGCTTGTCTTTTTCTCTCCCTCTCTCTGTCCCTCCTCTCCCCCTCACCCTCTCGCTCCACGCGGAGGTCTTCAGACAAACAGATAGACGGATGTTGTTGGGTAGAAGAAAGTCTGCCGGACCTCTCGCGCTCTCGCCCTCCATCTCGGTTTCGCTCCCTCTCTTTTTCCCTTTCGCTCTCCCGCTTCCTCTGCTCCTCTTGTTTCTCCCTCTCTTTGCTCAATTCCCTCCGTTTCTCCCTCTCTTTGCTCAATTCCCTCCGTTTCTCCCTCTCTTTGCTCAATTCCCTCCGTTTCTCCCTCTCTTTGCTCAATTCCCTCCGTTTCTCCCTCTCCTCCGGTTTCCTCTCTTCCGGTTTCCTCTCTTTCCCCCTCTCCTCCGGTTTCCTCTCTTCTGGTTTCCTCTCCTCCGGTTTCCTCTCTTTCCCCCTCTCCTCCGGTTTCCTCTCTTTCTCCCTCCTTCCCTCGTGTTCCCTTTCTTTCTGTCGTCCGTTGGTGAGAGGTGACTGAGGGACAGGGGATGTGGAGTCGCGGGATGAGTTTCTACCTCTCCCGCCATCACTTTTCCGACTAGGGGGAGATCCTTCTTTCTCACTCCCTCTCCCCCTCTCTCTGTCAGCTGGGGCTCGGGCATTTCTTTCCTTTCCTCGCTCCCCCTCTCCACTCCTTCCTCTCCTTGCTCCCTCTCTTTCTGGAGATGGAGACGAGGAGTCTCGTCTTTGTGGTTTGTCCTTTCCGCTCCTCTGTTTCCTGGTGTCCAGTTGTTTCGGGGGTGGAGAGGGGGATGAAGAGTCGTGTCTGCTCCTCTGCAACATTGTTCTCTCCTTTCCTCTATCCTTCTCTCGCTCCCTCTCTCCACTTCTGGAGCGCCTGGCTTTCTCTCGTTCCAGTCGAGGAGGAGAGGGGGAAGAGGAGTCGTGTCTCGTTCTCGTAGGCTTCACTTTCTCACGCTCCTTCTCTCTTCCTTTCTCTTTGTCCTTCAGTCGCTCCTTCTCCCGTTCCTTGTCTGCCCTCGGTCGGCGTTCAGGGGAGCTGGGATACCTGGGAGATCTCTGAGAGGGAGAGAAGGAGGAGAGGGAAAAGGAGGTAAGGAGAGAGGTGAGCAGAAAATGGAGAATGAGAGAGTGCTGGAGGACATAGATTATGCCCAATTGGCACAAAACAGGTTTTGAAATGGTAGAGGGAGCTGATCACCAGACCAATCACAGGTGGTCTTACCGCTCTGCCTCCCGAACGCTGTGGACTCCCGTCATCGCGACCACGCCCCCTCCTGTCAGGAGATAGCCCCTTTCTCCCCTCTGCTCTCTTGACAGGCTGGTTCTTCTGCCTCTCTCTCAGCGGGGCAGGGGATTGGCTGATCAAATGGAGATATGGCATGAGAGATGGAATAACAGCATGGGGTGCAACTCAAAAACTGCCTTGACTAAAGTTACTGAATTGAATAACTAGAATATATGCGAGTAGGATAGCAAATTTTCGGTAACTTCAACGGTGATTTGTGGAAAACCTGGGAATTCAGAGAAAGTTACAACCCCAAATTGTGAGTCATGACTTCTGGTGACCCGGAAGTACCTGTGAGCAGAGCTGGAGGACCCACTCCTATGGCGCCGTGTCTTACTCTGGGGCGGAGTCTCATTTTCACTTCTCTTGCGTTTTTTCTTAGACGCCTGCTTCTCGTCTGAGGAGCTGAGATGTGGAACAAACAAAGTATTTTAGTACACACACACACTATGAACCACGTTCTGTAGGACCCACGTTCTGTAGGACCCACGTTCTGTAGGACCCACCTATCTTTGTCATCCTTTTCTTCCGACCCGTCCCTAGAACAGAGAACACAAAGTCTTTGTTCATTAAGCTGACAAAGGTAAAGGCTCGCACACATCACACCGAACGTGAATCTAGCGTTTGTCTGTCGAGCTTTCAGCACGCTTTGTTTTCAGGGAACACCCCCGCTGTACGTGATTCTACATGTAAAATCGGTACGCACTCAGTTCGCAAATTACGTTCAGAGGTGCTAAGTACTCTGGGCCAGCAAATTGTATTGGTGTCTGAGCCCTAAGGAGTCCTCGCTAGCACGGCTGATCATCAAGCTGTAAGCATGCACATCTCTTACACAAGCGGTTCTGACCCACTACAATTGAGATGTTCTGAAATAATTAGCAACGTTACGACACTACGCTGGACATGAAGTCCATTCACTGACTGCAAAATGAAAAACGACTGGAAACCTTTTCTTTTTCTTCTTTTTAGTTTTTTTCACCCGTCTAGGAGAGGGGGAAGGGCTCTCTGAGCTGAAGAGAAGAGAGTAAAGTGATACGTCAGTCAAACAAGCTGTGCATTATTTTTACGCATGCGCACGAAATAGGACTGTCTCATTCCATTCTTTCTCCCTCTTCTCTCACCTGTCTCTGTTCTTGTTTTTCTTCCTTTTTTTCTTGCGGCTCTGTTTTCGGGCCGGGGAGTCCGAGTCCTCTGACTCTTCTACCAGCCTGAGAGAGAGACGGAGAGGAAGAAATAAAGAGATAGTAAGAAACAGAGGGGATAAACAAAGGAAAATCAGAGTTACACGAGTAAGGCTAGCTAGCTAGGAGACCCCCCCTTGACTTACGCATATTTCTGCTGCTGTTGCTTCTCCCTCTCCAGCTTCTCCTGCTCCCTCTTCTCCTTCTCTCGCTCCTTGCGCTCCGGATGGAAGGAGGAGCCATCTACATAGTCCGTGGCGATGCCGAACGCCGCCTTTAGCCGGTCGTTCTTCTGCTGATTGGCTGCAGCCAGGGCGTGAGTCTCTGTCGCCCTGAGAGAGAGAGGGGGGGACCATTGTTCAATAGGTCCTATTATTATCACGCTAGGTTACTCCCCAAAGAGTGGAACAGTGGTGTTTCACCACCTTGTTCAATGGCCAGCAACTGTAGGAAGAGCCACGTCATCAAGCAACAGAACAGTGTACTGCCTACACTCGGTTTGCTGTTTTTATTGCTATTGATTCCGCGACGTGGTCAGTCTTTGCAGCTGGGACTGCAAATTTGTGTCCCAGATTCCAGTTAGCTGCTAGCCATGTGGAGCAGGCAAACATCAGCAGTGCTAGCCCACCAGTGTTTTCATCCCAGGCTGGGCACAAATGATTCAGGTGTGAGATGATTCCCACACAATCACAAGAAGTTGGAAGTGGAAAATGGACAAAGATTAGTCTGCCCTAAATGCACCACCATCAAGCAGCTAAGGGAAGAGATCCTCCGGCTGTTAGCTCGGCTGCGAGAAAAGAAAAACCTGCTTTCTATGTACACCGACCTTGCTGTAATCCAGGCAACCCAAATCTCAGTTTTAAATGCCTGCTATAGCAAAGCGGTTGATGAGTCGGGCAGCGTTGATCTGTCCCAATTCGACGGACAGGTGTGAAGCTCAACTCCGCGGCCCATGGGAGACTGGACACAGGCGTAGGAGATCGGGGAGGCAGTTAGGCCACCCGTCTATCCGAGAAGATCCGATCCAGCTATCAAACAGCTTTGCGCCGCTTGAGATGGACCTAGCAGCCCAGGGAATCCGCACGGAGCATGGGTGTAAACCAACAGCCGGCAGCTGCCCAGTGGCAACCTCCCCTACAGCCATCACAGTTCAGCAGGTCGTTTCCCCATCGGATTCCATCACAACCACAATCATTGTGGGCAGCTCGATGGTGAGAGATGTTGGCCTGCCTACGGTCTGTTGACTGACTAAGGTCCCACTGTCACCCAGGAGCCCGTGTCCATGACATCAACTCTCTCCTGCCCACGGTTCTGGTCAACTACTCCAATAGACACCATCGTCACTCACGTAGGTTTAAACAACCTTCGTTTCAGGTGATCTGAGGGAGAACTAGAGATTGTTTTTTTTAAAAGACCCTTGCTAGCAGAGGGAAGATAATTATCATCACTGGCCCTCTCCTGTGCTACCGAAGGGGTTCGGAACGTTTCAGCTGACTCTTTGCCCAAAACGAGTACCTGAATAAACTTTGCACCGACAGGAATGTATTTTTGTGGACGCAACCAGCACTTTTTAAAAGAGATGGGAACCCCCCCTAACCGCAGGGGTTCCAAGTTCCAGCAACATCAAACTGTTTTAGAGGCTAACAGACAGGGTCTGGTAGTGCTCCAGTCCCAGCAGCATCAAACTGTTTTAGAGGCTAACAGACAGGGTCTGGTAGGGCTCCAGTTCTCCCTGTCAGAATAAGCAGAAGAGGAAACCATAACTCCTACAACAATGGCACTTTGGTCATTGCAAGTAACCTAATTTTATGTTCCTGTTAGAGGTCGACCAATTAATCGGAATGGCCGATTAATTTGGGCCGATTTCAAGTTTTCATAACAATCGGAAATCGGTATTATTGGACGCTGATTTGGCCGATTTTTGTTTTGTTTTTGTTTCTGTATTTTTTTATTTATTTTTTACCTTTATATAACTAGGCAAGTCAGTTAAGAACACATTCTTATTTTCAATGACGGCCTAGGAACGGTGGGTTAACTGCCTTGTTCAGAGGCAGAACAACAGATTTTTACCTTGTCAGCTCAGGGATTCAATCTGCAACCTTACGGTTAACTAGTCCAATGCTTAACATTGCACTCCACGAGGTTACGCGAATGCAGTAAGAAGCTAAGGTAAGTTGCTAGCTAGCATTAAACTTATCTTAGAAAAAAACAATCAATCAATCATAATCACTAGTTAAACTAGTAATATCAACCATGTGTAGTTAACTAGCCTGTCCTGCGTTGCATATAATCGCCTAGGTACACGTTGCTCCAACCATAAACATCAATGCCTTTCTTAAAATCAATACACAAGTATATATTTTTAAACCTGCATATTTAGTTAATATTGCCTGCTAACATGAATTTCTTTTAACTAGGGAAAATGTGTCACTTCTCTTGCAAACAGAGTCAGGGTATATGCAGCAGTTTGGGCCGCCTGGCTTGTTGCGAACTGTGAAGACTATTTCTTCCTAACAAAGACAGCAGACTTCGCCAAATGGGGATGATTTAACAAAAGCGCATTTGCGAAAAAAGCACAATCGTTGCACGACTGTACCTAACCATAAACATCAATGCCTCTCTTAAAATCAATACACAGAAGTATATATTTTTAAACCTGCATATTTAGCTAAAAGAAATCCAGGTTAGCAGGCAATATTAACCAGGTGAAATTGTGTCATTTTGCGTTCATTGCACGCAGTCAGGGTATATGCAACAGTTTGGGCCTCCTGGCTCATTGCGAACTAATGTGCCAGAATTTCACGTAATTATGACATAACACTGAAGGTTGTGCAATGTAACAGGAATAACGTTTTGTTTTCGAGATGATAGTTTACGGATTCGACCTTATTAATGACCAAAGGCTCGTATTTCTGTGTGTTATTATATTATAATTAAGTCTAGGATTTGATAGAGCAGTCTGTCTGAGCGATGGTTGGCAGCAGCAGGCTCGTAAGCATTCATTCAAAATAGCACTTTCGTGCGTTTTGCCATCAGCCCTTCGCAATGCATTGCGCTGTTTATGACTTCAAGCCTGTCAACTCCCGAGATTAGGCTGGTGTAACCGATGTGAAATGGCTAGCTAGTTGGCCGGGTGCGCGCTAATAGCGTTTCAAACGTCACCCGCTCTGAGACTCTTTTTCCCTTCCTCTACATGGGTAACCCTGCTTCGAGGGTGGCTGTTGTCGATGTGTTCCTGGTTCGAGCCCAGGTAGGAGCGAGGAGAGGGATGGAAGCTATACTGTTACACTGGCAATACTAAAGTGCCTATAAGAACATCCAATAGTCAAAGGTATATAAAATACAAATTGTATAGAGAGAAATAGTCCTATAATAACTACAACCTAAAACATCTTACCTGGGAATATTGAAGACTCATGTTAAAAGGAACCACCAGCTTTCATATGTTCTCATGTTCTGACCAAGGACCTTAAACGTTAGCTTTTTTACATGGCACATATTGCACTTTTACTTTCTTCTCCAACACTTTGTTTTTGCATTATTTAAACCAAATTGAACATGTTTCATTATTTATTTGAGGCTAAATTGATTTTATTGATGTATTATATTAAGTTAAAATAAGTGTTCATTCAGTATTGTTGTAATTGTCATTATTACAAATAAATAAAAATGTTAAAAAAAAGAAATCGGCCGATTAATCGGTAGCGGCTTTTTTTTTTGGGTCATCCAACAATCAGTATCGGCGTTGAAAAATCATAATCGGTCGACCTCTAGTTCCTGTAACTCTGCTTTCTAGTGAGTTAATAAACTCATCTCCTACCATTCTGATAGGTTGGAGACTGTCAGAAAACGTGTCTGTAACGTTAATAATTTGGTTGTTATTCCATTGGTTACCTCTAGGCAGATGCCCCAGCTGAAGAGTGGCCCACACATTGAATATGGCACTCTTAACTGCAATCACTAGTAAAACCTCTCTCGTGAATGACCTCATTGCTGAGCGCAAAGTTGATTGCATGTTTCTCACTGACACATGGCTGTCTTCAGACTGTAGAGCCTCTCACCCCAGACTACAGCTTTTCATACTCTATCATTAAAAGGAACAAGGGTGGGGACAGCATCTATTTTTATTTATGCTCTCAGCTGTAAGGACATTTCATTTGGCGACTTTGGGTCTTTCAAACAGCATGCTATAGTTTTTCAATTTCAGCCACCAGTGCTGGCCATAACCCCGTATAGGCCACCAAAGCACTGCTTTACTGATTACACCAAGGGTGAGGCCAACCCACCTCTCCAAACTGTCCTTGGATTTAAGTGCTGCATTCGAGACTGTTGACAGATTGGAGAGGCTGGTTGGCCTCTCCGGTCCAGTTCTAAATTGGTTTAGGACCTATTTAACCGGTCGAGAGTTTGTCACTCTTGGTAAACATAACTCAGAAAATACTTATCACGGTGCGGGGTTCTACAAGATTCAATTTTGAGTCTGGTACTGTTCAGTTTATACAGTTGAAGTCGGAAGTTTACATACACTTTAGGTTGGAGTCATTAAAACTCACTTTTCAATCACTCCACAAATTTCTTGATCACAAACTATAGTTTTGGGCAGGTCAGTTAGGACATTTGTGCATGACAAGTAATTTTTCCAATAATTGTTTACAGATTATTTCACTGTATCACAATTCCAGTGGGTCAGAAGTTTACATACACTAAGTTGACTGTGCCGTTAAACAGCTTGGAAAATTCCAGAAAATGATGTCATGGCTTTAGAAGCTTCTGATAGGCTAATTGACATCATTTGATTCAATTGGAGGTGTACCTGTGGATGTATTTCATGGCCTACCTTCAAACTCAGTGCTTCTTTGCTTGACATCATGGGAAAATCAAAAGAAATCAACCAAGACCTCAGAAAAGAAATTGTAGACCTCCAGAAGTCTGGTTCATCCTTGGGAGCAATTTCCAAACACCTGAAGGTAGTGTATATAAACTTCTGACCCACTGGGAATGTGATGAAAGAAATAAAAGCTGAAATAAATCACTCTCAACTATTATTCTGACATTTCACATTCTTAAAATAAAGTGGTGATCCTAACTGACCTAAGACAGGGAATTTTTACTAGGATTAAATGTCAGGAGTTGTGAAAACTGAGTTTAAATGTATTTGGCCAAGGTGCATGTAAACTTCCGACTTCCAACTGTATATTTTACCCCTTGGCAGCTTTATCAGAGGCACAGCATTGATTTTCACTGCTAAGCAGAGTATACACAACTTTATATTTCTGTTACAAGAGGATTTTAGCTCCAAGATAAGACCGAGGTACTTATTTCTGGAGACAAAGCACAGAGAGTATCTGGCCGCACATTTTAATTCACAGGCAATACAAGACAAAACACCAGGTAAAAAACCTAGGTGTTATATTAGATTGTGAACTCAATTTCGAATCACACATTAGGAATGTGACCAAAATAGCTTTTAGACACCTGAGGAACATTGCCACAGTGCAGCCATTTCTCTCTCAGGCTGATACAGAGAGACTCATCATCCACACTTGTTACAAGCAGGCTTGACAACTTTAATGCTCTCCTGTCTGGTCTACCCAAGGATGCCGTTGTTCAACTGCAAAACATACAGAATGCTGCAGCACGGGTACTGACCAAGACCAGACGGAGAGCACACATTACACCGGTTTTAGGGTCTCTGCACTGGTTGCCTGTGAGTTTTAAAATGCATTAAGATTCTTCTTTTGTTTTAGTTTTTTTTAATCAATCCCCAACTGTGCACCCCAATACATGTTAGACATGCTTTTAAGTTATGTACCCAGTAGGTCCCCTGGCACTTGCCTTTTAACTATACCAAAGACCAGGACCAAGAGGCATGGCCAGGCAGCCTATAGTTACTATGCCCCCAGCCTGAGGGGGGGTCTGAAACTTCTGACATTTTTAAGAGAGAGATAGATAGATATATATATATATATATATATATATACACACCTTTTTAGCTTTACTTCTCCTTAGGATGCTTTTTAGTCATTCAGTTTTGAAATGTATAGTTCTTTTTTATTTTTACTCTTTTTTGTTGAGTAAATATTTCAGTTTTTATTTTCTTAGATGTTTCCTTGTCTGAAATGTGCTGCATAAATAAAGCTTGATTTGAATTGATTTAAAGTTTGTGCAGCCATGCTGGTCTGTAGTAGTTTGTGGTGGTCTGCAGTAGAAATGTCACTAGTCCGTAGTAATGACTGGATCTGTGGTGGTTTCACTAGTTTCATTACACCATAGTGATCTGTGGTGGTTTCACTAGTTTCATTACACCATAGTGATCTGTGGTGGTTTCACTAGTTTCATTACACCATAGTGATCTGTGGTGGAGTGTACTTACGATGGTCTCTCGGTGGGGGCCGAAGGCGGCTCCTGCTTCTCCTGCAGCATCATGCGGAAGCTGTTCACCTTCTCTTCAATCTCCTCAGCGGAGTACCTGTCATCAACACACACACAGATCAGCAGTTAATACTCGGCAGCTAACTCTCTCCTTCTGCCCCCCATATCTTCACCCTTTCTCTCCAAATATTTCAGCCCCTCCCATTCCTCTCTGAGGGGAATCGATTAAAATGGTCCGGCTGCCTGGAGTTTGCACTGGGTGAAAAGTGATTGCATTCGTTTTGGAACCGGGCTGCTTCCCCGGCGTGAACCAGGGCCCCCGCTCTGGCTGTCATCGCCTCCCCCCCAAAAAAGTGATGTTGGTTAAGCATGTGGAGTAATGAGTAGGATTCTGTGTTCACATATGAAATTGATTGCTTCATCTGCCTTCCCAATGGAAACTACTTTGAAAATGTGAACATATATATTTTATAGAAAACAGATGTTGCATGTTTCTAAACACCCCAACATGCTGAAAGGTTGACAAGATGACAGAGCGGTGCAGATTACCGTTCAATTTGACCAGGGCACGCCTTCATCAACGGCTTCGTCCGGTCATGTGACGGGCCATAGCCCAGTGCAACCCGGGCCAGGTTAATTAAATCCCCTTTCACCCTTACTCCTTCCTCCTCTCCCCCCCTGCTCCTCTCTACCTACCTGCCCATCCCTCCCTCCTTCACCTATCCACCCATCCCTCGCTCTTACCCCTGCTCTTCCATCATGTCCTGCAGCTCTGCACACTTGACCTCCAGTTGCCGCTTTCTCTGGTGTTCCAGGATCTCGGCGTTGGGCTGACGGTTCAGCTGGCTCTCCAGCCTCTCACGGTCCTTCTCATCTCGCTCGCCGCCACGCTCGTCCCGTGGACGCTTTGCCCGCACGCTCGACAGGTTGCGCTGCACATAGCCGTTGGTGCCGCTGCCTCGTGGCGTGGTCAGGCCAATGCCGTTGTACATGGCTCCTCTGTGGAGAGAGAGAGGAAGAAGGTCAGATAAGTGAGAGTATTAAAATGATGGTGACTGGAATGGTAGAGGGTAGGCCTATTTGTCAGTCCAGAACAGAATTGACAGCCTACAAACAGGTCACAATGTCAACCATATTAGCCTGGCAGACCAGTCAATTCACTGTTGTAAAGAAAAATGTTGGTCATAGTATCATAAGCCATCCACTCTGCACTATGGAGTTAGGCATGCCAATAAAGACTAAATGGGAGTGGATTGGGTAGGTACAATGCACAAATAGTTAATTATAACAATCCTGCCCTATAAACCATATTGATGATATAGAAGAGATTCCAAACTAGGCTACACTGTCATAAACTCCAAACACCTAGTTGGCAAGGTTGGGGTCAATAATGTTTTAATTCAGGAAGTATGATAAACATTTGGTATTTGAAATTCTGTTTACTTCCTGAATACAACAGATAACTTAGTAGACCATAATATAATCACCGATAGCTAGCCAACGTTAAGTAAAAAAATTTATTAAAAAAAGTGACCTGCTTTTGAACCCACCAATCTCTAGGTAAACAACGTTAACTAGCTACTGCTGTACCATACCACAACACTTTGCAACAGGAAAGAGACAAACAAGCCTAGCTAGCTAACGTTAGTAGTATGAGATTTGTCAGAAACTGAGATAGCTAATTAAGCTAGCTAGCTAACGTTACGCACTAAACTAGTAGTAGGGACAAATGGACGGCTACAATGAATCGTACATAGGTAGTTAGCGAAATAGCCAACGTTGGCGAACTAGCGGGCATTACGTCGAAATCAGTTGTTAACGTTACCTGACTAGCTAGTTAATGTTTTGACAAACACACACACACACTACTTGTGAGCATCATCTCCCCCAGTAACCACAAGGATCGAACCGAGGCTTGGAACTAGCCCCCTGCCTTACGGGCCAAACTTTGGCCCAAATAGGCCTTCTATCTAGGCTAGCTAGCAACTAACGTAGCTAGCTACCGTGCGCTATACACTTGTGGAATACATCAAAACAATATAGTTATCTAACGTTATTTGGACAGCAGTCAGGTCATTAGATGTTTTTTTGTCAGCTATAGTAGCTAGATATTGAAATAGTTTAACCCCGCATGGTAGCTAGCAACTACCGTGGCTAACGTAACGTTTCACAGTTAGCAAGTCAATTTAACATAGTAACGTTACCTCTGAGTTCCCCGCGAACGGAGACGATGAATGGAAGCAAATACACTGGCAAAAAAACCTAAATAAGACGACAATCGAAACAAAAGCAAATCGACTTCAAGTACTTCTTCGTAAAACAAACACCTAATGCCTGCGGATATCGTCACTGGTTGAACATCGGGGGAAAACCACGCGTGATGATGGCGACCCCAGACTCCGCATCTAAACTACATTTCCCATCTTCTTCTATGAGGTTTAACGGCGGTTGGCATTTCCCATGTTTCCCATTAACACGTTCCTTCTTCCTCTTCAAAGTTTTCTGTCGACTACACCTATTGTTGTCTAAACTTTTCACCTTGTTGACTTGATGCCAAAAGTAACAACAACCCTTCGTATGAGTTTATCTGCTGTATGAGTAGCCTAATGTGAATATATATTGTCCATGCCATGAATGGCAGCCCCCTTGTATCTTCAGGTTACCTAGTTCATTTAAAGGCACGATCTGTAATTTCAGAATTCCTATCACCTTGTTTACAATAAGGTAGATGATGGGGCTGGGGAAATTACACCTATACTGTCAAATTCATAAGTAGACAACTATTTGCATATTACTGACACCCATGAATCAACATGATTATCCATATAATAACTAACTGACACAGAATTCACAGCATTTTGCCAGTAAAAAAAACATGCAATGTTTATATGATCCTTTTTCAAACAGTCCCATTTTCCTCTCTTTCTTGTTGGCATTCGCCATTTATACATCAAGGTGATCAGCCAGCACCAGTGAGGGGTGGGTGTAGGGGTGTGCCAATGTGGGTAGGCCTCTATTTTAATGAATCCATTGAATATATTCCATATTCCATAACAAAGAAACCCATTATACATTTGTTTAGGCAGAAAGAAACATTATGAAACTGAGAACATTTATTTCAAAATAATATAATAGTCATTTTGAGTTTAATTATGTTACTGGTCTGTGCAGCCTATAGGCTACATGGCTGTTCCATACAAATACAATCAATAGTTTGTTATTTTGTTACTTTAACAGACAAGACACACATACATACCCTGCCCTGATAACAGTCAACACATATATTTTATAATAAGAATATAATGGAATATAACAGAATAACATATAAATAATATTTTCCCCAAACAACTTGAATTTCGTGGGACAAATGTGATATTTTGAGTCCATGCCCTTATTTTTGAGAGTTTGTAGGTGCTTGTATGTGCTTTAGAAACCTTATAATCTCTTTTCGAAAAGGGAGATTGTTTGATCCACGTTTCATCATTTTTGTATTTGTGTAAATAACAGCTGGTGCACGATATCTAAGGAAGTCTCAATGTTTTGCTCACCTAAGGCAGAGTATCTCATGATAAGATGTAGACCACACTATCTACCTAAAGAGTTGTCATCTGCATTTTTTGTAGCTGTCTACATACAACCACAGACCGATGCTGGCACTAAGACCACACTGAATGAGCTGTATTCCGCCATCAGCAAACAGGAAAACGCTCACCTAGAGGCTGCGCTCCTAGCAGCCGAGGACTTTAATGCAGGGAAACTTAGATCTGTCTTACCAAATTTCTATCAGCATGTTAAATATGCAACCAGAGGGGAAAAAAAACTCTGGACCACCTTTACTCCACACACAGTGATGCATACAAAGTTCTCCTTCGCCCTCCATTTGGTAATTCTGACCATAATTCTATCCTCCTGATTCCTGCTTACAATCAAAAATTAAAGCAGGAAGCACCAGTGACTCGATCAATAAAAAAAAAGTTGTCATATGAAGCAGATGCTAAACTACAGGACTGTTTTGCTAGCACCAACTGGAATATGCTCCAGGATTCCTCCGATGGCATTGAGGAGTACACCACATCAGTCATTGGCTTCATCAATAAGTGCATCGATGACGTCGTCCCCACAGTGACTGTACGTACATACCCCAACCAGAAGCCATGGATTACAGGCAACATCTGCACTGAGCTAAAGTCTAGAGCTGCCGCTTTCAAGGAGCGGGACTCTAACCCGGAAGCTTATAAGAAATCCCGCGCTACCCTCCGACAAACCATCAAACAGGCAAAGTGTCAATACAGGACTAAGATCGAATCGTACTACACCGGCTCTGACGCTCGTCGGATGTGGCAAACCATTACAGACTACAAAGAGAAGCACAGCCGAGAGCTGCCTAGTGACATGAGTCTACCAGACGAGAAAAACTACTTCTATGCTCAATTCGAGGCAAATAACACTGAAACATGCATGAGAGCACCAGCTGTTCCGGAAGAATGTGTGATCACGCTCTCCGCAGCCGATGTGAGTAAGACCTTTAAACAGGTCAACATTCACAAGGCCGCAGGGTCAGACGGATTACCAGGACGTGTACTGTGAGCATGCACTGACCAACTGGCAAATGTCTTCACTGACATTTTCAACCTCTCCCTGTCTGAGTCTGTAATACCAACATGTTTTAAGCAGACCACATAGTCCCTGTGCCCAAGAACACTAACGTAACCTGCATAAATGACTTCCGACCCGTAGCACTGTAGCCATGAAGTGCTTTGAAAGGCTGGTCATGGCTCACATCAACACCATTATCCCAGAAACCCTAGACCCACTCCAATGTGCATACCGCCCAAACAGATCCACAGATGATGCAATATCTATTGCACTCCACACTGCCCTTTCCCACCTGGACAAAAGGAACACCTACGTGAGAGTGCTATTCATTGACTACAGCTCAGCGTTCAACACCATAGTGCCCTCAAAGCTCATCAATAAGCTAAGGACCCTGGGACTAAACACCTCCCTCTGCAACTGGATCCTGGACTTCCTGACGGGCTGCCCCCAGGTGGTAAGGGTAGGTAACAACACATCCACCACGCTGATCCCAAAACGGGGGCGTGTTCAGTCCCCTCCTGTACTCTCTGTTCACTCATGACTGCACGGCCAGGAACAACTTATATATAGGGAGGAAGTCAGAGGGGAGGAAGTCAGTACATAACTGCAGCCAAGCTTAATACCATCCAGGACCTCTAAACCAGGTGATGTCAGAGGAAGGCTCTAAAAATTGTCAAAGACTCCAGCCACCCTAGTCATAGACTGTTCTCTCTGCTACTGCACGGCAAGTGGTACCCACTATAGATGCCAAATTGTTGCCATACCAAGTGGTGATGCAGCCAGTCAAGATCCTCTCGATGGTGCAGCTGTAAAACTTTTTGAGAATCTGAGGTCTTATTAAAAATCTTTTCAGCCTCTTGGAGCGGGAAGAGGCCTTGTCGTGCCCTCTTCATGACTGTTGGTGTGTTTGAACCATGATAGACCCTTAGTGATGTGTGACGACCCTCCCACTCTGTCTGCCGAATTATTTCTCTTTGCTCTTGTTTTCCTTAATAGGATGTCGGTGGGCGGAGCCGGGAGGGTCGTCAGCGAAATGGGATACACCTGGGCTCGGGTGTGTCCCGGGATAAATACACCTCTTCCCCATTCATTGAGGAGACTCTCTCCATGCAGACACACTGATAGAGTTTGGTTGTGGCATTTTTTGTGGTCGTTTTGTTTGTTTGTTTGTTTGTTTGTTTGTTTGTTTGTTTGTTTTGTTTTGTTTGTTTGCTTTTGCACCTTTCAACACCCCTCATTATCACATTTATGCACTCAAACACTCACTTACACTACTGATTACTGACTACACACACCATTGTTAATTTTATTTAGTTTACTCCAGTTAATAAATATATTTTGTTATTCCTTATCTCCACTTTGTCTCCTTTTTGTTACGAACTTTGAACCGGTTCGTGACAGATGTGGCCACAGAGGAACTTGAAGCTCTCTACTCAATCCACTACATCACCGTTGATGTGAATGGGGCCGTGCTCGGCCCTCCGTTTCCTGTAGTCAACGATCAGCTCCTTTGTCTTACTGACGTTGAGGGAGAGGTTGTTGTCCTGGCACCACACTGCCAGGTCTCTGACTTAATCTCTGTAGGCAATCTCATCGTTGACGGCAAACTTAATGATGGCGTCTGAGTCGTGCATGGCCACGTAGTCATGGGTGACCAGGGAGTACAGGAGGGAACTAAGCATACACCCCTGAGGGGCCCCCGTGTTGTGGGTCAGTGTGGCGGATGTGTTGTTGCCTACCCTCATCGCCTGCGGGTGGCCCGTCAGGAAGTCCAGGATGCAGTTGCAGAGGGAGGTGTTCAGTCCCAGGGACCTTAGCTTAGGAATGAGTTTCAAGGGCACTATGGTGTTGAACACTGAGCTGTAGTCAGTAAACAGCATTCTCACGTAGGTGTTCCTTTTGTCCAAGTGGGAAAGGGCAGTGTGGAGTGCAATAGAGATTGCATCCTGTTGGGGGAGGTATGTGAATTGGAGTGGGTTCAGGGTGTCTGGGATGATGGTGTTAATGTGAGCATTGACCCACCTTTCAAAGCATTTCATGGCTAAAGATGTGAGTGCTAAGGTGCGATAGTCATTTAGACAGGTTACCATGGCATTCTTGGGTAAAGGGACTATGGTGGTCTACTTGAAACATGTAGGTATTACAGACTGGGTCAGGGAGAGTTTGAAAATGCCTGTGAAGACACTTGCCAGCTGGTCAGCTCATGAGTCCTGGTAATCCAGGTCCCGTTAATAGAATAATCTCGAACGAAGCTCATCTTTTCATCTTCTCAGTGTCAGGGATTAGGGCCTGGTCCCGGTTGAACAGTATGTCCTTTGCGGCCGAGTCATTGAAGTAGAATTCTTCATCCAAATCAAGGTTAGTGATCATTGTTCTGATGTCCAGAAGCTATTTTCAGTCATAGGAAGTTATGACGGAAGCATTATGTACAAAAAAAAGTTATGATCAATGCAAAAAAAACACAAAAAAGCATAATTGGTCAGGAGCCCGTAAAACGGCCGCTGTACTTGCCGGCGCCATTCTCTTAGTTACACCAGAGTTACATCAGAGGTCTGTACATTCTCACGCGGTTCCACCTCGGTGGAAGAAAGCAATCATCACCCCTCTTCCCCAAAAGCCTTCTCCCAAAGAAAACAAAGACTGTATAGCTGTTGCTCTGTCCTCCATTGTAATCAGTTGTCTTGAAAAAATCATGGTGTGTAAGCTTCACTCAGACTAAACACACTGTTAGACCTGTATCAGTTTGCTTACGAATACAAGCGTGGCACTGATGAAGCGATCTTCAGCATAGTGCATCTCATCCTGCAACATCTGGAGAACCCCAAGGCTTATGCTCGACTGCTATTTGTGAATTTTAGTTCAGCCTTTAACATCTTGCAGCCACACATCCTCCTCAGTCAACTCAGACAGATGTCAGTCAAACCCTATACCATCAGGCGGTATCACTCATTTCTGACCAACAGGAGCCCAAGGTCATTGAGGTGCCCCCCAAGGCTGAGAGTTCACCCATCCTATTCACACAGTATACAAATAAATGTACAAGTAGACACCCTGATAACTATATTGTCCAGTTTTCTGATATTTCCATTCTCAGTCTAGTGTATAGACACTGACACTACTGTGTATATGTCAGAGATACAAAGGTTTGTGTAGTGATGTGATGACCGCCACCTCATCCTAAATGTCCAGCAAACTGTGGAAATGTTTTTTGACCCCAAATCTATTGGTGACCACTCACCTGTGGTGGTCCATAACGTGGACAATACTCAGGTCCACTCTTACAAATGCTCTAGTGTACAACAATGCCTTTATTTTCTGCATAGGTTCAGGGTTTTTGGAGTCAAACAGAAGGGCATGCTCCTATTCTACCAGGCTGTCATATAGAGTATTCTATTCTATGGCATTTCAGCCTGGTTTGGCAAGTTGTCAGTTACTTTAAAATAACAAATCATTTGCCTGGTCCAGACAGCCATGAAGGTGATACAGTAGGTGTGAGGGAGCTATGCATTGCAGACTGTGTTTATGAACAAACAATCATGAGACTAACCCTCCCATGTACTCCACCTAGAGTTTCAGCTTCTCCCCTCAGGCATTGTCACGACTTCCGCCGAAGTCGGCTCCTCTCCTTGTTCGGGCGGCGTTTCGGCGGTCGACGTCACCGGCTTTCTAGCCATCGCCGCTCCATTTTTAATTTATCCATTTGTTTTGTCTTGTTCCCTGCACATCTGGTTTTCATTCCCCAATCACACTACATGTATTTATTCCTCTGTTCCCCTCATGTCTTTGTGTGTGATTGTTTCGTGCTACGTGTCATTTTTGATGCGCTATTTCTGGTGTGCGTTTATCCCGTGGTTTATATCACGAGGTATGTTTATTTGTTTGTACTTTATTATTGTGACTGTTGGCGCGTTTTTGCACTTTGGCATATTGGATGGAGGATTCGACGCAGTGGCGTCCGTCTGTTGGTTTCTCCTGCCTAAATAAAGTGTGCGCCTGTTCACAACTCTCTGCTCTCCTGCACCTGACTCCGCTCCCAGTACGCACACCATTGACAGGCAGACGCAACAGGGTTCCTCATTGTAAGCTGAGCAGATATAGGCAATCCATCCCCGTCAGTCAAACTCCTAAACAGCAGTATATACAGTATATAGTAGATATACACTGAGTGTACAAAACACAAGGAACAGTTATTTCCATGACGTAGACTGACCAGGTGAATCCAGGTGAAAGCTATGATGCCTTATTGATGTCCACTTCATTCAGTGTAGATGAAGGGGAGGAGACAGGTTAAAGAAGGTTTTTAAGCCTTGAGACAATTGAGACATGGATTGTGTGTGTGCCATTCAGAGGGTGAATGGGCAAGACAAAAGATTTAAGTGCCTTTGAACAGGTATGATAGTAGGTGCCAGGCGCACCGGTTTGTGTCAAGAACTGGAATGCTGCGTGTGACCCCCCCAAACCCCACTTTGAGAACCACTGATCTACGAGGCATTTATTCAGTGATTTTCTTCTTTGTCTAAACTGTATGCGTTTATTCATTCACCACTAGGATGTTGCTGGGCCCAGTACAGGCAGTGTGGTCCCCTCATCTTCTGGTCCCAGTGACGCTAGACGATTCACAGACAGCTCAGCTGCTGCAGCAGAGTCACGTGCAGTGGAGGTAGGAAGACAAAACAGAGAGACAGACACACTTACACACACACGCGGTCAATACTGCTGCTACTATTTACTTTATAGCATATACCAGCATATTCTGTAGTATTCATAGTTTATATAACGGGTGGGTCTAATCCTGAATGCTGATTGGTTAAAACGGCATTCCAGCAGGTGTCTATTCCACAAGTTACCACAGGCTAAATCTAGACCTTAAAATTACTATTTACTCTGTTCCATCTGACTGTGCAATCCACTGTCTCATCAGCCCAGCCAAGCAATTTATAAACTTGATCATCACTATAAAAAGCATCTAGACATTATCTCACATTTCTTTTAGACTAACATTTAGTTTTTTCGACAGCGGAGTTTTGTATAGACCTTGAAGTCTGTCTCCGACATTTGCAACATTGTTTCAATATTCAAATTCGATCTCCAGCTGTCCAATAGTAATGAACGTGTCAGGAGTCGGGACGAGACAGACAGGCAGGCAGTGTTTCAAAGCCAATTGAAATCCTGAATCAGCTGGCATAATTTTTATGGATATATACAAAGAAATGTAAATTAGAAAAAGGTGAAAGTTTTGCAGTCTTTCCAGCTTCAGTTTGAAGTGATTGTGTTAGCTGTGTTGTTGGCTAGCTCCTCTGAACAACAGTGTCCTGACGAATGAGCACATTTTATATGCCAGGCGAAATCATTAGCAAATTTTTATGGATGTATCCAAATAAATGTCACTAGAAAACAGCTTAAACAATGCAAATGCAGCTACTTTGCTGTTATTCTGGCTGCACTTTTTGATGTGACTGTAAGTTAGCTGTAGTTGGCTAGCAAGCAAGGGATAAGAACGTTGCCAGCCAGTATGGCAATGGAACATTTAGAACGAATGACTGGGTCGTGTCCATAGATACAGAACAAAAAGACTAAACGACTGGGTCACGTCTCTAGCAACTGACCCAATAGAACAAATGACCAGCCTGCTTAGGTAGCAACCCTAGATTTGTGCCGGGACTATATCTTGTGGAAGGAAGAAATGGTATGAATATATTTCTCAAAATATTTTTTAAAATGAAAATATGTCAATCATTATTTGAAAATGTTACCCGTTGTGTAAAAATGATAATGCCCGCAAAGCCGGTGATGAAGGATATATTGGCACAACACCCGTGCCAATTATATCCTCCGAACACCGGCTTCTCGGGCATTACCACTTAAATATTCAACATATTCATTGTGTCTATATTCCTATTACCCTTCCTGCTTCTTCTTTAAAAAATGATTTATCTATTACTTGGTTGTATTTTTGTATCAAGGCACAATGCGAGGCCCAGATGCAGACACAGGAGGCAGATGGTTGGAGTCTTACAATGTTTATTAATCCAAAAAGGGGTAGGCAAGAGAATGGTCGTGTACAGGCAAAAGGTCAAAACCAGTTCAGAGTCCAATAGGTACCGAAGGGCAGGCAGATTCAAGGTCAGAGCAGGCAGGATGATCAGGCAGGCAGGAAAGTAGTCCAGAGTCAGGAAGGGGTCAAAACTGGGAAGACTAGCAAAAGAGAATAGAAAAGGAGTACGGGGGAAAACAAGCTGGTTGACTTGACTATAAATGTTAGCATATTTATTAAAAAAAACAACAACTGAAATATCACATTTACCCCTGTTCAAAAGTTTGTGGTCACTTAGAAATGTCCTTGTTCTTGAAAGAAAATAAACATTTTTGCCCATTAAAATAACATCAAAATGATCAGAAATACAGTGTAGACATTGTTAATGTTGTAAATGACCATGGTCGTTGGAAACGGCAGATATTTATTGGAATATCTACATAGGCATACAGAGGCCCATTATTAGCAACCATCACTCCTGTGTTCCAATGGCACATCGTCTTAGCTAATCCAAGTTTATCATTTTAAAAAGCTAATTGATCATTAGAAAAACATTTTGCAATTATGTTAGCACAGCTGAAAACTGTTGTGCTGATTAAAGCAGAAATAAAACTGGCCTTCTTCAGATTAGTTGAGTATCTGGCGCATCAGCATTTGTGGGTTCGATTACAGGCTCAAAATGGCCAGAAACAAAGAACTTTCTTCTGAAACTCGTCAGTCTATTCTTGTTCTGAGAAATGAAGGCTATTCCATGCGAGAAATTGCCAAGAAACTGAAGATCTCTTACAGCGCTTTGTACTACTCCCTTCACAGAACAGCTGTGGCTCTAACCAGAATAGAAGAGGAGTGGGAGGCCCTGGTGCACAACTTAGCGAGAGGACAGGTACATTAGAGTGTCTAGTTTGAGAAACCGACGCTTCACAAGTCCTCAACTGGCAGCTTCATTAAATAGTACCCGCAAAACACCAGTCTCAACGTCAACAGTGAAGAGGCGACTCCGGCACTCTGGCCTTCTAGGCAGAGTTGCAAAGAAAAAGCCGTATCTCAGACTGGCCAATAAAAAGAAAAGATTAAGATGGGTAAAAGAATACAGGCACTGGACAGAGGAAGATTGGAAAAAGTGTTATGGACAGACGAATCGAAGTTTGAGGTGTACGGATCACAAAGAAGAACATTCGTGAGATGCAGAAAAAATAAAAAGATGCTGTAGGAGTGCATGACGCCATCTGTCAAGCATGGTGGAGGCAATGTGATGGTCTGGGGGTGCTTTGGTGGTGGTAAAGTGTGAGATTTGTTCAGGGTAAAAGGGATCCTGAAGAAGGAAGGCTATCACTCCATTTTGCAACACCATGCCATACCCTGTGGATGGTGCTTAATTGGAGCCAATTTCCACCTACAACATGACAACGACCCAAAGCACAGCTCCAAACTATGCTTTAGGGAAGTAACAGTCAGCTGGAATTCTGTCTATAATGGAGTGGCCAGCAGTCACCGGATCTCATCCCTATTGAGCTGTTGTGGGAGCAGCTTGACCGTATGGTACGTAAGAAATGTCCATCAAGCCAATCCATCTTGTGGGAGGTGCTTCAGGAAGCATGGGGTGAAATCTCTTCAGATTACCTCAACAAATAGACAACTAGAAAGTGACCCCAAACTTTTGAACAGTAGTGTAAGTATTCAGACACTTTACTCTGTACTTTGTTGAAGCACCTTTGGCAGTGATTACAGCCTCGAGTCTTCTTGGGTATGACACTACAAGCTTAGCACACTGTATTTGGGGAGTTTCTCCCATTCTTATCTGCAGATCCTCTCAAGCTCTGTCAGGTTGGAAGGGGAGCGTCGCTGCTCAGCTGTTTTCAGGTTTCTTCACTCCTGTGTTGTCTTGGCTGTGTGCTTACGGCCGTTGTCCTGTTGGAAGATGAACCTTTGCCACAGTCCTGAGCGATCTGGAGCAGGTTTTCATCAAGGATCTCTCTGTACTTCGCACTGTTCATCTTTCCCTCGATCCTGACTAGTCTCCCAGTCCCTGCCACTGAAAAACATCCCCACAGCATGATGCTGCCACTACCATGCTTCACCGTAGGGATGTTGCCAGGTTTCCTCCAGACGTAACGCTTGGCATTAAGGCCAAAGGGGTCAATCTTGGTTTCATCAGACAAGATTATCTTGCTTCTCATGGTCTGAGAGTCCTTTAGGTGCTTTTTGGCAAACTCAAATCAGGCTGTCATATGCCTTTTACTGAGGAGTGTCTTCTGTCTGGCCACTCTACCATAAAGGCCTGATTGGTGGAGTGCTGCAGAGATCGTTACCCTTCTGGAAGGTTCTACCATCTCCACAGACGAACTCTGTCAGAGTGACCATCGGGTTCTTGGTCACCTCACTGACCAAGGCCCTTCTCCCCCGATTGTTCAGTTTGGCCGGGCAGCCAGCTCTAGGAAGAGTCTTGGTGGTTCCAAACTTCTTCCATTTAAAAATTATGGAGGCCACTGTTCTTGGAGACCCTCCAATGCTGCAGACATTATTTGGTACCCTTCCCCAGATCTGTGCCTCGACACAATCCTGTCTTGTGACTGTAAGTTAGTTTGATGTGACTGTAAGTTAGCCGTAGTTGGCTAGCTAGCAAGCAAGGGATAAGAACGTTGCCAGCAAGTATGGCAATGGAACATTTACAACGAATGATGGAGGCCACTGTTCTAGGGGACCCTCCAATGCTGCATAAATGTTTTGGTACCCTTCCCCAGATCTGTGCCTCGGCACAATCCTGTCTCGGAGCTCTATGGACAATTCCCTTGACCTCATTGCTTGGTTTTTGCTCTGACATGCACTATCAACTATGGGACCTTATATAGACATGTGTGTGCCTTTCCAAATCATGTCCAGTCAATAGAATTTTGACTCCCATCAAGTTATAGAAACATCTCAAAGATAACCAATGGAAACAGGATGCACCTGAGCTCAATTTCATATCTCACAGCTAAGGGTCTGAATACTTATGTAACTAAGGCATTTCTGTTTTTTATTTTTAAGAAATCTGCAAAGATTTCTAAAAAACGGTTTTCTCTTTGTCATTGAAGGAAAAAATTGTTTATTCCATTTTAGAACAAGGCTGTAACGTAGCAAAATGTGGAAAAAGGGAACGGGTCTGAATACTTTCCAAATGCACTGTATGGCACAGTTAAGGAGAGCCTGAATTCACAACCACGATGATGCTAGTCCTAACAGACAGTAAACCAGATAATGTTGATGCTCAAGCCCATCATCAAGTTGAGGAAAGAGAGGCAAATGCCCCATAAAAGTCAGAGGACAACAAGGAGAATCACAGACAGAGTGACAGAGGAGCTCAAGTGTGCGGGTGCAGTGATGTGATGTGGGCTGGTGTGGCTAAAATGTCAGGGCTGAATTTTTGTCCCAGTCTGCCCCCGATGCTGGTTGAAATTAGATGAAAACGGTGCTGGTTGATTACTTTTTGTAAATCCAAATGTGTTTTACATGTAGACTCCACGTCACAATACGTTGACAAATTATGCTAAAACAATGTTGATTCAACCAGCTTGGCTATAACGGACTAACATTCGAATTGGAGTTGATGACAACGCAACACATAAAATACACAACTTGAAGCAATGTCACGCTGTATTGCGATAGGAGACAGGCGCAGGAATACGTAATAGGGGCTTTTATTTCTCCCGTCCAAAATAAAGTACGTCATGAAAACGACGGGGACGAAGCCCAAAACAGACACGTAAATATATAACACAGGGATGTAATCCAAACAAAAGAGGGAGGTGTAAACCTCTAAATAATACATGGGACGAGACCGGTAATAACAAGTGCCCCATAACACGAAAGCCGATACAACAGAGCACAGGTACTCACAAGAACAACGGACATGGGGACAATAATCGACAAGGACAATTGGGAACAGAGGGCACATATATACACATACTAATCAGGGGGAATGGGAACCAGGTGTGCGTAATGAGACAAGACAGTTGGTGGTAATGAATCCAGTTCAGTGACGGCTAGAAGGCCTGTGACATAGACCTCCGGAGCCGGTGAAAGGAATGAGCAGCAGTACCGGGAGGATCCGTGACAAACAACCACATATTTCGCAATGGAACATGTTCTGATTGTCCAGTGATGGGTCAAGCCTCAACACGCCTATAATGTATTTATTCATCAAAACCGGGCCCTTTTGTGCCGCAACCAGCTACTAAGACCATAATTCCAGCAGTGAAAATAGCTAAAATATCTCTGCCACACCTGTGTGTCTATAGCGCCACCACCAGCGTTTAGATTTACCATTGCGTTAGGTTTGTTAAAATAGGGCCCTATATGTTAGTGTTTCCTTTAGTTTTCCAGTTACCTGTAGATTCCAGCAATGCAACAGTGGAAAAGGGACTTTTGACTTGGTTAGCCCCGCAAACAGGATAGATTTGAATAAGTGTGATACAGCAAAGATGGTGGTATACGGCTTTTTCCAAAGAGAGTATAGAGTACATGAAGAGTTCCAGGAACTGCTTCTCCAATAAAAATCCCCCGATCACTCTTGTAGCCAATTTAATGGCAACGTCATACGCAGAAACACGTCATCAGGTCATTTCAAGCTGAACTGTGCATGTGCAGGCAGTCAAATTGAAAGCACTCTTTTGATAGAAGGTAGTTTTTGACCATATTGGGAACTTCACGAGGCTGTAGTTAGCTAGTTCTAGTTGCCATGGTGCCCTAGTAGCAGCCTAAGCACAGAGCGCTATAGAAATTAATTATTATTATTACTTAAAGTAACTGTCCAATGTTTCCAGATTTCTATGAAATATGAACTAAAATGTACCCCAAGAGAATGGTGAGGGCGTATACCGTCATTAAAAAATATTAATGCGAGCAGACTGCTGATTGGTCAGATCTGTTTAAGATACAAGTTTGAGGTGTTTTTTTTAATGTTTTTTTTTCTCCAATTTATGCTTTGGCCACAAATACGAGTAGGCTATAGGGCGAGTCAACGACATTATTTGGGTATGAGTTAATAGAATATGAACTTTTAAAAGTGAGATGTTCACTGGACAGTTACTTTAAGAAATTGGCTCAAATCTAGGTTTTGCATTTAGATTGAGAAAATTAACATCTAAAAAATAATTTGTTACTGGTCTGTTTGGAACTCTGGTTTTAAAAACGTGTGGCGTTGCCTGTTCCTCTCTGAAATGTAATTGAACCTTTATTTAACTAGGCAAGTCAGTTAAGAACAAATTCTTATTTACAATGATGGCCAACGCTGGGCCAATTGTGCGCCACCCTATGGGACTCCCAATCACAGCCAGATGAGATGCAGCCTGGATTCAAACCAGGGACTGCAGTGACAGCTCTTGCACTGAGATGCAGTGCCTTAGACCGCTGCGCCACTCGGGAGCCCAGAATAGTCATAGGGTGTCTCCCAAATGGCACCCTATTCCCTATATAATAAAATACTTTTGACCCTATGGGCCCTGGTCAAAAGTAGTGCACTATATACTGTAGAATAGGGTGGCTCAGTTGGTAGAGCATGGTGGTTGCAACGCCAGGACTGTGGGTTTGTGTGACGATCGTCGTAAGGAGTAGACCAAGGTGCGCTTGTTGAGTGCTCATGATAAATATTTATTATTAACTCAGAACACTATACAAAAACAATAAACAAAGAAACACGAACGTCACGTTCTGCAGGCTTCACTGAGCAATACAAAAACAAGATCCCACAACACCAGGTGGAAAAATCCCCTACTTAATTATGATCACCAATTAGAGACAACGAGGACCAGCTGCCTCTAATTGGAGTTCATCCCAAACAAAACCAACATAGAAATACAAAACTAGAACATGAACATAAATACAAAACATAGAAAACCACCCCGTCACCACGCCCTCACCTACTCTACCATAGAAGAATAACAGCTTACCATGGTCAGGACGTGACAGTACCCCCCCCCCAAAGGTGCAGACTCCGAATGCAACTAAAAAACAAAAGGGAGGGTATGGAGGGTAACAAGTGTCTATGGCGGCACTGGTGCAGTACCCAGAACCTTATCATCCAGCGAATCCTCCAGTAGAGGCGGCGGCTCTGGTTCGGGGCATAACCCCCGCTCCGCCCCGCTGATCCCTCTGCTTCTGTGCCACTGGACCATCGCCGGAGGCTCTGTACTGAAGGCCGCCGCTGGAAGTTCCGGCCTTCGGGCCGCCTCAGGAGGTTCCGGCCTTCGGGCCGTCTCAGGAGGTTCCGGGCTGCGGGCCGTCTCAGGAGGTTCCGGGCTGCGGGCCGTCTCAGGAGGTTCCGGACTGGGGACCGTCGCTACAGGCTCCATGCCATGGATCATCACTGCAGGCTCTGCGCCTTGGATCACCACTGGAGGCTCTGTGCCATGGATCATCACTGGAGGCTCCGGGCCATGGATTATCACTGGAGGCTTCGTGCCATGGATCATCTCTACAGATTCCGGGCCATGGATCATCCCTACAGGCTTCTTGCCATGGATTATTCCTACAGGCTCCGGGCCATGGATCATCACTGGAGGCTTCGTACGTGGAGCCGGAATAGGTCTCACCGGACTAGGGAACGTTGCTGGAGGCTCTAGACTAGGGAACGTCGCTGGAGGCCGGGTGAGCAGAGCAGGCACAGGGTATACTGGGCCGTGGAGGCGCATTGGAGGTCTGGAGCTTATGGCTGGCACAACCCATCCTGGCTGGATGCTTGCTTTAGCCTGGCAAGTGCGGGGCGTGGGCACAGGACGAACTGGGCTGTGCAGGCGCACTGGCGACACAGTGCGTAGCGCTGGCGCAGGATATCCTGGACTGAGAAGGCGAACTGGAGACCAGGAGTGCTGAGCCGGCACCACCCTTCCTGGCTGAATGCTCAACCTAGCACGGCGAATGCAGGGCGTGGGCACAGATCGCACCGGACTGTGAATGCGCACTGGCGATACAGTGCGCATCACTGCAGATCACGGTGCTTGCTTCTTCACTCGCTCCCCATGGTAAGCACGGGGAGTTGGCTCAGGTCTCCAGCCAAACTCCCCGTGTGCCTCTCGTGCTTCCGTCGTTGCCGTGCTCGTAACGTTGCCGTTCTGCTCTTGCTGCCTCCACCTGTTCCCATGGGAGGCGATCCCATCCAGCCTGGATCTCCTCCCCGTCCAGGATCTGTTGCCATTCAAAATGTCCTCCCAGGTCCACTCCTGATCACGCTGCTCGGTCCTTTGGTGGTGGGAGATTCTGTGACGATCGTCGTAAGGAGTAGACCAAGGTGCAGCGTGCTCATACATCAACTTCACCACATGCATCCTCCATTACCTGGAGAAGAGGCATGCATGCGAGGGGATGGCAGTTATACACCTTCCATTGCCATGCCGGAAAAAAATCTACAATTGGGTTTAAGAATGGGGAATATGGTGGAAGGTATAGAACAAACTGTGGGTGGTCGATGAACCAGTTGCGGACCAGAGCAGCCCGGTGGAAACTCACGTTGTGCCAGATGACAACATACCTGGGCTGCTCTGGTCCACCCCTCTGCTCGGCTGGAATGAAGATGCCATGTAGTGTGTCCAGGAATGTGATGAGAATGGGGGTGTTGTAGGGACCAAAATTGGCATGGTGATGGAGGATGCCTTGCTGGCTAACGGCTGCGCACATGGTGATATTTCCTCCACTCTGTCCAGGGACATTCACAATGGCCAAAAATGTTCCGTCCCCATCCCCCTCTTTTGGCTAGGTTGAAGCCAGCCTCAATGTAAATATAAACGTGCTGAATTGCAACGCCGTCCAACTCCAAGACTCTGAAACAGACAAGACAATGTGACATAGACCTAGAGCAGTCAATATGGTGAGGCACAATACACTGGATTACAGTACTGGAATGTGTCTATACAGTGCTGATATGAAATTTGCACATATTCATAGCGCTGTTCTTTAACCATCTGAGTTTCGCTCAAATGGCACCCTGTAGACCCGTTTCAAGCCCACCTGGTGAATGTTATTGAATATTGTGTTGTCTGCAATTATGTGGTTCTGGATTTCTCGTAGTCTAATGGTATCGTTTGCCACCGCCATGTTCACAATAGTGGTCTCCTGTTCTGGTGTGAACAGCCGGTGTCTTCCACCATGGCCTGACCGTCTCTCAGTTCTGCAGAAGATCCACAAATATGATTGGTTACAGTAAGCTAAAATAATCTATTTTCTTTCAATATGAAATGACGTTACTGTAACATTGGCCAAACAATCACTGAGTAACATAGTCCTACTGATATGTCAGACTGCAGTATACATACAGAGAGCGTAGTGTAGATGGTAGGTAACTTATCGGTTCTCATTTCTGAGTGTACCGTGTAGTGGCTCAGGTTGGGCTGAACTCTGCCCAGCCTCCCTCATACTCAACTCATACTCCCTGATCGCATCGGAGACAACTGTCCTTCCACGTCCTCTTACTCTCACTCCTTCACCTCTAGCTCTTGCTTCACCATTGACTTCCATTTTCCTCCAAAAACAGGAGAGCGCATCTGTGGCCTTTTATAGTGCTAAAGCTCTGACTTATAAGTGAACAATTCAGCAACTAGTGTTTACACCAATTGGGTGTTGCCAATTGGTGTAGAGCTTGGCATTGTGATTGGCGTTGCTTTCCAAAGGGACTAAAGAGATTTTAATTTTGAATGTTGTGCCTAATGTAGAGAACTGTGTATGTAGTGTTTTGCAAAAAGTGGGATATAGAATTGAAAACTGAGTGTAAAGCAGGAATTGTGCTTGCAATTTTGCAGACTTGGTACATTTACATTTAAATGGTACATGAGTTTCAGGTTTCGGTGATTGCATTTCAACTTCCAATTTTAGTGTGTAAACAAATTGGGAAAACTAATTTATTTGTGAAAAATAAAAAGGTGAAACAAAAAAAGAATTCATGAAATTCCAGGGCTGCAATAATTACATGTATAGTATAATCACTCATACTGTATAGTACTGTGAGGGTTCTAGTTCTCCCTCTCTCCTGCATTTGGCCACAAGTTCTCATCAACATCACATCTTATGTCTTCTCTGGTGATGCATCTTGGAAAGTTTCTTCTGGAATGTCTAATCCAACCCTGGCAGTCTTCAGGAGAAGTGTCTCCACACCCCACATTCATGACATCCAGTAAGGACATCTGGTCATGTGGATAGTGGTCATAAACCTTCCACCTCCACGCAGAGAAAAACTCCTCTATGGGGTTTAGGAAGGGGGGAGTATGGCTGCAGGAATAGTAATGACATCCTGGGATGTGTGGGAAACCAGTCTGTGATTGCAGCAAAACCAGTCTGACTGCAGCAGAGTGGAGGAATGCCACATTATCCCACACAACAACGAAGGGAAGGGAGTTTCTTGCCCCTCTCTCCTCTGCCAGCACAAGTCGATTATGCAGGTCATCCAGAAAATAAATTAGCCTCTCTATTGTAGGGGCCAATGAGTGGTTTCTGTAACAGCAAACCATCATTGGACAGTGCTGCACACATGGTGATGTTAGCTCCTCTGGCCTGGGACATCCACGGTTGCTCTCTGTACAATCACATTTTTTCCCCTGCGGCATGTTTTTGCCAGGTTGAATCCAGCTTCATCCACAAAGAGGAATGTATGTGCAGTTTGCCTGGCTTCCATCTCCATTACTCTAAAATACAGTAAATCCACAGTTTTACAGTACTCTACATTATGCATAGCTGTGTATGTACCCTGTTTGGTTATTGAACAGACATCTTACCTGGACATATCGATACCGGAGTTCTTTCACACGTTTCTCTCAAAGGGTACAGCGTACAACTGCTTTATCCTTATTTTATGTTTCTCTAGGACTCACATTCCCAAAAGTGACATTGTCTGCCAGCACTCTGCCCTGAGTTTCCCACAGTTTTATTGCATTGTTGCCAGTTACCATGTCAACAATGGCAATTTCCTGCACATTGATAATATTCTGCCTCTCCCTCCTGTGGGAGGCAACCTTCGGATCCTACTGAAAAACACAAAACAATCAATACATTTCAAAATGTCACTACATGTAAAAATGTGAACATAATGTATTGTACTGTAATATGTAGTTAAATTATCATTGAAGGATGCACATCTCAGCCGTTTGGCCAGAAAATGCGTACTATTGATGCAACTGTTGAACGCCGCAGAGTTGGTTGCACCCTTAAACCAGCCTCTTTCAAAGAGAGACCATGGTTTACAACATAGTCAATAATTGTGGCCCTTATCTCATCAGAGACCACCGCTCTTGGTCTTCCTCTCCTTTGTCCTCCACGCATTCTCCCTCTCCCTGACACTCTTCTTTCCCCACCAACCTGTCTTCCTTGATCCAGGTTTCCAAACTAAACCATTACGAAGCCGTCCTCTTTTGTCTGTTTGGTAACGAGACTAAAAACAGGACACTTGGGTCGGCTTTCAGCTGAAATTACAATCAGCTGTGTTTGGAATGATTAAATATTCTGCTGAGATTTTCAATATGTTTCAATCTGGTTACTGCAGAAATGCATGACATTAGCAATCATTCTGTTTTGAATGTGTTTTTAACAGTTTTGGAAACCGTGTGTTAGCATTTGAAAACATGTGCTGCAAATATATAGTTTTGTAGATGGTGGAGTATGAATGGAAAGTGTTCATGGATTTCGGAGAATGTGGTCATTGGATGCATTTTGTGTGAAAGCAATGAAAAATGATTCACAGTTTGGTCCACATACACTTCTGTTTTGCTGACTGTGTGAAGAGTTTTGACAATGTGGCTTCAGTTTTGACCAATGCATGTTAGCAATTGAAAAAAACTGTAAACGCATCACTGGTACTTCCTGTTTGAGTTTCTGCTTGACAGCATGATATAGTTATGGTCAGATTTGCCAAATGGAGGGAGAGGGAGAGCTTTTTATGGGTTTCTGTGTGCAGAGTAAAGGTGATCTAGAGTTTTGTCGCCTGTAATTGCACAGGTGACATGCTGGTAAAAATGTGGTTAAACTTGTTTCACTTTCCCTGCATTAAAATCACCGGCCACTAGGAGTGCCGCCTTTAGATGTGTATTTTCTTGTTTGCTTATGACCCTATACAGCTCATTGAGTGCTGTCTTAGTGCCAGCATCAGTTTGTGGTGGTAAATTGACACCTATGAAATGTATTTGGAGGAATACTCTTGGTACAGTGCCTTCAGAAAGTATTCAAAGCCCTTGACTTATTCCACATTTTGTTGTCTTACAGCCTGAATTCAAATTGGATACATTTATTTATTTTCCATCTACACACAATACACCAAAATGACAAAGTAGAAACTTGTTTTTAGAAATGTTTGAAAATGTATTTGGCAGCAATTTGGGCAAGCTTTGCACACGTGGATTGTACAATATTTGCACATTATTCTTGATAAAATAAGCCACAATCACCTCATTCTTTTCTCTGCAGATTCTCAAAACACAATAGAAAGACATGTCTGCAAAAATCCCCTGCAAAGGGCTTCTATTGACAAGAATGATCTGTCAATGGGCTGGGAGAGGTTTACAGATAGGTCTTTGAGATGAGGAAGTTTTTTCGGGGTTGTGTAGGGTTGTGCTTAGAGACAATACATGTATTATTGTGTATGAGAACGATTGAAGGTGCCATTTCTCCTCAATCTCCCACACACAAAAATACATGCTGTGTAAGAACTGCACTTGTAAGACTTTTCAAACCTTCTGCAGCCCCCCAGCCCATTCACTTTGTTGACTTCTCTTCTCTCAAAAGCAGCTCCAAATACAATAGTCTGTCTCTAAACACTTAGGTCCCAATCGGTTGACACCTTTGCCAAATAGGCGTGTTGCCCTACGTCCCTTCCACAAAAAGTATAAAAGGGTAACACCACAACCATGTCTTTCCAGGAGATGTGCAGTACCAGGAAATCTTCTACAAGAGGTCCAACCAGTTGGTGGTTAAGGTCTACGAGCCCTACACCACTTCTGGCAGACAGACCAATTAGTGGAAGAGATATCAGAATTGGTTGCCTGTGCAAATGCAGCCAGTGTGGCTCAGCATAAGACCATGTAGAACACGTGTGAAACTCATTCCAAGGAAGGCCGAGTCTCTGTGGGTTTTCGCTTCTCCCTTGTACCTGATTGATGAATGAATTAGTAAGGACCTCCGCTCACCTGGTTGTCTAGGTCTTAACTTGAAAGGAAAAAAACTAAAACCAGCAGACACTAAGCCCTCCATGGAATGAGTTTGACACCCTGATGTAGAACCACCATAAAATAAATATTGATCTTTTCTATCAATCTTCGAAATTCGTCTTCGAAATCTTCGAAAATATGTATATAAGCTGTACAGCACTCTGTAGAATCGAACAGATGTTAGACATTCAGATATTGTCACGCCCTGACCATAGAGAGCCCTTGGTTCTCTATGGTGTAGTAGGTCAGGGCGTGACTAGGGGGTGTTCTAGTTCAATATTTCTATGTTGGTGTTTTGTATGGTTCCCAATTAGAGGCAGCTGGTAATCGTTGCCTCTAATTGGGGATCATATTTAGGTAGCCATTTCTCCCACTTGTTTCTCCCACTTGGGATATTGTTTGGTTTTGTGTTTGTTGCACCACGTAGTGACGTTTTGTTGCTTGTTAGTTGTTTTGCTGAAGAAGTTTCACGTTAAATAAATATGTGGACCTCAACACAGTTCAGTGTGTCTGAGTGTCTCAGGTAGGGCTGTGGCGGTCACGAAATTTCGTCAGTTATTTGCTTGACAATCACTAAGCTATCGGCCTCACACAAGCCATTTTAAAAAGTCTAATAAATCCATGTAATATAGCCTACACCTTCACAATAAATGTATTATTTATTTTAGACAGGTCAAAAGAAGCATGAAATGAAGAAAATGTCTATTTCAGAAGAACAGAATAGCATACTATGAGTTGTCCTTATGTTAGGTCCTGATCTGGCTATGCCAAATGAGTGTGGGCTACACTAGTTCATTTAGCAGGCAAGATTTGCTTAGAATTCTGTGGCATTATTTTATAGTATTTTATAGTACGAAGGATACAACTGAATAAAGATGAATAAAATATTCATATTTTTCCAAACGAGTGCGCACATGCGGCTATTCTGTGTTGAGCGGTTAACAAAGAAATAGGTACTCCTATATGCTTAATTTACAGTTATTAATGTACCTTCAGTTGTTCTTCAAACGTTGGGCAAAAAATCTATGCCTTTTGCGGCCCAGGGTGCTGCGTTGTGCCCTTCTCACTGAGTGTGCTGCGCAATCTGAAGCGTCTCTCACTCACACGGCTCTCCATCACCTGAGTAGGTCCTCACATCCAATTCCGAGGTGCATATTGAAGATATTGGAAGAACTGTCCATATTCACTTTTCGCCAGACAACAAGATGAGTAGGCCTAACGAACAGCAAAAGCGCTCAATCTACTATCCACCATAGCACAAAAGTCAACCTATTCTGTTCTGTGCGAGAAATAAATATTCCAGACATAGTCTGGGACAGTTGTGGGATGCGATAGATCCCAAATTAATACAACCACCAGCATCAAAAAAACGTTTTTATGCAATGTGGCTGACCAACGCAGTCTCACAATCAATTCGTGCATATATGCACATAATGCATTTCAGCAAATTTCTTGCGTTTTTGTGCGGCTTAATTCGTGAGAAAAGACACGAATTTTATGTGCTTCTTAAAACCTGTTGAGGCCAGGGGGCAGGATCTTATCCCGGTATTGGGATTCATTGTCATGTGACCATGGCGGGGAATTCAAAACTGCAAGAGTAATCATTTCAAATAATCAACTATTTTCCTCCATTTGAAAGATATATCTCCTAAATCTAACCACGCTGTCCGATTTTCAGAGGCTTTACGGAGAATGCATAAAGTTAGGTTATGTTAGGAGAGTACATTGACAATAGCTGTGTGTAATGTTTAGCCATTTCAAAGAAGGGCATCAACAGACAGAAAACTAGCTAGAATTATGCACTTACCTTTGACAATCTGCATCAGATGACACTCATAGGACATTATGTACATGCATTTTTAGTTCCATCAAGTTCATATTTATATCCAAAAACAGCATTTACAGTCGCGGTGAAATTCAGAATTTTTTTCGGCTCGAATGCTCCCAGTGAATCCAGCATTACAAATCACGGAATTACTATTCGAAAACATTGGTAAATTATAATATTGTCATTCAAAGAATAATATATTATCATCTCGTAATTGCTACCGAATGGCCAGATCTCAAAATAACTTTACTGGGAAATCACATTTTGCAATAAACTGGGTACTATGCTAACAACAGCAAGCTAAGCTATAAGCTAAGCTATACAGTTAGCATTAGCATCATCTAATATCGATAATAACATTCTAAATATCCCCTTACCTTTGATTATCTCCAACAGAAGGCGCTGCCAGCGATCCCAGGTCCAGAACAAATGTGGTTTCTTTTGACAAAGTTCATAATTTATGTCCAAATAGTTAGCGTTCAGTAGGCTCCCACAAAATGAGGTGGGCAGTGTAAAGTCACGCCGAAAAGCTAAAAAAAACCTAGTAAATAATCTATTTATGTTTGTTCAAACATGTCAAACGTTGTTTAGCATTAATCTTTTGGTCCATTTTTAACGTGAAACATCAGTAAACATCAGTAATATTTTCACACAACCTATCAAGTGTCTAGAATAAACGATTATGACAAAGACACTCATCTCAGATTTATGCGCAGGCGCAAAAAATGAAGTGATGACGTGTCAACTTGTAAGCATTCTAATTCGGTCTGTATTCATGACAGATGCGTCAAACAACTTTATAAAGATCGTTGACATCTAGTGGAAGCCTTAGGAGTTGCGAACTGAATCCTTTCTCACTATGGTATCTATAAAACAATGACACTAAATAGTACAGTCACAAAATTCAATTTTTTTTAAATCTATTTTTCACAGGTTTTTGCCTGCAATATGAGTTTTGTTATACTTACAGACACCATTCAAACTGTTTTAGAAAATTCAGAGTGTTTTCTATCCAAACCTGAACAATAATATGCATATTCTAGCTTCTGAGTTGGTGTAGGAGGCAGTTAAAAATGGGCACATATTTTTTTCCAAAATTCTCAATACTGCCCCCTAGATTAAACAGGTTAATTCGTGCGAAAAGACACAAATTTAACCAGTAGGCTACACACAAGTCTTTGCAAAAACCATATAGACGCGATAGTTTATATTCCATTTTGTTCTTCTTAATGGCTAATTCAACGTTATGAATATTGTAATGAAACAGGCAGGGAGCCCGAGGTCCGGCGCGCTATCAGAGTCGATTTCCGCGCTTATAAACCCAGGGTCGTTACACTATACAGAAATGTTGTCTTTGTTTAACCATGTTTTAAAATGTGTCGTTGTATGCCTATATGGCTTCACATTAAAAGCGCAGCAATGCGCGCATGGTAGTAGGCTATAAGTGCAAATGTTCCATTACCAGAAAACACCATTATCAAAAGTGACCGCAAATGCAATTATGCAGGTAATGCTTTTATTATAAAGGTGCATTTTTATGGTGAAAATGATCTTCCCCAAACTTGAAAGTCAAGTGCAGCTTCTACTTATATATGCCAGTTAGGCTCTACATTCATTGTAAAGAGGATTAATGTGCTTAATTTTAAGAAGTTATCTGGCCACTTTAGTTGTGATACAAACCTTATTAAAACATATAGGCCTATGGGCTAGGCTACATAAGGTGTGATACAAACCTTATTAAAACATATAGGCCTATGGGCTAGGCTACATAAGGTGTGATACAAACCTTATTAAAACATATAGGCCTATGGGCTAGGCTACATAAGGTGTGATACAAACCTTATTAAAACATATAGGCCTATGGGCTAGGCTACATAAGGTGTGATACAAACCTTATTAAAACATATAGGCCTATGGGTTAGGCTACATAAGGTGTGATACAAACCTTATTAAAACATATAGGCCTATGGGCTAGGCTACATAAGGTGTGATACAAACCTTATTAAAACATATAGGCCTATGGGCTAGGCTACATAAGGTGTGATACAAACCTTATTAAAACATATAGGCCTATGGGCTAGGCTACATAAGGTGTGATACTAACCTTATTAAAACATATAGGCCTATGGGCTAGGCTACATAAGGTGTGATACAAACCTTATTAAAACATATAGGCCTATGGGCTAGGCTACATAAGGTGTGCGACTATGATTCGAACAAGTCGCAAAAAAAGGCATTGTTTCTTATGCTGGACATCATTCACAAGTGATAATATATCATTCACAAGTGAAAGGCTAATACTGTCACCCATCAGACTATTCTTGATTTAATCTTGTCTTTACATAATACTAAGTAATATATATGTGTGACATTTGTTTTGATTTAGAATGAACCATTATCATGCACCTGTCTCGAAACACGGGCACTATTACTAAGTGCATGTCATCTATGCACTTAGTAATAGTGAATGGAAGACGCTTTTCATTGTGGTTTATTTTCATGCCAGCCAGGTAGGCTATACTCCTGTTGTAAATATAAGCAATGTGCTTAATATTAGGAAACTTGAGAAACAAATATAGTAGGTCTAGCCCATAGAAAGTTGATGGGATCGAATCTGAGGGAGGCGCCAAACCTGGACAAGAAGATCATGTCAGTGACTCAACCCACTCAAGTGACGCACCCCTCCTAGGGACGGCATGGAAGAGCACCAGTAAGTCAGTGACTCAGCCCCTGTAATAGGGTTAGAGGCAGAGAATCCCGGTGGAGAGAGGGGAACCGGCCAGGCAGAGACAGCAAGGATTGTTCGTCACCTTCACACCCCTGGGCCAGAATACACTCAATCATAGGACCTGCTGAAGAGATGAGTCTTCAATAAAGACTTAAAAGGTCGAGACCGAGTCTGCGTCTCTCACATGGATAGGCAGACCATTCCATAAAAATGGAGCTATATAGGAGAAAGCCCTGCCTCCAGCTGTTTGCTTAGAAATTCTAGGCACAGTAAGGAGGCCTGTGTCTTGTGACCGTAGCGCACGTGTAGGTATGTACGGCAGGACCAAATGGGAGTGATAGGTATGAGCAAGCCCATGTAATGTTTTGTAGTTTAGCAGTAAAACCTTGAAATGAGCCATAGCCTTAAAAGGAAGCCAGTGTAGAGAGGTAATATGGTACATTTCTTTGGTTCTAGTCAAGATTCTAGCAGCCATGTTTAGCCCTAACTGAAGTTTATTTTGTGCTTTATCCAGGTAGACGGAAGGTAGAGCATTGCTGTAGTCTAATCTAAAAGTGACAAAAGCATGGATTAACTTTTCTGCATCATTTTTGGACAGAAAGTTTCTGATTTTTGCAATGTTACGAAGATGGAAAATAGGTGTCCTTGAAATAGTCTTGATATGTTCATCAAAAGTGAGATCAGGGTCCAGAGTAACGTTGAGGTCCTTCACAGTTTTATTTGAGACGACTGTACAACCATCAAGATTAATTTTCAGATCCAACAGAATATCTTTTTGTTTTTTGGGAACTAGAACTAGGATCTCTGTTTTGTCCAAGTTTAAAAGTAAAACATTTGCCACCATCCACTTCCTTATGGTCTGAAACACAGGCTTCCCGGGAGGGCAATTTTGGGGCTTCACCATGTTTCATTGAAATGTACAGCTGTGTATCATCCGCATAGCAGTGAAAGTTAACATTATGTTTCCGAATGACATCACCAAGAGGTAAAATACAGTTGAAGTCAGAAGTTTACATACACTTAGGTTGGAGTCATTCATTTTTTTTTATTTACCAAAATGTGGCCTTTACGAGGCATTGGAAAACCTCCCTGGTCTTTGTGGTTGAATCAGTGTTTGAAATTTACTGCTCAACTGAGGGACTTTACAGATAATTGGATGTGTGGGGTAGAGAGATGAGGTAGTCATTCAAAAATCATGTTAAACACTATTATTGCACACAGAGTGAGTCCATGCAACTTATTATGTGACTTGTTAAACACATTTTTAATCCTGATTTTATTTAGGCTTGCCATAACAAAGGGGTTGAATACTTAATGACTCAAGATATTTCATCTTTTATTAATTTGTAAAAACGTTGAAAAACATAATTCCACTTTGACATTGAGGTATTGTGGGTAACCCAGTAACAAAACATCTAAATGGTATCCATTTTTAATTGAGGATGTAACACATCAACATTTGGAAAAGGGGTGTGAATACTCTCTGAAGGCCCAAAGAAAGTCTACACCCCCCTTGGATTTCTTCACATTTTATTGTGTTACAAAGTGGGATTAAAATGGAGTTAATTGTCACTGGTTATCAATGACCAAGGCAGGGTAGCCTAGTGGTGAGAGTGTTGGGCTAGTAACCAAAAGGTTGCAAGTTCAAATCCTCAAGCTGACAATGTACAAATCTGTCATTCTGCCCCTGAACAAGCCTGTCATTGAAAATAAGAATTTGTTCTTAACTGACTTGCCTAGTTAAATAAAGATAAAATAAAAATTATCTACACAAAATACTCTAAAGTTGAATGCAAAGTAAAACACTAATATATCTTGATTAGATAAGTATTCATCCCCAATGCATGTTAGAAATACCAGCAATTACAGCTGTGAGTCCTCATTGTACAATATCTGCTCATTATTCTTTAGAAATTGATTCAAGCTCAAATCAAATGTATTTATAAAGCCCTTCTTACATCAGCTGATATCTCAAAGTGCTGTACAAAAACCCCAAAACGCAAGCAATGCAGGTGAGAAGCTCTGTGAAGTTGTTGGAGATCATGGCTAGATAGTAATGTTCATGTCTTGCCAAGGATTTATGTCAAAACTGTACCTTCACTGTTTTCTTGGTAAGCAACTTCACTGCAGATTTGTCTTTGTGTTGTAGGTTATTGTCCTGCTCAAATGTGAATTAATCTCCCAATGTCTAGTGTAAAGCAGGTTTTCCTCTAGGATGTTGCCTGTGCTTAGCTCCATCCCGTTTCTTTTCATCCTGAAAAACTCCCCAGTGTTTGCCCATGTCAAGCATACCCATACCATGATGCAGCCACCACCATGCTTGAAAATAAGGAGGCACTTACTCAGTGATGTGTTGTGTTGGATTTGCACCAAACATACGGCTTTGCCTTTAGGCCAAAAATTACATTCCTTTGCTGTATTTTTCTCTTCTCGGTATTACTTTAGTGCCTTGTTGCATGTGTTGGAATATTTTTATTCTGTATATTTATAATTCTTCTATTCACTCTGTCATTTAGGTCATTATTGTGTAGTCACTACAATGTTGTTGATCCATCCTCAGTTTTCTCCCATCACAGCCATTGAGCTCTGTTGTTTTAAAATCCCAAATGGCCTCATGGTGACATCCCTAAGCAGTTTCCTTCCTTTCCTGCAGCTCAGTTCAGAAGGACAATTGCATCTTTGATGTGTCTGGGTGGTTTAATATATCATCCACAGCATAATTATTAACTTGGCCATGCTTAAATATATATTTAATGTCTGATTTGTTATTGTTGCCCACCTACCAATCACTGCCCTTCTTTATGAGGATTTTGAAAAGCTCTCTGGTCTTTCTAGTTGAATCTGTGCTTGAATTTCAATACTTGACTGAGGGACCATACATATATTGTCAACCGCTATTATTTCACACAGAAATATAATGTAACTTATGTGATTTGTTAAGCCAAATTTTACTTCTGAACTAGGCTTGCCTAAACAAAGGGGTTGAATACTTATGCAATGACTATATTTTAGTTGTTAATTTTTTTTTACATTTGCAAACATTTGTAGAGTTTTCTTTTCACTTTAACATTATGGAGTAGATCAATGACAAATAATTACAAATAAATGTGGAAAAAAGTTCAATGGGGTGTAAACTGGAAAAATGTACCTCCCTATCTGTAGAGAGAATCCCCCCTAATCTATTCCCTCCCTGCAGATCTGCCAACCAAAGCCATTAGTCCAGAGCCAGCAGGATGAAGAGCTGTTGAGATCTGCAGGGAGGGACTAGATTAGGGAGGATTCTCTCTCTCTCTCTATTCCAGTGAAAACCCTAGAGGAAGCATATGGGAGTGAATCTCTCACCAGCTCTCACACAAGCACATTTGATCTTCATTGCAACAGGCTATTTGTTGGAGGTTTTAATTTGGTCGTTTAGGAACCAAATTGCTCCTTTGCTCCAACACACTCATAAACCAGCACTGATACACACACACATACTTGCTCACTCACACACAAGCAAACACAAAAACATACATTTAAGGTCAATAAATGTTTTTTACAGAACAGTGAAAGCAGACTGTATTTCAGAGCCAGGTCAACAGAAGGGGCAATGGAATACACAACAGTATCGTCCGCATACAAATACAGGTTACAAGACAAACCAATATTGTTAATATAGAAAGTAAAAAGTACTGTCATATATATGTATATACAGAAAAATTATAATATGGTCCAACTCAAGGTGTCATAAAAAAAAAATCGCCCCCTCCCAAAGTTACAAGTATTTTCACATGACCCACCCCTTGTACTGTAAAATACATTTAACACCCCCCCCCTCATAGAATTAACACAAAATAATGTTTACGACCACAAATAATAATAACTGTAATAATAACTGTAGCGACTTATGCTGTAAAAGTGGATATGGATTTTGCCACTTCAGTGTGCTTTTGTAGTGCAGGCCACACAGGGCGACAGGCCAGAAGGTTGAGAGTTCACCGGCCACCACAGACGAGCTCACTCTCCCTGCCTGTTTCATTACACTAGGGTCAGAGCCAGCTGCAGACAATGATCAGCTAGGGGGAAATCCGATTTTCAACATTTTGATGCCAAATTTTACACCAATAGGTTTCTGTGCCAATGCACCACACAACCAATAAACAAAGCATGCCAACTTCAGGCACTTCAATATCATGGTTTGTTGTTTTCAACACTACAGTAAATAGATGATTTAAATCTCGACAAACAGAAAATACATCCCTCCCCACCTTGTAGGCTTAGCCATTATCGATGGCTTTACTTCACAATCTCTGAATGTCAAGAAACGTTTTGGTGTTTTGCAACGGATGTCTCCTTCCATTCATCAATTGGACGATGGACAGTTTGGATTGATTGACTGATTTTATTTGCCAATTAAAAAAAGACATATATGGTTGATTTTGCAAATACGGCACTTTTGGGTGTAAAATGTTTTTGAAAATGAAACCTCTTGAAACTGTTTTTTATCTATCTGAATATTTTCTTCACTCTGTCTGGAAACAAGATCTAATAGTGGTTGAAACCATACTATTTAAGAATATAAAGATTTTTATTGGTTTCCCCAAATACCTGGGGGGAATATCATTACCACCATGTCATAAAATGTGCTATTTTAGTTGAAAAGGAAATTACAGAAATTATGCCTAAGGTATGTTATATAACATTTCACATGAATTGTATTTTTTATGCCTTCTAGGCAGAGTTGCAAAGAAAAATACATATCTCAGACTGGCCAATAAAAATAAAAGATTAAGGTGGGCAAAAGAACACAGACACTGGACAGAGGATCTCTGCCTAGAAGGCCAGCATCCCGGAGTCGCCTCTTCACTGTTGACGTTGAGACTGGTGTTTTGCGGGTACTATTTAATGAAGCTTCTAGTTTAGGACTTGTGAGGCATCTGTTTCTTAAACTAGACACTCTAATGTACTTGTCTTCTTGCTCAGTTGTGCACCGGGGCCTCCCACTCCTCTTTCTATTCTGGTTAGAGACAGTTTGCGCTGTTCTGTGAAGGGATTAGTACACAGCGTTGTAAGAGATCTTCAGTTTCTTGCCAATTTCTCGAATGGAATAGCCTTCATTTCTCAGAACAAGAATAGACTGACAAGTTTCAGAAGAAAGGTTTTTGTTTCTGGCCATTTTGAGCCTGTAAGCTAACCCACAAATGCTGATGCTCCAGATACACAACCAGTCTAAAGCAGGCCAGTTTTATTGCTTCTTTAATTAGCACGACAGTTTTCAGCTGTGCTAACATAATTGAAAAAGGGTTTTCTAATGATCAATTAGCCTTTAAAAATGATAAACTTGGATTAGCTAACACAATGTTCCATTGGAACACAGGAGTGATGTTTGCTGATAATGGGCCTCTATACGCCCATGTAGATATTCCATTAAAAATCAGTCGTTTCCAGCTACAATAGTCATTTACAACATTAATAATGTCTACACTGTATTTCTGATCAACTTGATGTTATTTTAATGGACAAAATGTTTTGCTTTTCTTTCAAAAACAAGGACATTTCTACAGCTGTGCTTCTTCAGAGGTCGGGAGGCGAGCAGGCCAGAGGTGGATGAACGCAGTGCCCTTGTTTGGGTGTAGGGCCTGATCAGAGCCTGAAGGTACGGAGGTGCCGTTCCCCTCACAGCTCCGTAGGCAAGCAGCATGGACTTGTAGCGGATGCGAGCTTCAACTGGAAGCCAGTGGAGAGAGCGGAGGAGCGGGGTGACGTGAGAGAACTTGGGAAGGTTGAACACCAGACGGGCTGCGGCGTTCTGGATGAGTTGTAGGGGTTTAATGGCACAGGCAGGGAGCCCAGCCATTTTTTTGTTGAGATGGAGACATGAATCCAACATATCAATTATTAATTTGTTGACAAACTGGAATTTAAGCCAGACTAAATCAGTGGCACAGATGGAACTATCCCAAGCAGAATATACATCTCCTTCAAATGTTGATACTTGAAACACAATTCAATATCACTAAATATTAGGGGTGTAACGGCACATGAACGGTACGGGGACCTCGGTTTGGTCCGCACTGTGAACCCTAATGAATACATAACAAAAATGTTTTTAAATAGAAAATCACTAGGCCTATAGGCTATGCCTACAATGCATATACTATTGCCTCTTGAGTAAATCTGAGTTGAAAAAACATTGTACAGATACCCCCAAAAAACTACTTAAGTACTACTTTCAAGTATTTTTTTTTTTAAGACCTCTACTTGAGAGGCTCAACATAACAATCCCTGTTACAACATACAATGCCAGAAACATTGTGAATGCTGTCACAGTAGCTGGACTTGGGCCACAAATAGGGTGATTTTTAGTTTTGCCAAATAAACAAAAAATAACTACAGTAACTGTTGGCATTTCATTTTCCCTCTGTACTTGAACTGTGACCCCAAAACCGCAATACATAATGAGCCGTGCATTACACCCCTACTAAATATAATTACATTTGAAATCAACCAGAGCTTGAAACCCTAGGACTGTTGTATTGTCAATTTTTGTTTGAAATCTGGGTTGAATTGAAACAATGGCTGATGATGACTTTGCGAATGCTATGTACTGTAGGCCTAAATGTCATCATTGATTATTTTAGTTATAAAGTATGGTTACATTTCATTTTCTTTGTTAAAAACTTATTCGGGATCGGTGTCCCTTCCACAGGACAGTTGAGCTATAGTAGGCTAATGCGATTAGCATGCGATTAGCATGAGATTGTAGTCGTGCTGTACTTCGCTCCGTGGGTAATATTACATTTCATTACATTACATTACAACGGGACGATTTGATTAGTGTAATGTTAGCTAGCTAGCTACATAGTTGTCTTTGCATCAAGGATAAAGGTGTAGCTAAAGGTGTAGGTGTAGCTTTGAGAAACTAACAAGGTTAGCTAGCCAGCTAGCCAGCTGTATTCGTTCGTTCGCGCCGTTTTCCAAACGGTGTCAACACCACAACACCACAGCCACTGCTAGCTAGCCAACTTTACCAACTAGCAGTACTGTAGAAACTAAATACATTACAACAGAACGATTTGATTAGTGTAATGTTAGCTAGCTACATAGTTGTCTTTATATCAAAGATAAAAGATCAAGGTAAACGCAGCCACTGCTAGCTAGCTAACTCTACCAGCTAGCAGTACTGTATCATTTTTAGTCAATAAGATTTTTGCAACGTAAGCTTAACTTTCTGAACTTTCAAGTTGTATAGTCCTCTTGTGTAGCTAGCAGGACTGACTTTGTGTTAGCTAGCCAACATTTAATTACTTCTGCGTTATGAAAGGAACTAGACACGGACACGACTGATCCATTGGTAGTTTGTTGTAACCAAGTATTGGTGCTAACCGTGTGTTATTGGATGCTAGCATGCTAGTTAGCTACGGCGTCATAGGACACGGTGCACTGGCTGGGTTTCACGGAAGAATACTGTACCAAGTTATCTAGCTGAATAAACTAAGTTTGAGCCTATTCCTGGAAACATTGAACCACTGTAGTTTACATCAATTATAATTTCTAAGTGGAATTTGGAAATGTTATATTTGAGTGTTTTGTGGTTAGTGAGGGAGGCCCTGCTCTCTCGCTTCCCCAGTTGTTTAGTTAATTTTCATTCCAATCTCCTTTGCATTAGTGTAGCCTCTCCTGTAGCCTGTGAACTATGTGTCTGTCTTTCCCTGTTCTCCCCTCTCTGCACAGGCCACACAAACGCTTCACACCGCATGGCCGCTGCCACTCTAACCTGGTGGTCCCAGCGCGCACGACCCACGTGGAGTTCCAGGTCTCCGGCAGCCTCTGGAACTGCCGGTCTGCGGCCAACAAGGCAGAGTTCATCTCAGCCTATGCTACCCTCCAGTCCCTCGACTTCTTGGCGCTGACGGAAACATGGATTACCACAGAAAACACTGCTACTCCTACTGCTCTCTCCTCGTCTGACCACGTGTTCTCGCATACCCCGAGAGCATCTGGTCAGCGGGGTGGTGGCACTGGAATCCTCATCTCTCCCAAGTGGACATTCTCTCTTTCTCCCCTGAACCATCTGTCTGTCTCTTCCTTTGAATTCCATGCTGTCACAGTCACTAGCCCATTCAAGCTTAACATCCTTATCATTTATCGTCCTCCAGGTTCCCTTGGAGAGTTCATCAATGAGCTTGACGCCTTGATAAGTTCCTTTCCTGAGGATGGCTCACCCCTCACAATTCTGGGTGACTTTAACCTCCCTACGTCTACCTTTGACTCATTTCTCTCTGCCTCGTTCTTTCCACTCCTCTCCTCTTTTGACCTTACCCTCTCACCGTCCCCCCCTACTCACAAGGCAGGCAATACGCTTGACCTCATCTTTACTAGATGCTTTTCTTCTACTAATCTCACCCCAACTCCTCTCCAAGTCTCCGACCACTACCTTGTATCCTTTTCCCTCTCGCTCTCCTCCAACACTACTCACTCTGCCCCTACTCAGATGGTATTGCGCCGTCGCAACCTTCGCTCTCTCTCTCCTGCTACTCTCTCCTCTTCCATCCTATCATCTCTTCTCTCTGCTCAATCCTTCTCCAACCAATCTCCTGATTCTGCCTCCTCAACCCTCCTCTCCTCCCTTTCTGCATCCTTTGACTCTCTATGTCCCCTATCCTCCCGGCCAGCTCGGTCCTCCCCTCCTGCTCCGTGGCTTGACGACTCATTGCGAGCTCACAGAACAGGGCTCCGAGCAGCCGAGCGGAAATGGAGGAAAAGTAGCCTCCCTGCGGACCTGGCATCTTTTCACTCCCTCCTCTCCACATTTTCTTCCTCTGTTTCTGCTGCTAAAGCCACTTTCTACCACTCTAAATTCCAAGCATCTGCCTCTAACCCTAGGAAGCTCTTTGCCACCTTCTCCTCCCTCCTGAATCCTCCTCCCCCTCCTCCCTCTCTGTGGATGACTTTGTCAACCATTTTGAAAAGAAGGTTGACGACATCCGATCCTCGTTTGTTAAGTCAAACGACACCGCTGGTCCTGCTCACATTGCCCTACCCTATGCTTTGACCTCTTTCTCCCCTCTCTAACCAGATGAAATCTTGCGACTTGTGATGGCCGGCCGCCCAACAACCTGCCCGCTTGACCCTATCCCCTCCTCTCTTCTCCAGACCATTTCCGGAGACCTTCTCCCTCACCTCACCTCGCTCATCAACTCATCCTTGACCGCTGGCTACGTCCCTTCCGTCTTCAAGAGAGCGAGAGTTGCACCCCTTCTCAAAAAACCTTCACTCGATCCCTCCGATGTCAACAACTACAGACCAGTATCCCTTCTTTCTTTTCTCTCCAAAACTCTTGAGCGTGCCGTCCTTGGCCAGCTCTCTTGCTATCTCTTTCAGAATGACCTTTTTGATCCAAATCAGTCGGGTTTCAAGACTCGTCATTCAACTGAGACTGCTCTTCTCTGTGTCACGGAGGCTCTCCGCACTGCTAAAGCTAACTCTCTCTCCTCTGCTCTCATCCTTCTAGACCTATCTGCTGCCTTTGATACTGTGAACCATCAGATGCTCCTCTCCACCCTCTCCGAGTTGGGCATCTCCGGCGCGGCTCACTCTTGGATTGTGTCCTACCTGACAGGTCGCTCCTACCAGGTGGCGTGGCGAGAATCCATCTCCGCACCACGTGCTCTCACCACTGGTGTCCCCCAGGGCTCAGTTCTAGGCCCTCTCCTATTCTCGCTATTCACCAAGTCACTTGGCTCTGTCATATCCTCACATGGTCTCTCCTATCATTGCTACGCAGATGACACACAATTAATCTTCTCCTTTCCCCCTTCTGATAACCAGGTGGCGAATCGCATCTCTGCATGTCTGGCAGACATATCAGTGTGGATGACGGATCACCACCTCAAGCTGAACCTCGGCAAGACGGAGCTGCTCCTCCTCCCGGGGAAGGACTGCTGGTTCCATGATCTCGCCATCACAGTTGACAACTCCATTGTGTCCTCCTCCCAGAGTGCTAAGAGCCTTGGCATGACCCTGGACAACACCCTGTCGTTCTCCGCTAACATCAAGGCGGTGACCCGATCCTGTAGGTTCATGCTCTACAACATTCGCAGAGTACGACCCTGCCTCACACAGGAAGCGGCGCAGGCCCTAATCCAGGCACTTGTCATCTCCCGTCTGGATTACTGCAACTCGCTGTTGGCGGGGCTCCCTGCCTGTGCTTTAAAACCCCTAACAACTCATCCAGAACGGCGCAGCCCGTCTGGTGTTCAACCTTCCCAAGTTCTGTCACGTCACCCCGCTCCTCCGCACACTCCACTGGCTTCCAGTTGAAGCTCGCATCTGCTACAAGACCATGGTGCTTGCCTACGGAGCTGTGAGGGGAACGGCACCTCCGTACCTTCAGGCTCTGATCAGTCCCTACACCCAAACAAGGGCACTGCGTTCATCCACCTCTGGCCTGCTCGCCTCCCTACCTCTGCGGAAGCACAGTTCCCGCTCAGCCCAGTCAAAACTGTTCGCTGCTCTGGCACCCCAATGGTGGAACAAGCTTCCTCATGACGCCAGGACAGCGGAGTCAATCACCACCTTCCGGAGACACCTGAAACCCCACCTCTTTAAGGAATACCTGGGATAGGATTAAGTAATCCTTCTAACCCCCCTACCCTCCTCCCCCCCAAAAAAAATATATAGATGTACTATTGTAAAGTGGTTGTTCCACTGGATATCATAAGGTGAATGCACCAATTTGTAAGTCGCTCTGGATAAGAGTGTCTGCTAAATGACGTAAATGTAATATAAATGTAACAATAACATTTCCCAGGACATAGACATATCTGATATTGGCAGAAAGCTTAAATTCTTGTTAATCTAACTGCATTGTCCAATTTACTGTAGCTCTTACAGTGAAAGAATACCATGCTATTGTTTGAGGAGAGTACATAATTTTGAACATCAAAAGTGATTAATAAACAAATTAGGCACATTTGGGCAGTCTTCATACAATTTTTTTTAATGCAATGGTTCATTGGATCAGTCTAAAACTTTTCACGTGCACTGCTGCCATCTAGTGGACAAAATCTAAATTTCACCTGGGTTGGAATAATACACTATGTCTTTCTCTTTCATTTAAAAAAACAATAAAAAAGAACTGTTGTTTTTTTTCTTTGTATTATCTTTTACCAGATCTATTATGCTACATTTTCCTACATTCCATTCACTTTTCCACAAACTTCAAAGTGTTTCCTTTCAAATGGTACCAAGAATATGTTTTTCCTTGCTTCAGGGCCTGAGCTACGGGCAGTTAGATTTGGGTATGTCATTTTAGGCGAGAATAGAAAAAAAAGGGCGGATCCTTAAGAGATTTTAAACCTACCCTTTTGAATGGCTTCGATAGAACAGTACATCTATTTCGTTTTTAAGTAGAGACCTCTCAACAATCATTCACGATAGCACATTGAAAATAGTTACTGACAAATACCATAACTAAGCAGGGCTGGGTTTGGTTAAAATCCTGGATAGGAGACCAAAGTGTATCTTTAGATAGATCACAGTGCTCCCTATTGTTTTGTTTTTCTGATAGTGGATATAATGATGAAGAGCTGACGTTGTTTTAAAGGTACAAATTCAACATATTTTATACAAGGTTTGTCTATGTAAAAATTTGACTAACATGATGACATAATCCTGTGGTTGAAATTTTACTTTAAAACAAAAGTTGATTCAAATTGTTTAAGTTACAAACTATAAACAATCTATGAAAAGCTGAGCTCCCACAAACATGTAATATGTTTTGCTCTGATGCTCAAACATTTTTACATTTTAGTCATTTAGCAGACGCTCTTATCCAGAGCGACTTACAGTCGTGAACGTATACATTTCATACATTTTTTTTGTCCCGTACTGGTCCCCCGTGGGAATCGAACCCACAACCCTGGCGTTGCAAACACCATGCTCTACCAACTGAGCCATACGGGACTACTCAAGAGTCATTAGAAGATCATAAGGAATCCTAGACATAGTATCTATAATACTGTAATAAGCTCACATAGTTGCTGTCACAATCTACAAACCACACAGTTGTCACTGACTTGTTGGATATTAATTTCCCATTGAGCAAACCATTTCTGTAATTACAGCATTCATATAAATTCATTTTTATCTTTTTTTTTGTCTTTGGCACACCTTATTTTTAAATTGACAATTTGTCAATAAAACTCATGAATGCAAATGTTGATGCCAAATTGTTTTGTGTTCTACTTGTAGCCCTGGTTGTCTTAAAAATGTATATGTAAGAGCTGGACATTCAGATAAATGGAAGTCAGATAAATGAAAATCCGAATTTTGCTGGGGTCTCGGGACTGATACGGTTAATGATATTCTCTGCTGCCAATTTGGTCTTTATCCCAAATCTGTGACCTCATAGTGTACATTAAAATAAGAATACATGTATGAGCCGGAACTGAAAGTGAAAATAGATATCGCATTCTACTTACACTGAGTGTACAAAACATAAGGAACACCTGCTCTTTTCATGACAGACTGACCAGGTGAAAGCTATGATCCATTATTGATGTCACTTGTAAAAAATCCACTTCAGTCAGTGTAGATGAAGGGGAGACAGGTTGAATAAGCATTTTTAGGCTTTAAGACATTGATTGTGTATGTGTGCCATTCAGAGGGTGAATGGGCATGACAAAATATTTAAGTTGCTTTGAACGGCGTATGGTAGTAGGTGCCAGGCGCATCGGTTTGAGTGTGAAGAACTGCAACGCTGCTGGGTTTTCACAGCCAACAGTTTCCCGTGTGTATAAAGAACGCTTTCGACACCTTGTAGAGTCCATGCCCCGACGAATTGAGGATGTTCTGAGGGCAAAAAGGGGGTGCAACTCAATAATAGGAAGGTGTTCCTAATGTTTTGTACATTTCAGAGTAAATACGAACTTAACTATGTATCTCTCTGTATTCTCTAAAATAATCTCAAGAGTTCATAATTTAACTGTGTACACATCTGAAAAATGTGTGACAGTAAGAGGAAGCTGCATATATATGATCATTAAAAAAGCCTCAAACCATACAAAGAAAATGTCAATTTGCATATTCGGTGTGTTTAGTAACAATATACGATAGAAAGAGAATAATAGCCACATATCACTAGATGTGTGGAAACTTGAAAAAAAATCTTAAATGTCGCTGACTCACCTAAAAAAGAAGCATTTTGCGTCTAGCTAATGTGTGTGTGTGTATATTTCCCCCCCCCCATTTGTTTCCCCATCTTTAAACGGTTCCGTAACGACAGACGCTGTGAAACGGGAAGCAAGTACAGGGTGAGGATTTTATAATAAATAGACACAAAGCCCGAGCAACGTCTGGACAAGAGAAACAAAACAACATCAATGCAGACACGGGAATGAAACTGAGGAAGTGACAGATATATGGCAGGCAATCAATGGCGTGATGGAGTCCAGGTGAGTCCGATGAAGCGCTGGCGCGCACAACGTTGGTGACAGGTGCGCGACCTGAAAAAACTAATGAACCATGTGACCACACCCACAGTGGGTCAGGATTTCAAGAGAAATGAAACTCTTTAAAAAAAAATTTTTTTTACACTATATGTGTGCGTTCTCTTCAGTCAGTGTAGTACCCACCTCAGTTCTGTATTTTACGCTCTAGGCTAGTTACCGCACACAACTTGGTTAGCTGTAGATCAGACACAATGTCGAGTAAAATGTCAGCCTCTATCTCATTGGAACAGGACCTCTTCAACTGTCCCATCTGTCTAGACCTGCTGAAAGATCCGGTGACTATGCCTTGTGGACACAGTCACTGTATGGGCTGTATCCAGGGCTTATGGGAGCAGGAGGACCAGATTGGAGGTCAGATCTGCCCCCAGTGCAAAGAAAGTCTTACACAACCTTGGCCCACTCTGAACCGAAATACTATTCTGGCTGAAATGGTGGCGAAACTGAAGAAGACAGAACTCCAAGCTGCTCCTCTTACGGAAGATGTGGTTGCGTGTGACTTCTGCACTAGAGGAGCGAACCAAGCTGTCAAGTCCTGCTTGGTGTGTCTGGCCTCTTACTGTGAGACTCACCTAAAGCCCCACTATGAAAACCCTGCCTTTGGAAGGCACACACTGTTGGATGCCACCCGACGATTACAGGAACGGGTTTGCTCAACTCATCACAAACTGCTGGAGATTTACTGCAGAACCGACAAACTGTGTGTGTGTGTGAGTTGTGCACTGTATGATCACAAAGGCCATGTCACCGTCCCTGCATCAGCTGAAAGAATGGAGAAGCAGGTAGGCGCTAAAACCATAGCCATTAAAACCAGTAGATCGTTGTAGCGCTGACGTCATCCACGATTTTCCTATAGAAAACTACCGATGGTGATTGTTGGGTTGCGTCAATCGAATCTGGTATTAGGATATAAACAAACCATGCAACTTAGTTTTGCAATGATTATTTAATTAATCTTTAAGTAAATAGAATAATAGTACAAATGGTAAATATGATGTTCGTATATATGGACTCACTGCACCACCTCGCAGGGTATAGAGAACTCACTGTTTAAGCACAAAGTTCTTCTTTAATACTCTGACAGAGATAGTTCCCGATCAGAGCGGGCCTATCAGAGTAGAGGCTGAGCGTGGTTTAGACTTACTCAGTGTAACAGTGTAGGTTCCGTCCCTCTCTTCGCCCCAACCCGGGCTCGAACCAGGGACCCTTGCACACATCAACAACTGACACCCACGAAGCATCGTTACCCATCACGCCCTTGCAACCCAAGGGGAAACCCTACTTCAAGTCTCAGAGCGAGTGACGTCACTGATTGAAACGCTATTAGCGCGCACCACGCTAACTAACTAGCCATTTCACATCGGTTACATCAGCCTATCGCAGGCGCACAGGCTGGTCCGAGCCTCCTAGCGCATCACATGTTGCCAGGCGACGGATCTTATCTTCTTATTGTATACTCAAGAGTCAGCAACCACTCAATTTCCAGTGATTTACTTATACAGTTGTTTCTCCACTCTATCTGTTCCTCATCTGCAGAAGCATAAAACCGAAAAATAACCCCACACGATGTAGTCGTTTTCATCCTGCCTGAGAGAGTCAACCTAACGCTGCGTGGTCCTGTGTGATGACAAATGTGGTAGTCAGAATGGATCTTCTACTTAATAAAATACCTACATTTGTAGCGAACTTTTAAAATAATGAATTGTGGAGATCGAACTTGATCTAATGTTAGAGGCCCAAACGGCCGTAAAATGTTGTTTTGTTTGGCCGTTTTGGCGATTTGTAATTTACATAGGTTTTATAGAGCAGACCAGGGCTTTGGGCACCACTTGGTTGCTACGCAGGACTGGCTAAAACTCATTGGGGGAACATAGTTTAGCTTTATGTAAAATGTAATCTGAAGCTCTCTGGCACAGTGATTTAGTTCTGCCAATTAGCCTAATCTTGTAAATCACATCCTGATCTATGCTGGTTATCACATATAGTATCACGTGTGTCACTCTCTGTTCAGTGTTACTTATCATGTTTTCTTTGTCGCTATTAGCGCATTTGTTTGTTAAGAAAGTGGAAGGCTCATGTTGAGTTGTCTGGGGCTTCTCTCTGCTCACAGAAAGAGACAGAAGCCACAGGAGGATCATGTCGACAGAAAGTCAAGGAAAAGGAAGAGGAGGCGGAGCACCTGAGGGGAGCGTTGATGTTGTTTAAGGTGAGCTAGGATGTTTTACTACAGATGGGTATACTGGATATGATCAAGGTCAGAGAGGGAGGGGTGGTGGCGTTTTGAAGTGAACTTAATCTGCCATAACTTTATCTGTACACATGTTGTACTGCATTGAATCTGTTATCTCCATCTCATTAGCTTTCTAAAGTACTAGTGCATCTTTAATTAGATTAGATTGATTTGATTAGATCACCATTAATATCCCACCAGGGATATATTAATTTGGTCATTTGCTTAAAAAGACAAAATACATAAAAACACAGAATAATACACAATACATTTTATATGAACGTACAATAGGCTGCAGATTTACAGTGCAAGTGCAATACATATTTACTGTACACACCTATCGACTAGTCAACAGTCCAATTAGACTATCCATTGTACAGCCTAATGGCTGTTGGAATGAAAGAGTCCTTATATGTTTTTCCTGTGCTGCTTTTTTAAAGAAGTCGTCTTCCCCTAGTCAGGCTTTGACTGAATTTCGGGTGAAGGGGATGTGTACTGTCCTGTAAAATGTTACGTTTTTTGGAGGATGAGTTTTGTGTACAGGCTGGAAGCAGCTGATTCTTGGTCCATACTACCAATGATCCTCCCCACCGTCTTGATCAGGCGCTGAAGCTTGGCCTTGCGCTTGCATGTTGCCAAATGCATATCAGACCAAAGGGCAGCACATTCTGCAGGACATATTTGTAAAACCCATGTGGGATATGACGATTAACATTAAAATGGTTTTGCATTAAAAAAAAAACGATCTGTTCTAGTGACTGTTTCTTTGCAAGGGCACAGATATTGTATTGCTGTTTGTTTATATTGGTATTTATGTGGTCACTCTATCGACTGACTCCCTGGTGATCTTTGTCGGGGGCTAATTAAGTACCAGAACATTGAGGCAGGGTCTAAACCACTATATTCCTTTCGATCAGCGCTCTGCAAGGGAAGCTGTTCTGGCCAGCACCAGGACCCTCTCAGAGCTGAAAGTATACCTGGAGCGGAGGGGCAACGAGGTGAAGGAGCTGATCAGGGCTCAGGAGAAGGTGGAGGTGAACCGGGCGGAGGCCCAACTGCAGCGTCTGGAGCAGGAGATTATTGCGCTGAAGAAGAGAGACTCTGAGCTGAAGAAACTCACACTGACCCAAGATGACGCATACTTCCTTCAGGTATAAGCACTGTTTGTTTAATACTCCTTACACAGAGTAGTAGAAGTAGAAACGGGATTATCTTGAGGATAATCGGTTTTGCAGAATGATATCTTTAAATAAACAGACATAGTTTGCTGCCCTGGAGTTCAGCTGTATGTGAAGCCGTTTTCTTTCTTCAATCTTTCCAGCATTACCAAGACCCCAGTAGCTCTCCTGTATCTGAAGACCTGCCGAGCGTCAACATTGACCCGCTGTGTGATTTTGGGACAGTGAAGAGAGCTTATACTCATTTCAAGGAGCAGTTGGAATGCTTCTGTGATGGAGGAATGAAGAGGATATTGAACACAGGTAGAATTTCAGAGGTTCCCCACTGGGCACAGACGTCAATTCAATGTCTATTCCACGTTGGTTCAATGCAATTTCATTAAAATGACGTGGAAACAACATTGATTCAACCAGTGTGTTCCCAGTGGGTTAAGACTGCATGTGAGATGTGAATGAGGTACTATATATCTTTTGAAAACCCTTGAATTGGGACTTTGGGTTTTAAAAGCTTGTAAGAAATAATAATTGTGTGTATCTGTGTCCATTTCCACAGTAAAAGCCATCCATATGCTTCAGTCACCAAAGCCCAGCCAATGTAAGTGTGTTCATAATCTCAGCATGCAGAATTTTTCCAGGAAAAAAAAACACAAAATACTGTAGCCTATGTGAGCTAAAATATTTGTGCAATTATTTCACTTTCAGCTCCAAAGACAATTGGTCAAGCCAATGGGAGCCCCCCAGCCTTCAAGCCCGCCCTGGTAATGGGGGAACCGACAGTAACCTGCAACACTCCCCTTTCCCTCTGTACAAAGTCCTCTATCTTGAAGTACTCTTCCATGAGCAAACCTCCAACTGGCACAGCGATCCTATTCACCAAAAAAGGGCCATCAAATGACACTAAACCTGCTGCTAGAGTAGAGGCCATCCTCGCCAAACCCTTGTCCACCACTGACAACCTTCTCTTGACCAAATCAGCATCTAATATGAACATCAATCCCCTGCTTACTAAATCCTTATCTAACACTGAAGGGTTCACGAAACCTGCATCTGGAGCTGGTATAGCAGTCCTTAACACCGAACCTGCTCCTACAACAAGTAGCAGCATTTTCAATTGTCCTGTTGGTGTTTGTGGTAAGCCTGCTGTTGACGTGGATGACTTTTGTAAGGCAGCATTAAACACTGACAGCGGTCCTTTCACCAAACTTGTATCTGACAACAATAGTAGGGAAAAGCATAGCACAGGTTTCTCCTTTGGCAAGCCTAAATGTAACACAGGTTCAGCCCTCTTTGGCAAGCCTGAATCTAACACAGGTTCAGCCCTCTTTGGCAAGCCTGAATCTAACACAGGTTCAGCCCTCTTTGGCAAGCCTGAATCTAACACAGGTTTGTCCCTCTTTGGCAAGCCGGAATCTAGCACAGGTTCAGCCCTCTTTGGCAAGCCTGAATCTAACACAGGTTTATCCCTCCTTGGCAAGCCTGAATCTAACACAGGATTCTCATTTGGCAAGCCGGAATCTAGCACAGGTTTATCCCTCTTTGGTAAGCCTGAATCTAACACAGGTTTATCCCCCTTTGGCAAGCCTGAGTCTAACACAGGATTCTCATTTGGCAAGCCAGAATCTAGCACAGGTTTATCCCTCCTTGGCAAGCCTGAATCTAACACAGGATTCTCATTTGGCAAGCCGGAATCTAGCACAGGTTTATCCCTCTTTGGCAAGCCGGAATCTAGCACAGGTTTATCCCTCTTTGGCAAGCCTGAATCTAGCACAGGTTTGTCCCTCTTTGGCAAGCCTGAATCTAGCACAGGTTTGTCCCTCTTTGGCAAGCCGGAATCTAGCACAGGTTTGTCCCTCTTTGGCAAGCCGGAATCTAGCACAGGTTTATCCCTCTTTGGCAAGCCTGAATCTAACACAGGATTCTCATTTGGCAAGCCGGAATCTAGCACAGGTTTATCCCTCTTTGGCAAGCCTGAATCTAGCACAGGTTTATCCCTCTTTGGCAAGCCGGAATCTAGCACAGGTTTATCCCTCTTTGGCAAGCCTGAATCTAGCACAGGTTTGTCCCTCTTTGGCAAGCCTGAATCTAGCACAGGTTTGTCCCTCTTTGGCAAGCCGGAATCTAGCACAGGTTTATCCCTCTTTGGCAAGCCTGAATCTAACACAGGATTCTCATTTGGCAAGCCGGAATCTAGCACAGGTTTATCCCTCTTTGGCAAGCCTGAATCTAGCACAGGTTTATCCCTCTTTGGCAAGCCGGAATCTAGCACAGGTTTATCCCTCTTTGGCAAGCCTGAATCTAGCACAGGTTTATCCCTCTTTGGCAAGCCTGAATCTAGCACAGGTTTGTCCCTCTTTGGCAAGCCGGAATCTAGCACAGGTTTATCCCTCTTTGGCAAGCCTGAATCTAACACAGGATTCTCATTTGGCAAGCCGGAATCTAGCACAGGTTTATCCCTCTTTGGCAAGCCTGAATCTAGCACAGGTTTATCCCTCTTTGGCAAGCCTGAATCTAGCACAGGTTTATCCCTCTTTGGCAAGCCTGAATCTAGCACAGGTTTGTCCCTCTTTGGCAAGCCGGAATCTAGCACAGGTTTATCCCTCTTTGGCAAGCCTGAATCTAACACAGGATTCTCATTTGGCAAGCCGGAATCTAGCACAGGTTTATCCCTCTTTGGCAAGCCTGAATCTAACACAGGATTTTCATTTGGCAAGCCGGAATCTAGCACAGGTTCACCCCTCTTTGGCAAGCCTGAATCTAAAACAGGATCCTCCTTTGGCAAGCCTGCAGACCAGCCTGGTGTCGTGGAGATTTCTATTTTAGAAAACTAAACCAAGCCTTCTCCTATCAATGAAGAAAGGTTGTTATCAGGGTTACACATCATGGGATTACACTAGAAATTGTAAATAAATAATAATACAATGAGTTTGCCCATGTTAATATACACGTGTACTTTGATTTGTTATGCAGTACCAATACTGTGATGGATTTAATGTTCTCTGTACTGAATTAAATGGATTTCTTCCACTGATTTAAAAACTGTAATATACCCATGATAATTTACCAATTTTCTGCCAGATGGCATTCAAACAACAGCCTCACTCTTATGTAGTCCCTCAATTCATGTGGTCTGTTTTGAAAAATATGTATTCTGACCTCAATGGGACAATCTGGTTAAATAAAATAAACACAAATGTGACAACTTGATATTATGTTGGCGCAATTGTAGTTTCTTACATATTGTTTCTGTATTTACCATTAAGTGCAATATGTACATAGCACTTAACACATGGATGTCACATAGCCATTTTTATGTATTTGTTTGGTGTGTGTGTTGCTGTTATCATTCATACTGATGGCATACCAATCAAATCAAACTTTATTTGTCACATGCGCCGAATAAAACGGGTGTAGACCTTACCGGGAAATGCTTACTTACAAGCCCTTAACCAACAATGCCGTTCAAGAAAGAGTTAAGAAAATCTTTACCAAATAAACTAAAGTAAAAAATTCTAAAAATTAACACAATAACGAGGTTATATACAGGGGGTACCAGTACTGAGTCAATGTGCGGGGGTACAGGTTAGTCAAGGTAATTTGTAGGTAGGGGTAAAATGACTATGCATAGATAGTAAATAGCAAGTAGCAGCAGTATAATAACAGATGGGGGGCTGTCAGTGTAAAATAGTCTAGGTGCCCATTTGATTAATTGTTCAGCAGTCTTATGGCTTGGGGGTAGAAGCTGTTATGGAGCCTTTTGGTCATAGACTTGGTGCTCTGGTACCGCTTGCCGTGCGGTAGCAGAGAGAACAGTCTATGACTTGGGTGACTGGAGTCTTTGACAATTTTTTGGGCTTTCCTCTGACACCGGCTAGTGTATATAGGTCCTGGATGGCAGGAAGCTTGGCCGCAGTGATGTACTGGGCTGTACGCACTACCCTCTGTAGCGCCTTACGGTCAGAGGCCGAGCAGTTGCCATACCAGGCGGTGATGGAACCGATCAGGATGCTCTCGATGGTGCAGCTGTAGAACTTTTTGGGGACTCATGCCAAATGTTTTCAGTCTCCTGAGGAGGAAAAGGTGTTGTCGTGTCCTCTTCGACTGTCTTGGTGTGTTTGGACCATGATAGTTTGTTGGTGATGTGGACACCAAGGAACTTGAAACTCTCGACCCGCTCCATTATAGCCACGTCGATGTTAATGTTGGCCTGTTCGGCCCACCTTTTCCTGTAGTCCACGATCATCTCCTTTGTCTAGCTCACATTGACGGAGAGATTGTTGTCCTGGCACCACACTGCCAGGTCTCAGACCGCCATCCTATAGAGCGGCAGGTGCGGGTGGCAGGTAGTCTAGTGTTTAGAGCGTTGGACTAGTAACCGAAAGGTTGCAAGATAAAATCCCCGAGCTGACAAGGTAAAAATCTGTCCTGCCCCTGAACAAGGCAGTTAAACACACTGTTCCTAGGCTGTCATTGAAAATAACAATGTGTTCTTAACCGACTTGCCTATTTAAATAAAGGTAAACTAAAATCAAATAACATTTCCCAAATGGGACAATATAGACATTGATTGATTGAGTGGGATTGTAACCGAAACAACAGGCAGATATATTTACCACATACTTTAATGTGAGAGTTCAGGATAAAATAATACTTTAATGGAAAAGCTTACATAAAGTTACCCTCTTACATAATTATAGATATATTCATCTTTTTATTTTTTTAAAAGTATTTACTGTTTAGCGTTTACTATATCTGGTCAGAAATTATTACACTGTGACACTGTACACTCACACTGCATACATACACACACACAGTATAACTGTTACAAACTCTCACACACACCATAAAACGCATACCCACAGGCAGCATACAGAGAAAATATTCTAGATCCCTTAGAAAACCCTTAGGTGCAGGTAATACGTAGTATATCTGTAAGAAAATAGCCCCTTCATGTCTACGATACAAACCACTTCTTTATTCATGAAACATGAACTTCAATGTCCTCCTTGGACCACAAGTTCCTGTCTATTGGTGGTTGGTTACTATTAAAACACTGTCCACATATAGGATGTCTCAAACACAGAGCAGGACATACCAGTGTATGGAAACAATGACGCTATTCATATCACATCCGCATTTCACAGAACAATTAATATCTCAAATATCAGGAAAATGCAGAGGACTCATGATCAACACGTCCTCCTTGGAGATGACTGACAATGCCAATGTTGAAAACATTGACACTGAGGGCCAGTCTGGGGTAGCTCTTCATTCAGAATGTAGCTCTTCATTCAGGTAAGACAACACAACAACCCCATACTGTACAGGCACAGATGCACTTGTGTATGTTATGTTGAATACATACAGTGCGTTTGGAAGGTACTCAGGCCCCTTGACTTTTTCCACATTTTGTTACATTACAGCATTATTCTAAAATTGATGAAATTACTTTTTCCCCTCAATCTACACACTATACCGCATCATGACAAAGTGAAAACAGGTTTTCAGACTTTTTTGCTAATTTCTTAAATTAAAAAACAGAATTCGCTTATTTACATAAGTATTCAGATCATTTGCTATGAGACTCGAAATTGAGCTCAGATGCATCCTGTTTCCATTGATCATCCTTGAGATGTTTCTGCAACTTGATTGGAGTCCACCTGTGGTAAATTCAATTGATTGGACATGATTTGGAAAGCAACACACCTGTCCTATATAAGGTCCCACAGTTGACAGTGCATGTCAAAGCAAAAACCAAGCCATGAAGTCGAAGGAATTGTCCATAGAGCTCCGAGACAGGATTGTGTTGAGGCACAGATCTGGGGAAGGGTACCAAAGAAATTCTGCAGCATTGAAGGTCCCCAAAAACCCAGAAGCCTCCATCATTCTTAAATGGAAGAAGTTTGGAACCACCAAGACTCTTCCTACAGCTGGCTGCCCGGCCAAACTGAGCAATCGGGGGAGAAGGGCCTTGGTCAGGGATGTGACCAAGAACCCGATGGTCACTCTTACAGAGCTCCAGAGTTAATCTGTGGAATCTTTCAGAAGGACAACAATCTCTGCAGCACTCCACCAATCAGGCCATATGGTAGAGTGGCCAGACTGAAGACACTCCTTAGTAAAAGGCACATCACAGCCCGCTTGGAGTTTGCCAAAAGCCACCTAAAGACTCTCAGACCATGAGAAACAAGATTCGCTGGTCTGATGAAACCAAGATTGAACTCTTTGGCCTGAATGCCAAGTGTCACGTCTGGAGGAAACCTGGCACCATCCCTATGGTGAAGCATGGTGGTGGCAGCATCATGCTGTAGGGATGTTTTTCAGCAGCAGGGACTGGGAGACTAATCAGGATTGAAGGAAAGATTAATAGAGCAAAGTGCAGAGAGATCCTTGATGAAAACCTACTCCAGAGCACTGAGGACCTCAAACTGGGGCGAAGGTCACCTTCCAACAGAACAACAACCCTAAGCAAACAGTCCTTGAGTGGCCCAGCCAGAGCCTGGACTTGAACCCGACGCTCCCCATCCAACCTGACAGAGCTTGAGAGGATCTGCAGATAAGAATGGGAGAAACTCCCCAAATACAGGTGCGCCAAGCTTGTAGAGTCATATCCAAAGAGACATGAGGCTGTAATCGCTGCCAAAGGTGCTTAAACAAAGTACTGAGTAAAGGGTCTGAATACTTAATGTGATATATATATTATTTTTTTCTAATACATCTGCAAAAATTTATAAAAAAACAGTTTTTGCTTTGTCATTATAGGGTATTGTGTGTAGATTGATGAGGGGGGGAAACGATTTAATCAATTTCTGAATAATCCTGTAACATAACAAAATGTGGAAAAAGTCAAGGGGTCTGAATACTTTATGAATGCACTGTACGTGTGTACTTGTTCCTACCCAACAAGGTGTGATCTGACCTGGAAATCTGTAAAATGTGTTGATTTCAGGAACTGCCAGTGCAGAGAGGAGATTCTACAGGGTGCATGCTGTCTGCTTCGGAATGCTGTAGAGACAAAGTAAAACATTTTCTGAAAAGATTTTCAGAAATATCATGAGAACCTTTATTAATAATCCATTATAAATTCCTGTAATGCCAATTCATGTTTAAATGCTGGAATAATCACTAATTGTTCACTCACATTTTATAAACGGTGTGACAATGGCTTATTATTTGGTCATTATAAAGTCTCACCCTTTAAAAACATTATGCCACCACTGACAGTGTTGGGGAGTAGTTCTGCTTCAAGTAATTCAACTAGTAATTTAACTACATTTTGCAGTTGTCACGTCCTGACCAGTATAAGGGTAATTTGTTATTGTAGTTTGGTCAGGACGTGGCAGAGGGTATTTTGTTTATGTGGTTCGGGGTGGTGATTTATGTAGTAGGGTGTTTGATTTATTATTTCCGGGTTTTGGTCTATGTTCTATGTTTTGTATTTCTATGTTCTTTCTGGTTTGTTGTATTTCTATGTTTAGGTTGATGGGGGGTTGGACTCTCAATTGGAGGCAGGTGCTTTCTCATTGCCTCTGATTGAGAGTCCTATATATGGGTAATTGTTTGGTTTGGTGTTGTGGAAGATTGTTTCTTGTTTTGTCGGTGTGAGTGTGACAAGACTGTTTTGTTGTTCGTGAGTGCTTCGTTTTTGTTATTTTGGTGTTCTCTTTATTTAAAATAAATATCAAGATGAGCATCCACATTCCTGCTGCGTTTTGGTCCTCTATTCCCGACGACAACCGTTACAGCAGTAGCTTGATGCTAGGTTAACTAAATTCAAATCTTTGATTTCATGGTTAATAACTTTTTTTACCCACTACATTTTTTTGCAAAAAAGTACATATTTTTTAAATGACAAGCATTCTGTTACAGTAATATATGACTCCAGATTGATCTGTTTTTGCAGTCATGTTCCATAACTTTGTATTGAATGACATTTCATATAGATAATTTTTCATGAGCCAGTTTTGAAAGTAACTTTAGATATCGGTAAACAAACTATATTTCTCTTATGGGTAGCTTTATTGTAGCTCAACGTCTTCCAGTGTGAGGTAATTGGTAGCTTGGTAAACTATATTTTCAGAGTAGCTTCCCCAACACTTACTGCTGACCTTTTTTTTTTACCACGAGCAGATGTGGTCTAAACACTACAGATTGACTAAGCAAAGTTTTCCACTGAGCTTGTGGCTGGGTACAGTTTTCACCCCCTTTTTACCCAAACCAAAACGTACCTGTTCTTCCAAGTCTACAGTTACAGAGAAAGCCATACACCACAGATCTCTTACAACAACCTTACCAACGATATGACTGCTGTGTATTGATGTGGCGTACTGATATATGACACCACCACGGACCGTGGTGGAGTAAAAACGTGGAAGTTTACCTCTGAGTCTGGTCAGTTCAGTGTAATATCCTAACTTAGCACAAGTTGTAAGTATAGGATTTAACAATGTCGACATGTCGCAACCTGACTAAAACTATATTGTAGGAGTTTTTCTCATTCACTCTGTTACAGGTCAAAACACTCTCAGTTCAGGTTAGTATTTGTTGTGTGTAAATTGCTCTATGAATGATGCCTGCTCTAATTTGCACTCTGACAGGGCTGAACTGTACCCAGGAATTGTGAACTATGGATTCCAGCTCTTACTTTATTTCCATTGAGCAGAAGTCCTGGTGAGCCAGCAGGCCGAGCTGCCTAGAGAAAGAAGCTGCCCTGGTGATCATCAACAGCACAGAGGAACAGGTCAAAGACTTGGTCATAGATGGAAATGAAATGAGAGCGGGGCCCATATTTACAGTGCCTGGTGAAAGTCTACAGACCCCTTGCACAGCTGTCAAATTGTGCTGCCTTGAAATGATATATACAAAAGTTTTAGGCAGGTGTGAAAAAATGCTGCAAAGTAAGAATGCTTTCAAAAATAGACATGTTAATAGATTATATTGATCAATTAACTAAATGCAAAGTGAATGAACAGAATAAAAATCTAAATCAAATCCATATTTGGTGTGACCACCCTTTGCCTTCAAAACAGCATCAATTCTTGTAAATACAATGCTCTATCCATTTTCACTTTCAGTTCTGATAAAACCGTAAGTGATCTTACGGTTTCTTTTTCTTTTAATGGGCACGATGAGGTCACAGATTTGGGATGAAGGCCACATTGTCAGCAGATAATATCGTTAACCCCATCAGTTCCGAGACCCCAGAGAAAAATGACTTTTCATTTATCTGACTTTCATTTATCAGCATGTCCAGCCATTACATTTAGCCTCACAATGAAGTGGTTTACCATTTTCTTTTCAGGACAACCAGGGCTACGAGTAGAACACAAAACAATTTGACATCAACAGTTGCATTCATAAGTGTTATTAACAAATTGTCAATATAAGAATGCTTGCCAAAGAATAAACCTGATCAAAAATGAATTTATATGAATGGTGTAGGTATTCATAATGTTTTGTACACTCAGTGTATGTTGAACTAAGAGTTTGCAGAGTTTGTAGAATCTTATTCAAAATGATTTACAGCTGTAAAGGTGCTTCCACCAAGTATTGACTCTGGGGTGTGAAGACATACGCAATCAAGACATCTTTCATTTTAATTTTTACTTTTTCTTTCACTTTGAAAATGTGGAGCAAGTTTTGGAGATCAGTAGTGGGAAAATAGAATTGAATCCCTTTTAAGATTTCTTTTAAGGCAGCAAAATGTGAATTGTGCAAGGGGTGTGTAGACTTTCACATTGCACTGTTTCAAGCTTTTTAGAACAGGAGAGCTTATCTAGGATCAGTTTTGGCTTTTAGATCATATTGAATCTGATTATTATAGACAGGGTGGACCTCATCCTAGATCAGCACTTCTGCTCTGACATCTTTAATAAATATTGACCCAGACTTTTCTTTTTTTTAATGTAAGACTTAGTTATGTGTAGTAATACATGGTTACCATTGTTTCATTATATGTGTGTTGCATTAGTTCTTTCTCAGTGCTTTTAATAAAAAGGCATAGATTGGTCTGGCTGCTGAGGACCAAATGGACCTGGGTGGATGGAACCCCACTGACCACAGAGTAAGATATGTGTTTCTGTCCACCTAGCCTATCAAATGACAAGGAGGAGCTACTACCATATTGCCCATCCATTCCTTTAGGATCTAGGGATCAATTTGGGATTGGCCTATATAACATCAGACATTTGTTGTGTTTGTAGCAACTGGAGGGAGAGGGCTCCTGATAATTGCGAAGAGGCGCTGGTGTAAAGTACTTATGTAAAAATACTTTAAAGTACTAATTATGTATTTTTTGGGGGTGTCTGTAATTTACTTTACTATTTATATTTTTGACAACTTTTACTTTTACTCCAGTACATTCCTAAAGAAAAGAATGTACTGTTTACTCCACACATTTTCCCTGACACCCAAAAGTATTCACTATATTTTGAATGCTTAGTAGTACAGGAAAATGGTCCAATTCACACAAAGTATTAAGAGAACATCCCTGGTCAGCCTCTGATCTGGTGGACTCACTAATCACAAATGCTTCATTTGTAAATTATGTCTGAGTGTTGGAGTGTGCCCCTTGCTATCTGTAAACACAAAAATAAATGGTGCTGTCTGGTTTGCTTAATAAAAGAAATTAGAAATCATTTATGCTTTTACTTTTGACACTTAAGCATATTTTAGCAATTACATGAACTGTTGATACTTAAGTAAATTTAAAACCAAATACCTTTAGACTTTTACTGAAGTAGTATTTTACTGGGAATTTGTTTTTGAGTCATTTTCTATTAGCTGTCTTTACTTTTACTCAAGTATAACAATTGGGTACTATTTCCACCACTGCGAAGTGGTGGCGGAGGACTCTGTGGAGATATTGGTCAATCCTTTAGACCCCCTGGATAGCTGGAATGACCTGTCCTATGTCAAGCATGAATGGCCCTGGATCTGCGAGACTAAGGCTTGTCGCAAGCCTTAACATGGTGAAACTACTGTTTCTATGTTTTCTGTCTGTGTGTTTGCTATGTGTATGAGCCACAGGCCTGTAAGCCAAAGACACATTTCCATTATTAAATAGAATGGACAATAACGATTTGAACTTTAACTAGAATTGCTGTATTCTTGGAGTATGTATTTGTGCTTTTACCAGTCCAGAACGGTGTCTAAAATTTAGTTAACCAAAATTCCGTCCACAGTTTTTATTGGAGTAAAGTCATACTGTATAAAAAATGACAGGCTATGAATACAAAGTTTTCACCCCCGCCCGCAGGTCCCCATTAGCTTTTGCCAAAGCAGCAGCTATTTTTCATGGGGTTCACATTTCTCTCTTTACTCACCCTCTTCTGAACCCTCAACCAATTTGATCAATATGATGATGTAGCCTATCTCTCTGCCTCATATTTCTGAACAGCTGCAATTTGAAGGAACGTTCCAAAAATATATATGAAGGCTACAACCTTCTCTGTCTGTTGTAATGGATATTGCCATAGCACAAGCAAGACGCAGTCTAAACATTGCATTGATGTCATCTTTATAGTTAGGCTCCCATATAGCCGGCAGCCTGGCTCCTGTTTAGCCAATATTGCAATGATTATGGAAAAATAACATTAAATCACTATTGACTGCCTGTCTGTGTCTTGCTTGTTTGATATGTTGTGTAGGCTACATAGGGTGAATTCAGAAAAGGTGGGACACTTAGCATTTCCGTCTTCTGTAACCTCTTTCGACATTGTCATGAAATATGACTTTTTAATTTCTTCAAACAATCATCTTTATTTAATATTGATTAATTATTGTAATAATTAAACTGTCGACCCCACACTCTTGAGTGTGTTGCCGAGAGCTTAACTGAGAATGAAAAAACAGAGATCTTATATAGGAGACCTAAAAATGCTTAGTTAGGGCTAATTCCACCCCTCCCATGCTGATCGGGGGGCATCATAAGCCACCTTGGGTTTATCTCCTGGTTATCTGCACAAGATGTTGTTTTAACCCCAACCTGGCTTAGTTTCCCAGATGCCAGGATGAAGATAAGACAATGAGGGATTGTTCTAACTTTTTAACTATACCTCGGGTCACACACACCACATCTTGTCTATGGAATGCCGGCTGTAGGTTTTTATCAACAAGTCATTGACAATTGTCAGCTCAAGCTCCAGAGGCCCAACTCAGTCCCACAGACACAGATGAGAGAATACTCATTGTAGCTATTCTATTAATAAACAGTATTAAACATAATCTTGTAATTTTTCTCTCACAACATCTATCTATACTAGCCCAACATATGATACATTTATGAAATCCACAAGATGTTTCCTAATGACACAAAAAGGAAAAATGTTGATATAACATTCACAGGAGGAATGACACCCATTTGTGTACACTGAGCCAAAACCATATTTTCAGTTCGTGGGACACCATTATTCTTCTTTTATAAGAAACATGAATGTGTTGTGATTCTGGATGGCCAAATTGTTAGCAAGAACGCCAACAAACTGCCATGTGGGGAATCGTAAGTGGCTCATTTCAGCTGGTTTCATCTTGCTATTGATACCATGTCTTGTTTTGAAGTGTTTTGACTGATTTCATGTCAATGCTAATATGGCTCAAATTCGCTACCTAGCTAACCAGCAACTGTAACCAATGTATTTGAGAGACAACAAGTGGTCATTGTGCAAATGTATTTATGTTTTCAAGAAACATTGGAGAAGAAATATAGCTTACGTGTTGTCAACAATCTGCGCCAACCTCGTCTGTTTTGCCCATGGTTGTACACGCGTCCAACCCGTCTATGCTATCACAGACACTATAATGGCCAAAAAAACTCAACTATAAACGCAAAATGTGTGTTGGTCCCATGTTTCATGAGCTGAAATAAAAGAGCCCAGAAATGTTACATATGCACAAAAAGGTTATATCTCTCTAATTTTGTGCACAAATTTGTTTACATCCTTGTTAATGAGCATTTCTCCTTTGCCAAGATAATCCATCCACCTGACAGTTGTGGCATATCAAGAAGCTGATTAAACAGCATGAACATTACACAGGTGCACATTGTGCTTGGGAAAATTAAAGGCCACTAACATGTGCAGTTTTGTCACACAACACAATGCCACAAATGACTGAAGTTTTGAGGGAGTGTGCAATTGGCATGCTGACTGCAGGAAAGTCTACCAGAGCTGCTGCCAGAGAATTTTATATTAATTTCTCTAGCATAAGCCTCTATCATAAGTCGTTTTAGAGAATTTGACAGTATGTCCAACCGGCCTCACAACCACAGACCATGTGTATGGTGTCGTATGGGCGAGCGGTTTGCTGATGTCAACATTTTGAACAGAGTGCTACATGGTGGCGGTGGGGTTATGGTATGAGCAGGCATTAGCTACGAACAAACACAATTGCATTTTATCGATGGCAATTTGAATGCACAGAGATACTGTGAGGAGATCCCACGGCCCCATGTCACAAGAATCTGTACACAATTCCAGGAAGTTGAAAATATCCCAGTTCTTCCATGGCCTGCATACTCACCAAACATGTCACCCATTGAGCATGTTTGGGATGCTCTGGATTGAAGTGTATGATAGCGTGTTCTAGTTTTCGAATGCATACAGTGCATTCGAAAAGTATTCAGACCCCTTCACTTTTTCCACATTTTGTTACGTTACAGCCTTATTCTGAAATTAATTTAAAAAAATAATCTCATCAATAATGACAAAGCGAAAACAGGTTTATACATTTTTGCAAATGTATTAAAAATAAACTTAGATAAGTATTCAGACCCTTTACTCATTTCTTTGTCAAGTGGTTTGACATACGAATGCACTGTATATATATATACACACTACATGGCCAAAAGTATGTGGAAACCTGCTGGTCGAACATCTCATTCCAAAATATGGAATTGGTCCCCCCTTTGGTGCTATAACAGCCTCCACTCTTCTGGGAATGCTTTCCACTAGATGTTGGAACATTGCTGCAGGGACTTGCTTCCATTCAGCCACAACAGCATTAGTGATGTCGGGCATGAATGTTCCAATACATCCCAAAGGTGTTCAATGGGGTTGAGGTCAGGGGTCTGTACAGGCCAGTCAAGTCTACACCGATGTTGACAAACCATTTCTGTATGGTCCTCGCTTTGTTCACGGGGGCATTGTTATGCTGAAACATGAAAGTGACTTCCTCAAACTGTTGCCACAAAGTTGGAAGCACAGAATAATCTAGAATGTCATTGTATGCTGTAGCGTTAAGATATTTCTTCACTGGAACTAAGGAGCCTGAACCATGAAAACCAGCCCCAGACCATTATTCCTCCTCCAGCAAACTTTACAGTTGGCACTATGCATTCGGGTAGGTAGCATTCTCCTGGCATCCGCCAAACCCAGATTTGTACGTCAGACTGCCAGATAGTGAAGCGTGATTCATCACTCCAGAGAACGTGTTTCCACTGCTCCAGAGTCCAATGACGGTGAGCTTTACACAACTCTGACGCTTGGCATTGTGCATGGTGATACTAGGTTTGTGTGCGGCTGCTCGGCCATGGAAAACCCATTTAATGAAGCTCCCGACGAACAGTTTTTGTGCTTATGTTACTTCCAGAGGCAGTTTGGAACTCGGTAGTGAGTTTTGCAACCGAGGACAGATGATTTTTACGCGCTACACGCTTCAGTACTCGGCGGTCCCGTTCTGTGAGCTTGTGTGGCCTACCACTTTGGGGCTGAGCCGTTGTTGCTCCTTGACATTTCCACTTCACAATAACAGCACTTACAGTTGACCGGGGAAACTCGTGCAGGGCAGAAATTTGACGAACTGACTTGATGGAAAGGTGGCATCCTATGACGATGCCACATTGAAAGTCACTGAGCTCTACAGTAAGGCCATTCTATTGCCAATGTTTGTCTATGGAGATTGCATGGCTGAGTTCTAGATTTTATACACCTGTAGGCAACGGGTGTGGCTGAAATAGCAGAATCCATTCATTTGAAGGTGTCCACATTCTTTTGTGTGTATATACAGTACCATTCAAAAGTTTGGAAACACCTACTCATTCAAGGGTTTTTCTTTATTTTTTACTATTTTCTATATTGTAGAATAATAGTGAAGACATCAAAACTATGAAATAACACATATGGAATCATGTAGTAACCAAAATAGTGTTAAACAAATCAAATATATTTATTATTTTAGAATCTTCAAAGGAGCCACCCTTTGCCTTGATGACAGCTTTGCACACTCTTGGCATTCTCTCAACCAGCTTCACCTAGAATGCTTTTCCAACAGTCTTGCTGAACACTTGTTGGCTTCTTTTCCTTCAGTCTGCGGTCCAAACCAAACCATCTCAATTGGGTTGAGGTTGGGTGATTGTGGAGGCCAGATCATCTGATGCAGCACTCCATCACTCTCCTTATTGGTCAAATATCCCTTACACAGCCTGGAGGTGTGTTGGGTCACTGTTCTGTTGAAAAACAAATTATAGTCCCACTAACGGCAAACCAGATGGGATGGCGTATTGCTACAGAATGCTGTGGTATCCATGCTGGTTAAGTGTGCTTTGAATTCTAAATAAATTACTGACAGTGTCACCTGCAAAGCATCCCCACACCATCACACCTCCTCCTCCATGCTTCACGGTAGGAACAACACGAGGAGATCATCCGTTCACCTATTCTGCATTCCAACCGCTCATCAGACCAAAGGACAGATTTCCACCGGTCTAATGTCCATTGCTTGTGTTTCTTGGCCCAAGCAAGTGTCTTTTTCTTATTGGTGTCCTTTAGTAGTAGTTTCTTTGCAGCAATTCGACCACGAAGGCCTGATTCACACAGTCTCCTCTGAATAGTTGATGTTGAGATATGTCTGTTACTTGAACTCTGAGAAGCATTTATTTGGGCTGCAAATTCTGAAGCTGGTAACTCCAATGAACTTATCCTCTGCAGCAGAGGTAACTCTGGGTCTTCCTTTCCTGTGGCGGTTCTCATGAGAGCCAGTTTCATCATCATAGCGCTTGATGGTTTTTGCAACTGCACTTTTAGAAACTTTCAAAGTTCTTGACATTTTCTGAATTGACTGACCTTCATGTCTTAAAGTAATGATGGACTGTCGTTTCTCTTTGCTTATGTGAGCTGTTCTGAACATAATATGGGCTTGGTCTTTTATCAAATAGAGCTTGGTCTTTTATCAAATAGAGCTATCTTCTGTATCCAACCCTTACCTTGTCACAATACAACGGATTGGCTCAAATGCATTAAGGAAATAAATTCCACAAATTCACTTTTAACAAGGCACACCTGTTAATTGAAATGCATTCCAGGTGACTACCTCATGAATCTGGTTGAGAGAATACCAAGTGTGCAAAGCTGTCATCAAGGCAAAGGGTGGCTACTTTGAAGAATCTCAAAAATAACATATATTTTGATTTAACACTTTTTTGGTTACTACATGATTCCATGTGTTATTTCATAGTTTTGATGTCTTCACTATTATTATACAATGTAGAAAATAGTACAATAAAGAAAAACCTTGGAATGAGTAGGTGTGTCCAAACCTTTGACTGGTACTGTATATGAATGGACAAAGCCAGCGATCACGTGACACCATTCATTCCTATTTGAAGACCCAATAGCTCATTGAAGCCAAATGAAGTCGGTTAAGATGAAGATGGCATCTCATTGAGACATGCACAGTTTGAGCTGCTCCAGGACAAGGAAGTTTCCATTTCTCCCGAAGGTTGAAGAACTGCTCAGATGCGCTGTTTGAAACAGAGGCGTGCTTCACCAACACCAAAATTAAAGACTGGCGGAGCCTGCCTAACTATCTTCAAAATCCGACAAGGCGCACTGCGTGGTTTCAGACAGCTATCTATCCCCGCTCTATATCTGCAAGCTGTTGTCTAGAGCGTACGTGCCAGAGTGGGCACATTTGCTATTTAATTAGACAGTTGTGACACAATTATTGGTAGAGTTGAAAGAACAAGTTGAAAACACATTGAACTTTCGATTTTATTCTGAACATTACAATTTACGCGAAAAAGTACATTTTAAGTGCACTACGTCATCACGCACTGCTTTTTATCTGCAACTGGTCCATTTTGTGGAAACACCACTGGTGGAAAAAAGCGCATATTTTGTTTATGCAGATTTTGGAATATTCGCGTGAAAATCTGTGGCCAACTGGATGGAAACCTAGCTACTGTAATAGAAACAACAGGCAGATATATTTACCACATACTTTAATTTGAGAGTTCAGGTTAAAATAAAACACTTTAATGGAAAAGCTTACATAGTCACAATCTGCTACATAATTATAGATATATTCATCCTTTTTGATATTACACATTGCTCTCTTATATTATCAAATAAATGCTTATGTACATGCTGCTCAATGTTAAGCTGTATTTACAAGATTGATCTCAAAAGGAAATAACATTAAAAGGGATATCCAATTACACATCAGAAACAATAGATTTTACCCCCAAACTAAAGCATTTGCTAACAGTCTAGCAAGTACTGTATCTGATCATACAAACTTACACTGTACACTCACACAGTATAAACACTCACACACAAACCATAAAATGTATACCCACAGGCAGAACACAGAGAAAATACCCATACGCCAAACATTTACACACACGGTATTCAAACTCACACGGGCCAATCGCACAGAAACACTTACAAACTGTGTAATGCTGCAGCCTTTAACATCATTAACAACTGAATACATTGACTGTCATTTAAAGGAGAAAAAAACATGACCAATGTTATATTGCTGACACTTTAACCACGTGCACTCACACCCTACTGTATTGCACTTAATACTCCATTTGAGATAAATGGTAACATGACACGGCACTAAACGTAATGACTTTTTTTCAACTCTGCTTGTACCACCAAACATTAAGTATGAAGTCTTAAAAACACACACACAAAGCAAGGTAACTTGCTTTCACACACATTCACCTAAAAACTAAAAAAAGGGAACAGCCTTGAGGGAACTAGGTTTTTGCATAACGGTCTAATTGTCTCAACCCTGTGAATTGCACTTAATGAGAGAGAATTTCGTTTTTTGTTGACTACGATCCCACACAGATGCACGGATTACATGAGTAGGATTTAGTGAGGTTGCTAAGGATGGGGTCGCACTGCAACACACACACAACTCACACATGCCTGGGTGTATTCAAACTCTTGCTCGCACTCACACACACTCACTGGCACTCACACAGCCTTTACTCGCTCATTCTCTACCACGATAGAACTAAACATTGGGATATATCGATATTGACAAAGGTGCTCCCGTAATAGTGGGGTAGATTTGATATAAAACTCGTAAAACCTACGAGTGTGTGTGTGTGTATAGTTAAATATACATGTATCACACACACACAGAGTACACAAAAACATTAAGAACACCTGCTCTTTCCATGACATAGACTGACCAGGTGAATCTATGATCCCTTATTGATGTCACTTGTTCAATCCACTTCAATCAGTGTAGATGAAGGCGATTAGACAGGTTGAAGAAGGATTTGAGATAATTGAGCCATGGATTGTGTATGTGTGCCATTCAGAGGGTAAATGGGCAAGACAAAATATTTAAGTGCCTTTGAATGGGGTATGGTAGTAGATGCCAGGCGCACCGGTTTGTGTCAAGAACTGCAACGCTGCTGGATTTTTCACTCCCAACAGTTTCTTGTGTGTATCAAGAATGGTCGACCACCCAAAGGACATCCAGCCAACTTGACAACTGTGGGAAGCATTGGAGTCAACATGGGCCAGCATCCCTGTGAAACGCTTTCAACACCTTGTAGAGCCCATGCCCTGATGAATTGAGGCTGTTCTGAGGGCAAAAAGGAGGGGTGCAACTCAATATTAAGAAGGTGTTCCTAATGTTTGGAATACTCCGTGTGTATATAGATATATATATATAAAAACAAACATCACATGCTATTCTTGGCAAAGCTGTATGAAGTGACGGAGTGGCAGAGGTGATGGCCCTTACGCAGGGTGAGGGGACACACATTCAGGCCAGGAAGAACAACGGATGAGGGACGAAACATCAATGAAAACATCTCCCTTCACCTCTCAGTCCCAGCCGTTGTCCTTTATCATGTGGGACAGCTCAATGATGAACTTCCCCTCCTTGTACTTCTGACTCAACTCAAAGGCCTGCTCCTGTAGGGAGAGGGATAGAGAGGGTGGGGGGGTGCATGGTAGACAAGCTTAAAAGACATCTACATTTTCTGCGGATGGGGATTGCGGATATTATTTCAGTTCTTCATTATTTACAGCGTGTAGACATAGAGCAGTAGCATAGTATGTGTGTGTGTGTGTGTGTTTGTCCTTACGTATTTCCAGCCCAGTGTGGTGTGGCAGTTCTCGCAGTAGATGTCTGCCACAGCGTGGAGCCCGGTGAGCAGCAGCCTCTCCTCGGCAGGACCACAGCCCACGTTCACCCTGAAAACACCAGGAACAAGAACCACAGGTCAATTACCGACATGGTTCCCCGCCACAAATGTCCGTTTTGTGACCTGACCTAAGCTTATCAGATTTTCCGGTGACCCACCAGATAAGCATTTATATTATTTTTTAACAAGAAAAGTGATAATTCTATCCAGAAACTAATATTTAGCCCCACATCAGGGGGAGTTTTCTATGCACCAGTTGAGAAACAACATGCTAACTACTAAATGCAAACTACAGCAAACAGAACGTGACCTCCACTGCTAGGATAGTGAACTGGCTTCAGGGTGCATTGTATGGCTTACAGGACTAGCGTAAACACACTGAAGTGGTATAAGGAGAACCTGGCAGATGCATGATAATGACAGTGTACTGAAGCTTGAGCGGTAACTAAGGTAGGACTGTGTTTTAGGGACCTAAAAGGGATACTATTTTGTTCATTAAATTATGGGTACACTGTGTAGGCTATATGATCATACACTGGATGACAAGTAAAGATACTCACACAGAGTTGAAGAGGTAGGCACGACCCTGGCTACCCTGAAAAGACTGGATGACAGAAAAAAAGAGAATGAACTCAAATGTGCCAAAAAGACAGGGAGAGAGAGCGAGAGAGACAATGCAAAATCAAATGTAAAAATAAACAAAAAATCTGTGGTTTTAAGGAAAGTGGGACATTGAGGTAATGTTTCCCAGCTTACACTGCAACAGAGGGCTGTGGCTGTTGTTTCTCGTTATTCCAATGTTATTACTTGTTATTGAAATGTAAAATCATTTCACACAGCCAACCAGGGGTTGGAACCAAAATTATTTTCCTATCGTTTTGTTCTAAAGAAAACCACAAGTAGCCTCAACACGCACAGGCAAAGATTCTCAGCTTGCAGCCAGATGTTGGAATAAGTTTGAGTGATAGAGAGGGTTTTGCATTGGCGCTTTGTTGCGTTTTTTGTGGGACTAGAAAAAAACGTAAAATAACGTTAACCGGTTTCCATGCTTTTAAAATAACGGTTCTGTCCTGGAACAGTATGGATCACTTTCGTTCCCAGTTCCGTTTCTGTTCCTTGAAAAATACCATTATTTTCCGGTTTTCGGTTCTGTTCCCTGAACAGGTTCCAACCCCTGCAACCAACACATAGGCTTATTATTCAATTATATGGAATTTAACCCACTAGCCATAAATGGTCCCTGTAGTCTCACCTTGGAGATGAGGTCATCATGGTTGGCCAGGTGTGCTCGGCAGTGAACACAGCTGTACCTGCGGTGGCACGAGTCTAGGTACGCTTGGAACGTCTTAGCCTTTGTCAGCTTCACCATGTCTGCGGAGATAGGGGAGGGGAAACAGAGTGACTTAGCGTTTAACAGGAAAACAGGAGAGGAGACAGAGAGGATATTGGGAATTACAGGGACTCATAATGCTAGTCTACACCTAAATGTGATTGTAGTAAACCCTAAACTTCACTATTTGTGTCGTGCAGTAACTATGAGAAAATTCTATTTTGTAAGCGTATTTGACAAATAGGGTTAGGCAAAGTTGGGTAAACAACAAACACACAAAGAGCAACATATGATTCCCATGGCTTTCAAATAAAAACTGGAAAAAGAAAATGAAAGTATACGCAACAAGTTCAATAACTTTTGGCTGTCTGTCCTATGTCCTGTTGAACATTGCAAAAAAGTAATGCCAGCATTGTAGAAACGTATGCACTCAAATATTAATTTCCTCTCTATTTACGCATGACAGGTCACACCTTGTGATGATACAGGAGTGTCACAAAAAATGTCAGAAGGAATATGAATCACACAATAAGGAACTAACTGTATTATTAGGAGTGGGAAACAGGTCTGGGGACATATTAGTGATTATATTTCAAGCCATATGCATGTCTAATTACCAAGGTAAAGTTGGTTTTATATTCACACATTTGGACATTCAACAGACATTCATCAGACATTATCCAAAAGCAATTTAAAATTGTAAAAATCAATAATGTTTTCACTGATTATGACAGAATCATCAAACTAGGTATGATTTATTCTATAAATGTCTAGTCTACTATTACAACCTTTGCTTTGAGTAGAAATTCCAGTTTTTATTTGATAGAAATACATAAAATCTCAAATATTGCATTTAAAGATTAAGAAATCTATAACTAATTCAGTGATTGTTTCAGAAAAAAGTGAAAATATGCATTTATTTGCAATAACTTTAAAGAAATGTTAATGTCAAGCGCAATTCGTTCTATGTGAAGTTAGACAATGTTACCATAAAATCAATGTTTGCATTTTAGTGCAACAGATCCACGTTAAAGTAGTTACAAGGCACAACATTCCTTTTTTATACTTCTAACTTAACAGCAAAGAGGCACCTTTTCCAATCATTTTCTATTTTGGCTTTGTTGAAGTCCTTCTTTGTCATCCCCAGACAATCTGAATGGTACCATCTCTGGCACACTGAGCATTCTATCTGCAGTATTCAAAACATAAAACAGGGTTATGTTTATTTACATGTAAATTACAGTTCTGGAATACCCACATTCTGCTACATGCTTTTGCAATTAGGAACATTTTATATTTAATTGGATTTTTGTTCAATTGCTAAAATGACATGCATTTGACCACAAACTGACAGAAGCACACATAACTGGTGTTAATCAATGAGTATTCAGGCAATATACAATTGAAGTCGGAAGTTTACATATACCTTATCCAAATACATTTAAACTCAGTTTTTCACAATTCCTGACATTTAATCATAGTAAAAATTATCTGTCTTAGGTCAGTTAGGATCACCACTTTATTTTAAGAATGTGAAATGTCAGAATAATAGTAGAGAGAATTATTTAGTTCAGCTTTTATTTCTTTCATCACATTCCCAGTGGGTCAGAAGAGTACATACACTCAATTAGTATTTGGTAGTATCGCCTTTAAATTGTTTAACTTGGGTCAAATGTTTTGGGTAGTCTTCCACAATCGTCCCACAATAAGTTGGGTGAATTTTGGCCCATTCCTCCTGACAGAGCTGGTGCAACTGAGTCAGGTTTGTAGGCCTCCTTGCTCACACACGCTTTTTCACTTCTGCCCACATATTTTCTATGGGATTGAGGTCAGGGCTTTGTGATGGCCACTCCAATACCTTGACTTTGTTGTCCTTAAGCCATTTTGCCACAACTTTGGAAGTATGCTTGGGGTCATTGTCCATTTGGAAGACCCATTTGCAACCAAGCTTTAACTTCCTGACTGATGTCTTGAGATGGTGCTTCAATATATCCACATAATTGTCCTCCCTCATGATGCCATCTATTTTGTGAAGTGCACCAGTCCCTCCTGCAGCAAAGCACCCCCACAACATGATGCTGCAACCCCCGTGCTTCACGGTTGGGATGGTGTTCTTCGGCTTGCAAGCCTCTCCCTTTTTCCTCCAAACATAACGATGGTCATTATGGCCAAACAGTTCTATTTTTGTTTCATCAGGCCAGAGGACATTTCTCCAAAAAGTACGATCTTTGTCCCCATGTGCAGTTGCAAACTGTAGTCTTGCATTTTTATGGTTGTTTTGGAGCAGTGGCTTTTTCCGTGCTGAGCGGCCTTTCAGGTTATGTCAATATAGAACTTGTTTTACTGTGGATATAGATACTTTTGTACCCGTTTCCTCCAGCATCTTCACAAGGTCCTTTGCTGTTGTTCTGGGATTGATTTGCACTTTTCGCACCAAAGTACGTTCATCTCTCGGAGACAGAAAGCATCTCCTTCCTGAGCGGTATGACGGCTGTGTGGTCCCATGGTGTTCATACTTGCGTACTATTGTTTGTACAGATGAACGTGGTACCTTTAGGCGTTTGGAAATTGCTCCCAATGACGAACCAGACTTATGGAGACAACTTTTTTTCTGAGGTCTTGGCGGATTTCTTTTGATTTTCCCATGTTAAGCAAAGAGGCACTGAGTTTGAAGGTAGGCCTTGAAATACATCCACAGGTACACCTCCAATTGAATCAAATGATGTCAATTAGCCTATCAGAAGCTTCTAAAGCCATGACATAATTTTCTGGAATTTTCCAAGCTGTTTAAAAGGCACAGTCAACTTAGTGTATGTAAACTTCTGACCCACTGGAATTGTGATACAGTGAATTGTAATTGAAATAATCTGTCTGTAAACAATTGTTGGAAAAATTATTTTTGTCATGCAAAGTAGATGTGAATACAGACTTTCCAAAACAATAGTTTGTTGACAAGAAATTTGTGGAGTGGTTAAAAAACATGTTTTAATGACTCAAACCTAAGTGTATGCAAACTTCCGACTTCAACTGTAAATCATATAGTAATAAAGGCATATATTTGCAAAAAAAGTATGCGTTGATAAAAAAAAAAGGTATCACACATCAATGTTATAATATCAAACATTACAATAAATGCAATATTTGAATTCAGTTTAATCGTCACTTGTGCCAGATACAACGTGTGTACCTATTACAGTGAATTCATATCATAGTATGTATCTAGTAGCTCTCATAGTAGAATAATAACATAGAGTTATGATAATAGAAGCAATAATACAAGGATAACCCCGATAAAAAAAGTTTCAAGACAAAGTTTCATACTTCTAAATGTCTTGAAAGATGAAACTACATGAGTTTTCATAGCCTACTGTTGTATTACACCAAGACAAATTCAGTTGGTCAGATCATTTTTCTCTGGATGATGCAAAGCACACATTCAACAGTCTTGCTTCGTATTGAAGACTGGGGAAAAAAATATTGCAGAGGGGTTCACATACAGTTCAGAGGCAAATCATAATGTATACATTTAGCCCAAAAACCAAACATGTACCAAATTTCACAGTGGGTGTGAGACCTGGAGAGGCCTACAAGCCACAGTGTCTCGCACCAACTGTGAAATTTGGTGGAAGATCAGTGAAAATCTGGGGAGTGGCACAAAGTCACCCAAAATCAATGTGAAAGACTGGTGGAGAACATGCCAAGACGCATGAAAGCTGTGATTGAAAATCTGGGTTATTCCACCAAATATTCTGTTAAAAAGTTTTTAAAAATTGTATTGTGTTGTTCAAAAATGAATATGAAGTTATTTTCTTAGTATTATTTCAGATCTGACAACACTGCATATTTTTTGTAATTTTGACAATTTTCTGCAAATAAACGCTCTAAATTACAATATTTTTATTTGGAATATGGGAGAAACGTTGTCAGTAGTTTATAGAATAAAACAAAAATGTTCATTTTACCCAAACACATACCTATAAATAATTTTTTTTTAAATCAGAGAAACTGATCATTTTGCATTGGTCTCTTAATTTTTTTCCAGAGCTGTATATATACACTACCGTTCAAAAGTTTGGGGTCACTTAGAAATGTCCTTGTTTTCCATGAAAACGTACATGAAATTACTTGCAAAATGAATAGGAAATATAGTCAAGATGTTGACAAGGTTATAAATAATGATTTTTAATTGAAATAATAATTGTGTCCTTTGCTTTCATCAAAGAATCCTCCATTTGTAGCAACTACAGCCTTGCAGACCTTTGGCATTCTAGTTGTTAATTTGTTGAGGTGATCTGAAGAGATTTCACCCCATGCTTCCTGAAGCACCTCCCACAAGTTGGATTGGCTTGATGGGCACTTCTTACGTACCATACGGTCAAGCTGCTCCCACAACAGCTCAATAGGGTTGAGATCCAGTGACTGTGCTGGCCACTCCATTTTAGACAGAATACCAGCTGACTGCTTCTTCCCTAAATAGTTCTTACATAGTTTGGAGCTGTGCTTTGGGTCGTTGTCCTGTTGTAGCAGGAAATTGGCTCCAATTAAGTGCTGTCCACAGGGTATGGCATGATGTTGCAAAATGGAGTGATATCTTCAAGAAGGAAGGCTCTCTTTTACCCTGTACAAATCTCCAACTTTACCACCACCAAAGCACCCCCAGACCATCACATTGCCTCCACCATGCTTGACAGACAGCATCAAGCACTCCTCCAGCACCTTTTCATTTTTTTTGCGTCTCAAAAATGTTCTTTGTGATCCGAACAACTCAAACTTAGATTCGTCTGCCCACAACACTTTTTTCCAATCTTCCTCTGTCCAGTGTCTGTCATCTTTTGCCCATCTTAATCTTTTATTGGCCAGTCTGAGATATGGCTTTTTCTTTGCAAATCTGCCTAGAAGGCCAACATCCCGGAGTCGCCTTTTCACTGTTGACATTGAGACTGGTGTTTTGCAGGTACTATTTAATGAAGCTGCCAATTGAGGACTTGTGAGGCATCCGTTTCTCAAACTAGACACTCTAATATACTTGTCCTCTTGCTCAGTTGTGGGCCAGGGCCTCCCACTTCTCTTTCTATTCTGGTTAGACCGGTTTGCGCTGTTCTGTGAAGGGAGTAGTACACAGCGTTGTACGAGATCTTCAGTTTCATGGCAATTTCTCACATGGAATAGCCTTCATTTCTCAGAACAAGAATAGACTGACGAGTTTCAGAAGAAAGTCATTTGTTTCTGGCCATTTTGAGCCTGTAATTGAACCCACAAATGCTAATGCACCAACTAGTCTAAAGGCCAGTTTTATTGCTTATTTAATCAGAACAACAGTTTTCAGCTGTGCAAACAATTGCAAAAGGGTTTTCTAATGATCAATTAGCCGTTTAAAATGATAAACTTGGATTAGCTAACACAACGTGCCATTGGAACACAGGAGTGATGGTTGCTGATAATGGGCCTCTATACGCCAATGTAGATATTCCATTAAAAAAAAATCTGTCGTTTCCAGCTACAATAGTCATTTACAACATTAAAAAAAGTCTACACTGTATTTCTGATCATTTTGATGTTATTTTATAGGACAAAAAAATGTGCAAGAACATTTCTAAGTGACCCCAAACTTTTGAAAGGTAGTGTATGTTATGGTTCACTTTCCACTGTGGAATGTCCATGTTGATCCTCTTGGTTGTCTTGGTCCTCTTGATCCATCCACCGGTCATCTTTGTTAGTCAGGCCTGACCCCTTCATCCAGTAGTTTTTTTCCTGTAATCTAATTTAATATGACTGAAGATGCAGAATTTTCTGCCAGGCCCCTTCTAATAGGGTATAACAGACTCTTTAGAACTTTGAACACACGCCCTCCTAGACGGACTACATGCCCTCTATCAAATCAAAACTGGAATCTTTCCTCAAAACAAAAGTTGTTAAAGTATGCTAGATATTTATAGAATAAGTCATGCCTAGTTTGATGTTTCTGTAACAAACAGTGAATTAGTTATTGATTTATACAGTTTTAAATGGCTTTTGGCGAATGTCCGAACGTGTGAATATAAAACCAACGTTACCTCTGTTGTCTAATTCGCAGCTCACTTCCTGGTACAATTACAGCAGGGTCCGTGCTATCAAGCGATCCTTGGAACGTCCCTACACCGTTGAAGTTTACATTTTAAAAGTTAAGTAAGGGTTAGGGGTTAAGTTTTGGGTAAGGACGTCGCAAGGATCCCGATAACGCTGACCATTGCACCAGACAAAACACAACATGCAGTGACCTACTTTATTGTACCAGCTAAAACCGACTATGTATGGTCAGAGTGAGTAGCGCTCTATAAATGGATGGGGAAAATGTAACTTTTTTTTTTACTCAAAAGTCTTGGGTCATTTAAAACGGTTAAAATGTCCGTGGGTCCAAATAACGGGCAGTATTAATGTCACGGCATACACAACAACAAGCAAAACATCACTGATCCTTGCAATGGTCCTGGCCTGCTAACGTTAACGTAGCTGACTCGCTCCACATTCTGACAAAGCAACCAGCTAGCCAAGAATTCCCCAAAACGATTCATACAGTGAATTATTGACCGACAGTCTTCCTCGCTACCAAGCTATGCATTTTAACCAGCTATCGTGAGAGATTAGCTAACATGTTGACATTAGTTTAGTAGCTATATACTGAACCATATTCTGGGTTTACAGGAGGCGTTTAATATGTTTACTGTAAACCCGCCATGTCAGGCTCAGCTAGCAACATGGAAGGAAATACAAGCCCAATAGAAAATAGCTCACTCACCTAACGTAGTTATCGGATGTTCAATGGAAGACCTAATTTTAACGAATATGTGACCAGAAAGCTACCGTTGGATAGGTCAACTGAGATGCATCGGTAAATTGCTCAATCGTCTAGGGGATAGCTTGTTTTGTCACTTTTTCAGCAAGAAACCATCGGACGGATCCAAACCAAACAAACACAAATCGTCTTGCAGCTGTTCTCTCCCGGTCTCTCACACTTGACAACAGGAACAAGTTTTTCTCTGAAATAAAACCGTTTCGTGTATTTTGTAGTTTAAAATTTTTAAATAACTTTTGCTACTCCGAATTTCTTTAAGGATAGGATATTTTCGTGGTGCGGCGACAAACTTCCAATATTATCCAGGGTTTGTTTACAACGCTGGTTAAGGAGGCGGTACCAACACGTCACCAGCGACAAAACAAATCCCCGACGACCAATGAGAATCGTCAGATTGACTGGGGGAATGTAGGTCAGCCAATTAGGTTGAATTGTAACTTGTTTAACCTTTATTTAACTAAGCAAGTCAGTTATGAGATAATTCTTATTTACAATGACGGCCTATACCGGCCAAACCCTCCATCTAACGCTGGGCCAATTGTACTGGACTCCCGATCATGGCCGGTTGTGATACAGACCGGGATTGAACCAGGGTCTGTAGTGACGCCTCGAGCACTGAGATGCAGTGCCTTAGACCGCTGCGCCCCGCAGGAGTCCAAATAGACTCGTATCCGGGCGCCAATGTAGCGTGTTTTGCACTGGCTGAACGTTTACTGCATTCGATTCCCGGGCATGTTTCTGGAGCTTGGATACTGCTGCCTTGTTGGCAAAATAACCAAGCGGCGCAGATTTGTTTGATTTGAACAGTGCGCTCCTCCCTCACCGATTTCACCCAGTCACGTGACGGCCACAGTGGACCGGTTGAACCCGGGCCAGTTTATTAGAACTCTGCCACAGTTATGGTTCTTTCAAGACAACTGGGAACACGAAAAAAATAACTGTTCAAATCATGACGTCAGTGATCTGAAGGTCGGAAAGTCGGAGCTCTAGAAAGATGCCCGAATTTCCGAATTGGATGACCTTTCAAGATATATTTTTTTCTTTTCCGAGTTCCCAGGTCTCTTGAAACCTGGAGAAAAGCACCCTAAGCAAGCTCGTCCTGGGGCTCTGTTTACAAACACAAACAGACCCCACAGAGCCTCAGGACAGCAACACAATTAGACCCAACAAAATCATGAGAAAATAAAAAGTTAATTTCTAGACAAATGGGAAAGAATCTACAGAAAAACGGAGCAAACTAGAATGCTATTTGGCCCTAATGAGAGTGAACACAGTGGCAGAATAACCGACCATTGTGACTGACCCAAAATTTAGAAAATCTTTGACTATGTACAGACTCAGAGAGCATAGCCTTGCTATTGAGAAAGGCCTTCGAAGGCAGACCTGGCTCTCAAGAGTAGACAGGCTATGTGCAATATATTGATAAAAAATAATCTTGTCCTAGAGAGATTGACACAGGTTATCAAAACGTCACGGCAGGGTAAGCCTACACAGCCCTCATTTGAGTATTTTTTAAATTCCCTATGGGAAAAAAATGTATGGTGGAAAACGATTGGAACCATTCCCTTGTTTCACTGCAAGGTTTTATGGGTATTATACCTCATATGGTGGTACTGTATATGCTGCGTTCATAAGCTATTCGGAACTAGGAAACTGTGAAGTGTTCAATTTGCGGATTCGTTGATTGTGGCACGTGTATAATTACAACAAGTAGTTGTAGTTTTCCGAGTTTCTTAGGTCCAACTAGCACATGAATGTGGTGTCATACCCTTTTTTTTATAAGGGATTGCGTGACGATTAGTTTAGCAACCGCATGACGCAGCATGGCAATGTGAATGCGATTGGTCGACAGTCTTCTAGTTGTGCATTAGACGTTTCACCATTCATAGGCCACCGGGATTCCTATCTCCTACTTTCTAAGTATCTCTGCCGGATGTTCCGGTTTTCAGTGGAAATGGAAAGAGAGCCTGTGACTCAACTTCCTCTTTTGGATGTTAACAATGTATAAGTCATCTGAATCCTGTCCATGTTGTTCTTGGTCACGCAAGAGAAAGATCATAGAGATCCTATTAAATTATGAAAAGCCAACTGACACTTACTCTTGTGTTACTGACTTGTTGCACCCTCGACAACTACCATGATTATTATTATTTGACCATGCTGGTCATTTATGAACATTTGAACATCTAGGCCATGTGCTGTTATAATCTCCACCCGGCACAGCCAGAAGAGGACTGGCCACCCCTCATAGCCTGGTTCCTCTCTAGGTTTCTTCCTAGGTTTTGGCCTTTCTAGGGAGTTTTTCCTAGCCACCGTGCTTCTACACCTGCATTGCTTGCTGTTTGGGGTTTTAGGCTGGGTTTCTGTACAGCACTTTGAGATATCAGCTGATGTAAGAAGGGCTATATAAATACATTTGATTTGAATTTGATTTGATTCTAATTCCTAATTCTATGATACTGTAGCTCAAGACAGTATACTAGCTACAGTTTACTTGCTACATTACATAGAAACTAATAACATAATAACTAATAACTGTAGGACTATTAACTGTAGGCCTACTAATAAAGCCCCTGTTAGATGGTCATACCATCATAAAGCCACCAACATAAATGAAAACAAGGGAGCAAATGCAACTCAGGGGGAAATTATTGTTCTAAAAACAGAATGAAATCATTATACATGAACAACTAAATGAAACCTTGTTGGTAACAATATTTATTTATATAACTCATGTTGCCACTGCCATTATTTACCCTCCATAATAAAAATACATATTTATCCCACCATGTACACTACCGGTCAAAAGTTTTAGAACACCTACTCATTCAAGGGTTTTTCTTTATTCTTACTATTTTCTACATTGTAGAATAATAGTGAAGACAATACTATGAAATAACACATATGGAATCATGTAGTAACCAAAAAAGTGTTAAACAAATCAAAATATATTTTAAATTTGAGATTCTTCAAATAGCCACCCTTTGCCTTGATGACAGCTTTGCACATTCTTGGCATTCTCTCAACCAACTTCACCTGGAATGCTTTTCCAACAGTCTTGAAGGAGTTCACACATATGCTGAGCACTTGTAGGCTGCTTTTCCTTCACTCTGCGGTCCGACTCATCACAAACCATCTCAATTGGGTTGAGGTCAGGGGATTGTGGAGGCCAGGTCATCTGATGCAGCACTCCATCACTCTCCTTCTTGTTAAAATAGCCCTTACACAGCCTGGAGGTGTGTTGGGTCATTGTCCTGTTGAAAAACAAACGACAGTCCCACTAAGACCAAACCAGATGGGATGGTGTATAGCTGCAGAGTTCTGTGGTAGCCATGCTGGTTAAGTGTGCTTTGAATTCTAAAGAAATCACAGATAGTGTCACCAGCAAAGCACCCCCACACCATCACACCTCCTCCTCCATGCTTTATGGTGGGAAATACACATGTGGAGATCATCCGTTCACTCACACCGCGTCTCACAAAGACACTGCAGTTGGAACCAAAAATCTACAATTTGGACTCCAGACCAAAGGACAAATTTCCAATCTAATGTCCATTGTTTGTGTTTCTTGGCCCAAGCAAGTCTCTTCTTATTATTGGTGTCCTTCAGTAGTGGTTTCTTTGCAGCAATTTGACCATGAGGCCTGATTCACACAGTCTCCTCTGAACAGTTGATGTTGAAATGTGTCTGTTACTTATCCTCTGCAGCAGAGATAACTCTGTGTCACGATCGTCGTAAGAACTGGACCAAGGCGCAGCGTACATAGCGTTCCATATCTTTATTATAAAGTGAGACTTCAGCAAATACAAAACAATAAACAAACAAAGGAAACGTGACGTTCTGGATTGCTCACAGGCAACTACACAAAACCAAAACAAGATCCCACAAAACACAGTGGGGAAATGGCTGCCTAAATATGATCCCCAATCAGAGACAACGCTAAACAGCTGCCTCTGATTGGGAGCCATACCAAGCACACCAACATAGAAATAATGAACCTAGAACACCCCCGAGTCACGCCCTGACCTGCTATACCATAGAGAACCAAGGGCTCTCTATGGTCAGGGCGTGACACTCTGGGTCTTCCTTTCCTATGGCGGACCTCATGAGAGCCAGTTTCATAATAGCGCTTGATGTTTTTTGAGACTGCACTTCAAGAAACATTCAAAGTTCTTGAAATGTCCCATATTGACTGACCTTCAAACCGGATGGACATTATAAATATATGGGAGAGGTTAAGGGTAGAGGAATGACGAGTTAAAAACAAACAAAATAAAACTATTGTAAAATAGACTGTGTCCTTGAAATGTATATAGAATGTATAAGCAGGAAATACAGGTCGTTGTTGTTCACTTGTTTGCTCCAATTGGGGAAGGGGTGGTAGGGGTGGAGGGTAATAAACAAAATATATATATATTTTTAAAGATGTGTGTGTATATATATATGTATATGTATTTATATGTATGTATGTATGTATGTCTGTGTATGTATATACAGTGAGGGAAAAAAGTATTTGATCCCCTACTGATTTTGTACGTTTGCCCACTGACAAAGAAATGATCAGTCTATAATTTTAATGGTAGGTTAATTTGAACAGTGAGAGACAGAATAACAACAAAAAAATCCAGAAAAACGCATGTCAAAAATGTTCTAAATTGATTTGCATTTCTATGGGGGAAATAAGTATTTGACCCCTCTGCAAAACATGATTTAGTACTTGGTGGCAAAACCCTTGTTGGCAATCACAGAGGTCAGACGTTTCTTGTAGTTGGCTACCAGGTTTGCACACATCTCAGAAGGGATTTTGTCCCACTCCTCTTTGCAGATCTTCTCCAAGTCATTAAGGTTGAGGCTGACGTTTGGCAACTCGAACCTTCAGCTCCCTCCACAGATTTTCTATGGGATTAAGGTATGGAGACTGGCTAGGCCACTCCAGGACCTTAATGTGCTTCTTCTTGAGCCTCTCCTTTGTTGCCTTGGCCGTGTGTTTTGGGTCATTGTCATGCTGGAATACCCATCCACGACCCATTTTCAATGCCCTGGCTGAGGGAAGGAGGTTCTCACCCAAGATTTGACGGTACATGGCCCCGTCCATCGTCCCTTTGATGCGGTGAAGTTGTCCTGTCCCCTTAGCAGAATAACACCCCCAAAGCATATTGTTTCCACCTCCATGTTTGACGGTGGGGATGGTATTCTTGGGGTCATAGGCAGCATTCCTCCTCCAAACACGGCGAGTTGAGTTGAGGTCAATTTTGGTCTCATCTGACCACAACACTTTCACCCAGTTGTCCTCTGAATCATTCAGATGTTCATTGGCAAACTTCAGACGGGCATGTATATGTGCTTTCTTGAGCAGGGGGACCTTGCGGGCGCTGCAGGATTCCTGTCCTTCACGGCATAGTGTGTTACCAATTGTTTTCTTGGTGACTATGGTCCCAGCTGCCTTGAGATCATTGACAAGATCCTCCCGTGTAGTTCTGGGCTGATTTCTCACCGTTCTCATGATCATTGCAACTCCACGAGGTGAGATCTTGCATGGAGCCCCAGGCCGAGGGAGATTGACAGTTATTTTGTGTTTCTTCCATTTGCGAATAATCGCACCAACTGTTGTCACCTTCTCACCAAGCTGCTTGGCGATGGTCTTGTAGCCCATTCCAGCCTTGTGTAGGTCTACAATCTTGTCCCTGACATCCTTGGAGAGCTCTTTGGTCTTGGCCATGGTGGAGAGTTTGGAATCTGATTGATTGCTTCTGTGGACAGGTGTCTTTTATACAGGTAACAAACTGAGCTTAGGAGCACTCCCTTTAAGAGTGTGCTCCTAATCTCAGCTCGTTACCTGTATAAACGACACCTGGGAGCCAGAAATCTTTCTGATTGAGAGGGGGTCAAATACTTATTTCTCTCATTAAAATGCAAATCAATTTATAACATTTTTGACATGCGTTTTTCTGGATTTTTGTTGTTGTTATTCTGTCTCTCAATGTTCAAATAAACCTACCATTAAAATTATAGACTGATCATTTCTTTGTCAGTGGGCAAATGTACAAAATCAGCAGGGGATCAAATACTTTTTTCCCTTGCTGTATATATTTGCAAAAAGATATATGGGGGATTGGAAGTGATGCAGACAATTACATTGATGGAAGCTACAATCTATCAATCTAATATTAAAGCTGATCTACCCCCTAAAAATAAATGTTAAAAAAGAAATAAGATTATGGACAGTCCTTTCTCTTTGCTTATTTGAGCTGTTCTTGCCATAATATGGACTTAGTCTTTTACCAAATAGGGCTATCTTTTGTATACCCCTTTACCTTATCACAACACAACTGATTGGCTCAAACTCATTAGGAAGGAAATAAATTCCACAAACTAACTTTTAAGAAGGCACACCTGTTAATTGAAATCCATTCCAGGTGACTACCTCATGAAGCTGGTTGAGAGAATGCCAAGAGTGTGGAAAGCTGTCATCAAGGCAAAGGGTGGCTATTTGAAGAACCTTAAATCTCAAATATATTTTGATTTGTTTAACACTTTTTTGGTTACTACATGCTTCCATACGTGTTATTTCATAGTTCTGATGTCTTCACTATTATTCTACGATGTAGAAAATAGTAAAAATAAAGAAAAACCCTTGAATGAGTAGGTGTTCTAAAACTTTGGACAGGTAGTGTATATCTTAAACTTTGTTGCATTATTAGAAAATGACATTAGCTAAAGGTCTGACTTGTACTCAACTCTCAAGTCTGATATTCTTATCTAGATTTAGTTGAACCAGTCCAGTGTGATGTCTTTCCAGCTCTAATTAATTGTGGCTGCTGTGTGCGTCACAGAAGCCCTATTTCTCCGAAGTCTAAAGGATAAGGTCTTCATAATCTTTTACCATGTCTCTAAAGAGTTGCGTTTGAATTTATCCACTTATTCCATTAACCTATTTGTTATACTGCACGCAACACACAGAGAACCAGGTCAGGAAAGTGCAGCCTTTGTTTCCCACTGGGACCTGACTGGCTGGTAGATTATTGTTAAGAAATGTGAGCGGACTTTAATCATTTCCTGGGCCGAGAGAATGAGGAAGTGAAGCAAGTAAATACATAAATACTGTGTGTGTGTATGTGTTTTGGAAGCAGTTATTTTCCAGTGGTATAAACAAATGGAGGCTGGTCTTGAGAACACAAAACTATACAAGTATTTATTTCAATCATCTTTGCATTGATAAACATACAATTTGTATAGCCTGTCATAAAGACCCCAAAAGTCAGTTCCATTATGTAAATGTCATAATACCATAGGAAAACGTCAAGGATATAGACTTAAATAAATCACTTTTCCCCCAACAACATCCAGGCAGCCACTGTCTGATCCATTAGGATCTGATCCATTAGATCCATTAGGGTTTGGGAAGGTTGCAGAGAGGTTGCAGAGAGGTGAACAGTGTCAATATATGACCACAATCCATTAACCAAAAGACAGTAAGTGTAAGTGACATCTTTTTGTGTAGATGGAATGAAGTCGCCTAAAGACATTGATCAGAGATTGGGTTTTGTGTTTTCCCCTCTATTGGTTAAGGTTGGGATTTGGGAAAGGTACGCTGGTCTTGGATCTGTGATTTTCGGGCAACTTCCTTACAGAGCTGTCCTTTTGCTCATTGGTGCAGACTGGAGTTGTGAAGGAAAATTGCGATTTTAAGTGTGATTCTTTCAGTGATAAACAACGTACCAGTGGTGGTCTCTTGTTAGGTAGCTCGAGCTGTCCGTTAAGAACCCTGTTTGTGAATCAGTAGTGTGATTGGAGGTTTAGGCTGTCAGTCTTGACTCCTGTGTGTGTGTAGGTAGTCAGTCAGGAGGGTGGGGTAGTCCGTCATGACGCCCGTGGCTCCTACTTCGAACGCCGCCTCGATGTCCGGATCCTCATTGCAGACAAACAGGTGCACCTGAGGACAGAGAGGGCCAGACGTCAGTTATCCCACATACTACAGATTACTACAAAATACTACAGTACTTACTATAGAACTCTATAGTAAACTTTTGTTTACTGTAGAATACTGTACTACACACTGTCGTATCCCTCGATCATGTGTAGTACCTTTACTTTATAATGTTGTAGTATAGTGTAGAATACTATAGCGAATACCACAGAATTATCCACAAAAATAAGCACTGTAGTAAATATTACAGTAATGTCCGCAAAAACACTACAGTCCGCAAAAACACGACACTTTTTTAACTATAGTAAATACAATTTTTGTATTTAACCTTCATTTTGACAAGCAGTCAATGTTGAGACCAAAGTCACTTTTCCAGACGACCCCTGTATAAGCACCACAATACACATCTAAACACATTAAACTACACATTCATATACACAATAAAATACACAACAATACACGAAAAGCAAAACAAAAAAACAGACGCATTCTTCAGTAAAAATGTCCCCTAACAAACAACCGTCTGAAATGCCATAGCGGCACCAATTCCTCAACATTTTTAATGTATTGTAGATCATTCCACAAGTAAGGTGCAAGGTAATTAAAGGCTGATTTACCGAACTCTCTGGATACCAAAAGAGTCTCCTGAGTTAACCAACCCTGTGAACGAGTTTGATAACTTGTCATTTTAAATCTTAACAGTGATGTTAGGGAAGTCGGAAGTTTCTGGAGCAGGGCTTGGTAAACAAAGAGCGTAATGATGTGATCTACGTGACTCAAAGAAATGATGAGGAACTACAGTATTCAATTTGCATATACCCTGCCCATTGCCCTCACCCATATCCCATTTTGTGCCACCCGTACAGTGCATTTAGAAAGTATTCAGTCCCCTTCACTTTTTTGGTTTTTGCTCTGACATGCACTATCAACTGTGGGACCTTATATAGACAGGCGTGTGCCTTTCCAGACCATGTCCAATCAATTGAATTTTCCACAGGTGGACTCCAATCAAGTTGTAGAAACATCAAGGATTATCAATGGAAACAGGATGCACCTGAGCTCAATTTCATGTCTCATTGCAAAGGGTCTGAATATGGAAGTGTGATATTTCCGTTTTTTATTTATTTGAAAACATTCTAAAAACCTGTTTTTGCTTTGTCATCATGGTGTATTGTGTGTAGATTGATAAGGATTATTTTTTTTGTAATCAATTTTAGAATAAGGCTATAACATAACAAAATGTGGAAAAAGTGAAGGGGTGTGAATAATGAATGCACTGTAAGTGAGAAACCTACAAGCTAAGTATAGACTCAGGAGCGTCAATCTCATTTTGACCTGGGGGCGCATTCGCTCTTCGAGGTCAAGAGCGCTGCACTGAAAATTGGTTATATGTACTCGCTGTCAAAATGTGCAAACAATAGGTGATTATTAGTGACCTGGGCCGCAGGGGTGGACTGGGACAACAATTAGACCCTGGCATTTTATCTATACCAGCCCACACCTCGTGTCGCCAACTCACCCCCCCACCACAGGGGAAGTGGGGCCCAGACCCTATCAGCCGCTGCCCAGACCTACATCTACACCAGGCTCGAGTCTTCTGTCTGACATTCGCATCCACTCTAAGTTAAACCTAGACACAGGCAGTAGTGCTGACACATAACATTGGCAGTAAAGTACAGCGTTTCTCAACCATTTCTGTACCAGTGACTGACGAGAAATGGTCCTCCTCCTCTTTTTTTAACCAGCTCATTTTTAAAACAAATACAATATGTAAAAGCACCACTGGAGATACAACTCACCACTTTAACTGTTCCTCTGCTCTAGCCATTTTGTTTGCCTCCCTGTTGTGCTGTCGATCTGTCTCATCATATTCTCTGCTGTCACTCTGTGCTTCTTCTGCTTTAGCCAACACCCGCATAGCAGTTGTTTTTGGCGGTGTCGGAACTGTGTTAGAACTGTGAAATCCACGAGCAGCTCCTGGCATTATACCTAAAGCGGACCTATGAGCGTCATTATTTCTATACAGCCTACACTTTCTTACTCTGAACTTCTAACGCGAGTGGGAGGGGTGTGGCTTTGTGACAATGATCAAGAGCAGCTGCTCACCGATTCGACAGCTCCAAAGTAGATACACCTCCGACACCGCCAAAAACACCAGCGATGCAGCGATCGCCAGTTAACGCTTGATCCGATTGAATCTAGGCCTTAAGCTAGATTTCAAATGAGTACCCATCATACGTGTTCCCCTGAATCAACACCTACCCTATTCATTTCTATTACAGGCCTCCAGACTATCATTTTTCACTGGTGCCACTTACTTTTACAGTTGGTGGCACCAGCCCATGATTTGGTCGGACTCAAATCCCGTGTAATCATCTTATAAAGTCATTCGTAGTGCTTTCTTAAGAAGTATAATAAATAGACTACTGAGGTATTCACGTCAAAGCAGTAATGCATGTTTCAATATATTTTGATGTGCTAATCCAGTGAATATCATGAATTTTGGGTTAAAAATTAGACTATAGTTGCTATATTTTTGAGACTCCAGAATTTACTGATTTATTTTTGTTCAATAGAGAGGAATTACATACATCTTTATGCGCAGTAACTAATATCATAGGCTAGTTAATGTGGGGTTCAACACTTGTAGAAGTGGAAACTACTGAAAAAGCACATTAACTACATTTCTAACTCTAAATATATTACCCACTGCTAGTAGCTAAGTATTCATCCAACATTAAATGTTATGTGCTAAAAAAACATATCTCCATATCTCAAAGCCATATCAAATATCTTGGTTGTAAAATAGTTGCGTTTGAGCTGAATATTGAGAGTTGAGAAATAAGTAATTATACCTACAGAAAGCTGAGACCCTCCTCTCTTCGACAGGGACAAGGGGAGGAAGCTAGTTGTACGTTTAGAAATCCTTTTTCTCTCGAGCGCGTGGGGAGTGAGGAGAGTGGCTCGCTCATTGCAGCAGCAGGCCCCGGCGAGGGCACAGGCACATTGGGAGGGCAGACACTTTCATTACAGGAATCATGAGTATAATGCACTTTATTGTTTGACCAAATCCTGGTTTTAGCCGCCCCAAAAATAGGACGTTTTGAGTGAGGTGACAATGTAGAATGTGTTCTTTCTAACTTTACAGGCACCCTTTCCGTTTTTTTACAACCCATGTTCTTGGCTGTCTAACTGATGACAGAGTCGGAGCAGGTCTCTTTGCCGATGTCGTGTTTGACTTTGAATGCGAGGTTGCGTGACCTCAGTCTATCAGGAAACCGGGCCATTGCCCACTGATCATCCAAAAGCCCATCATAGATCAGTATAACAGAGAAACTCCACTAAAATCGGGCTGGATTGAACCCCCTTCTAGGTTTGCCCCTTGCCCTACACACTCAGTGTCTACAGTTCTTAAAGGGCTGGATAAGGGAAAGTAGGCTGTAACAGGAGCTCTGCTGAGCCTACTGACAGGCCATGACATACTGAAGCGGTAGAAGTTAGCAGAAGGGGCTAGGAAGTGATGGCAGTAACAAATATGATGATAAAGACGCTAACAGTAATGATGATTATGATGGTTGCTCTGTACCTGAATGCCTCTGTTGGCCAGATGTTTGAATAGACTCTTCTTCATCGTTAATCTGGAACATGAAACATTTTCAGGTAGTTTAATCTTTTATCAAAGCTTGTATATGGCCTGTTGCTTTGAGTAGGGAAACGAAACTGCTTTGTTACTGGAGTAAATGTACCCACTTCTCTATCAGATAGATGACCATTCGGTTCTTCAGAATACGCTCCTCAGGAATATATGTCCTGCGCCAAATAGAATGAGATTAGATACAGTTACAACTTACAACACACACAAGGTTGCCAGACAGAAAGAACAATAGAAAGCTCTCTGTCATCACACATCCGTGTGCACCTATTCTCAAAGATAAACATGTGACCACACACATCCGTGCACAGACATAACAGATGATGCTGAAGTCAGATGATGATGAAGGCAGATAGGTATTGTATCAGCACATGAACTTTGGAACCAATAGGCAAAAAAACACACATGACACGCACGCATGCACGCACACACACGCACAAACAAACCTGTTGATAATGCGGGGCAGGTAGAACTGCAGGAAGCTCTCTCCCAGCGGTACAAAGGGCAGCAGGCCGCTGTAGTAAAGGAGGAGCAGCTGCAGCCCTCGTCTCATACTGAAGCTATAGGGCATGGTGGAGTTCTGCAAGGAGAGAGGGGGAGGAGAGAGGGAGAGCAGAGAGAGAGGGGAGGAGAGAGGGAAAGCAGAGAGAGAGGGGGAGCAGAGAGAGAGGGGAGGAGAGAGGGAGAGCAGAGGGAGAGAGCAGAGGGAGAGAGCAGAGGGAGAGAGGGGAGGAGAGGGAGAGAGAGGGGAGGAGAGAGAGAGAGAGAGAGAGGAGGAGGAGGAGAGAGAGAGAGGAGGAGAGAGAGAGAGAGAGGGGAGGAGAGAGGGAGAGCAGAGAGAGAGAGGGGAGCAGAGAGGGAGAGCAGAGAGAGAGTGGGGAGGAGAGAGGGAGAGCAGAGAGAGAGAGCAGGGAGGAGAGGGAGAGAGGGGAGGAGAGGGGGAGGAGAGAGGGAGAGCAGAGAGGGAGAGAGCAGAGAGAGAGGGGAGGAGAGAGGGAGAGCAGAGAGGGAGAGAGGGAGAGCAGAGAGAGAGAGGGGAGGAGAGAGGGAGAGCAGAGAGGGAGAGAGCAGAGAGAGAGAGGGGAGGAGAGAGGGAGAGCAGAGAGAGGGGAGGAGAGGGGGAGGAGAGAGGGAGAGCAGAGAGAGAGAGCAGCGAGAGATAGAGAGCAGAGAGGGAGAGCAGAGAGAGAGGGGGGGAGGAGAGAGAGGGGAGGAGAGAGAGGGAGGAGAGATGGAGAGCAGAGAGAGAGGGAGGGAGAGAGGGAGGAGAGATTGGAGAGCAGAGAGAGAGGGGAGGAGAGAGGAGGAGAGAGAGGGAGGGAGGCGAGAGGCAGCAGAGAGCGACAGAGTGGGAGGAGAGAGAGAGGCGAGCAGAGAGAGAGAGAGGGAGGGGAGATGATGAGAGGAGAGCAGAGAGAGAGAGAGAGAGAGGAGGAGGGAGGGAGAGCAGAGAGAGCGAGGGAGAGCAGGTAGAGTGAGGGGAGGGGAAGGAGAGAGGAGATGAGATGAGAGGGAGAGATGGAAGGAATGGGAGATAGCAAGAGAGCAGGAGGGACAGGGAAAGAGAGAGAGGGTGGTTGAGAGAGTGCAAGACCAAAACCCCCACCTAGGACCAGGACGTTAGGAACCCTGCCCGTCAGTTTATTGCATCTTCCCCTAGACGACACTTACAGTTCTGCGGCACTTTTTCATAATGGTCGAGTCTACAGTCGCCCACACTGTGAGGTCCTCTCTATCATACTGTTTCACCATGTTGGACACCTGAGAGAGACATAAGAAGGTATGGAGAGAGAGAGAGAGATAGAGAGAGAGAGTGAGAGTGAGAGAGTTGGAAGAGAGAGACAGAAGAGAGATGTTTGGAGACCCGGGGCAGAAAGGGAGAGGGTGAGGAGAGTTATTTGAGTTATTCGTTGTCTGTGACTTAGCCATTCAGCGAATCTGTGAAACCTATTGTTATTCTTAGATAATTGTTTCCCTGACATGGTCAAAGAACTCAAGCATTGATTGGTAACTTTTTTTCTAATTTGGCACACGGAAACTGATTGGCCTATAGATGGTACTGTTATAAGCGGTCTCACTTACACCCCCATATCCACTGTCCCGGCTGACCTAAGTGTCTTTCCTCATGCTGAACAAATTTTCCACAAGGAACCATAAGGCCTGTCAGGATATTTTTTTTCATCCATCTTCAGAATTTTGGAAAACCTTTGAAAAATGTTATGTCATGAACAATAAGTCCAAATAACGCCAAGCTAGAGGATTGGTTAATGACAAATCAAAAATCAGATTTCACGTGTCCATTTAAATCCTTTGTAAATCCACTTCACAGTGGCCTATCAACTTGAAACTGCTATCATGGACGTCTCTAAGATGAACCACATCGAATTTGGTATTGATTACTCAAAAACAACTATTAACAACTCCTCCTTTTCATATGTAACACTTATGCTCAAAATCATCTGCAATCATCTTCTCCTCATGAAAACCAGCAGCTTCCCACCCTGCATCCCCCTGCTGGCTTGCTTCTGAAGGTAAGCAGGGTTGGTCCTGGTTGGTCCCTGGATGGGAAACCAGATGCTGCCCGAAGTGGTGTTAAGGGCCAGTAGGAGGCACTCTTTCCTCTGGTCTAGGGAAGTGATTGTGGACATTCCCGTGTAGGGTGCTGTCTTTCGGATGGGACGTTAAATGGGTGTCCTGACTCTGTGGTCACTAAAGATCCCATGGCACTTAGGGGTGTTAACCCTAGGTGTTCTGGCTAAATTCAAAATCTGGCCACCTAATCATCCCCAGCTCACAATTGGCTAATTCCTCTCCCCTGTAATTATTCCCCAGGTTGTTGATGAGAATGTTCTCAGTCAACTTACCTGGTAAAATAAGGGTTAAAAAAATTAACCTTAAGTCAGATTCAGTCCAGATTTTGTATTTAGACTCATTACATCAGTCTTTAATGGTTTTAGTTGCTGTATTCATATATTGCTGCACTGTACCTATAAATGCATGTTAGCACATATGCTAATGATAAAAATATTATTCTCATGAACCATGGTAATGCTGCACTTTTAAAAAAAACGTTGAACCTTTATTTAACTAGGCAAGTCAGTTAAGAACAAATTCTTATTTACAATGACGGCCTACCCCTGCCAAACCCGGACGACGCTGGGCCAATTGTGCGCCGCCCTATGGGACTCCCAATCTTGGTCGGATGTGATGCAGCCTGGATTCAAATCAGGGACTGCAGTGACGCCTCTTGTACTGAGATGCAGTGCCTTAGACCGCTGCGCCACTCGGGAGCTTGCACATAAATATAGTTCCTACATGATAGAGTGCTTGCTTTGTTATCCAACTGTCTTGTGTCCTTTCTGTCATCCTGTGAACCCCGTTCATTGTTGCTCACAGACACATTTATAAAGTATTTTCTGTAAATAAAGTTGAATTTGATTGGATTTAGCTCAGCAGGGTCACTTTAAAACAATGTAAAGTGTAAAGTTGAAATTTGATTAAAAAAGTTGGATTTGATTAAATTCAGCTTAGTCCTGTACTTTCTCCATCAGCAAGCTGTTGTCCTCTTTGATCTCGATGTTGACTGGCATCTTAGGAAACTTCCTGAACACTTCCTCCAACAGGGTGAACTTCCTGTCTGTACCGGTGCTGTAGTGGCCTGGTGTGGGAACGGAAGGAAAAAAGGGAGAGGATGGGAGGGAGAAGGGTGAGGTAGTGAGTGTCATCATAATCCACACACACACGGATGCATATACGCACACATTGATGCGAAACCTCACAAGGAGCATTTGTCTATGCCATCGACCCACTTCTGTCAGAGAAGTATGGTGGATGAATGTGTGTATCTGTGTGTGTGTATTACCTCGATTAGACCGACAGCGTTATTGCATTTTGGTACACCAGAAGTACATTCATTTCCAATGGAATGCTGCGTTTGCCTTGCAGCATTGTGTTGCAGGGGCAGTTGCAGTGTGTTCTGTGTGGTGCAAGGTATGCATAAAATTGTATGCTTCGGCTTGAAAGAAATAGTAGCAAAAGGTGAACGTTGAACTTTTAGCTGCACACATAGCCACAAATAACATTGGATTACATAATGGGGAAAAAAGACTATTGAAATTATTATGCAGCACTGATGCAATGACGCTGTTGGTCTGATCGAGACATACACTGCATCACCAAAAGTATGTGGACACCCTTCAAATAAGTGCCCGTTCCATGATCTCGCCATCACGGTTGACAACTCCCTTGTGTCCTCCTCCCAGAGTGCTAAGAACCTTGGCGTGATCCTGGACAACACCCTGTCGTTCTCCACTAACATCAAGGCGGTGACCCGATCCTGTAGGTTCATGCGGTGACCCGATCCTGTAGGTTCATGCTCTACAACATTCGCAGAGTACGACCCTGCCTCACACACAAATAACATTGGATTACATAATGGGGAAAAAAGACTATTGAAATTATTATGCAGCACTGATGCAATGACGCTGTTGGTCTGATCGAGACATACACTGCATCACCAAAAGTATGTGGACACCCTTCAAATAAGTGCCCGTTCCATGATCTCGCCATCACGGTTGACAACTCCCTTGTGTCCTCCTCCCAGAGTGCTAAGAACCTTGGCGTGATCCTGGACAACACCCTGTCGTTCTCCACTAACATCAAGGCGGTGACCCGATCCTGTAGGTTCATGCTCTACAACATTCGCAGAGTACGACCCTGCCTCACACAGGAAGCGGCGCAGGTCCTAATCCAGGCACTTGTCATCTCCCGTCTGGATTACTGCAACTCGCTGTTGGCTGGGCTCCCTGCCTGTGCCATCAAACCCCTACAACTCATCCAGAACGCCGCAGCCCGTCTGGTGTTCAACCTTCCCAAGTTCTCTCACGTCACCCCGCTCCTCCGCTCTCTCCACTGGCTTCCAGTTGAAGCTCGCATCCGCTACAAGACCATGGTGCTTGCCTACGGAGCTGTGAGGGGAACGGCACCTCCGTACCTTCAGGCTCTGATCAGGCCCTACACCCAAACAAGGGCACTGCGTTCATCCACCTCTGGCCTGCTCGCCTCCCTACCTCTGAGGAAGCACAGTTCCCGCTCAGCCCAGTCAAAACTGTTCGCTGCTCTGGCACCCCAATGGTGGAACAAGCTCCCTCACGATGCCAGGACAGCGGAGTCAATCACCACCTTCCGGAGACACCTGAAACCCCACCTCTTTAAGGAATACCTGGGATAGGATAAAGTAATCCTTCTAACCCCCCCTTTAAAAGATTTAGATGCACTATTGTAAAGTGGTTGTTCTACTGGATATTATAGGTGAATGCACCAATTTGTAAGTCGCTCTGGATAAGAGCGTCTGCTAAATGACTTAAATGTAATGTAATGTAAATGTAAGTGGATTTGGTTATTTCTGCCACACACATTGCTGACAGGTGTATAAAATCAAGCACACAGCCATGCAATCTCCTTTGACAAACAATGGCAGTAAAATGGCCCGTACTGAAGTGACTTTCAATGTGGCACCGCCAAAGGATGCCACCTTTCCAACAAGTCAGTTCGTCAAATTTCGGCCCTGTTAGAGCTGCCTTGGTCAACTGTAAGTGCTGTTATTGTGAAGTGGAAACGTCTAGGAGCAACAATGGCACAGCCACCAAGTGGTAGGCCACACAAGCTCACAGAACGGGATCGCCGAGGGCTGAAGCGCGTAGTGCGTAATAATCATCTGTCCTCGGTTGCAACACTCACTACCAAGTTTCAAACTGCTTCTGGAAGCAACATCAGTACAATAACTGTTCGTCGGGAAATGGGTTTCCATGGCCGAGCAACCACACACAAGCCTAAGATCACCATGCGCAATGCCAAGCGTCGGCTGGAGTGGTGTAAAGCTCACCGCCATTGGACTCTGGAGCAATTGTGATGAATCACAATTCACCATCTGGCCGTCCGACGGACAAATCTGGGTTTGGCGGATGCCAGGAGAATGCTACCTGCCCCAATGCATAGTGCCAACTGTAAAGTTTGGTGGAGGAGGAATAATGGCCTGGGGCTGTTTCATGGTTCGAGCTAAGCCCCTTAGTTCCAGTGAAGGGAAATCTTAACGCTTTCACATACAATGACATTCTAGATGATTCTGTGCTTCCAACATTGTGGCAACAGTTTGGGGAAGGCACTTTCATGTTTCAGCATAACAATGCCCCCATGCACAAAGCGAGGTCCATACAGAAAGGGTTTTTCGAGATCGGTGTGGAAGAACTTGACTGGCCTGCATTAAGCCCTGACCTCAACCCCATTGAACACCTTTGGGATTAATTGGAATCGCCCAACTTCAGTGCCCAATCTCACTAATGCTTTTGTGGCTGATTGGGAACAAGTCCCCGCTGCAATGTTCCAACATCTTGTGGAAAGCCTTCCCAGAAGAGTGGAGGCTGTTATAGCAGCAAAGGGGGGACTAACTCCATATTAATGCCTATGATTTTGGAATGAGATGTTTGACGACCAAGTGTCCACATAATTTTGGCCATGTAGTGTGTGTGTGTGTGTGTGTGTGTGTGTGTATGTGTTACAGTGGATACCTGCATAAAACGTGACCTCCAGTCTGTCCTTTTGCAAGGGTAACTCCTGAAAAGAAACACAATTAGTATTTTATAGTACAAAATGAATTAACTGTCTCATTACTGGCTTAAGTTGTATGGAACCGCTTATAAAAGCTCATAAACACTTAAGTTGTATGGAACAGATTATAAAGGAGGGCCTACATGTACACACATTATAATACATACACACTCAGGTCAGAGTAGCTAAGGTAACATAAAGAGCGTTCAAGCAACAATCAAGGGGAGTTTTACATTGTATTTCTATGGTTTTAATATACATTTGACCTCTGACCTCTAGGTTTAGGGAGGAGATGGTGACATCATGGCCGGTCTGCCTCAGGAGGTTTTCATCATGTGACACGACCACATGACCATCCCGGGTCAGGTGACAGTCCAGTTCCAGCATTCCTGTACCCTGCTCCACTGCACTGAGGGGGGAGGGGATGAAATGCTGAGGTGTCTTAGGTGGAACTGCATTCGAGCTGGCATCATTATATTGTGGACATTGGCACATTAGTATAGTTCCAACACTGGAATGTGTGATACAGTCTACATTTCGATTAGGCTGAAATATTTTGTTTAATTTTTAATATGAGTTTGATTATTTCTATACAGCCTCCACCTTCTAGTTCTGAACTTCTAACGTGAGTGGGACGGGTGTGGCTTTGTGACAATGGCCACACGAGCAGCTGCTCACCGATTTGAAACACCGCCAAAACATTTACATAAGTACTGTATTCACACCCCTGAGTCAATGAAGTGATAATGCCCTCGAAGAGGATATATTGGCATGGGTGTTTGTCGAGGGCCGGCAAACTGTGTCAATGTATCCTCCAAACACCGGTTACCAACATATTCAAATAATGACTGGCATATTTTCATAAAATTTTTTATTGTGATGAATTTATTCATACTATTTGATCCTTCCACAAGATATAGTCCCGACACAAATCTAGGGTTGCTACCCAAGCCGGCTGGTCATTCGTTCTATTGGTTTGGTTGCCAGAGACTCCACCCAGTTGTTCAGTCTTTTTGTTCTAAATTGTTCTAGTCGTTCGTTCTAAATGTTCCATAACCATACTGGCTGGCAACATTCTTATCCCATGCATTCTAGCTAGCAAAGTACGGCTAATTTACAGTCATGTCAAACAGTGCAGACAGAATAACAGCAAATTAGCTTAATTTGCATTTGTTTAAGTTGCTTTCTATTGCCATTAATTTGTATTTGTTGAAAACAAAATGTTAATCTAAAAGAAATGTGAGATCATGTCTAGATGCTTTTTATAGTGGAGATCAAGTTTATAAATTGCATGGCCCAGTTGATGAGACAGTGGATTGCGCAGCCAGATGGAACAGAGTAAATAGGCATTTTAACGTCATAGATTTAACCGGTGGTAACTTGTGGAATAGACACTGGCTTGAATGAGGTTTTAACCAATCAGCATTCAGGATTCAAATCAAATGTTATGTCACATGCGCCGAATACAACATGTACCTTACAGCGAAATGCTTACTTACAAGCCCTTAACCAACAATGCAGTTCAAGAAATAGAATTAAGAAAATATTTACTAAATAAGTGTAAAGGGATTTATATGTTTGAATGTAATGATTAAATAATTCTACCCTGAGACTTAACTATTAGGGATATGGTCTATATAGCATGTAGAATGAGTAACTAAAGGGTTAAGCATAAGTCTAACGAGGTTGGACTAGGATAAGAGAAGAACACCGAGAACTGTTAAACTGTGGTTGACCTGCCCTAGCTTGAACTCTGAGGGTTTAAGATATGAGAGGGAGTCCTCCTCAAGGTTTCCCTAATCTCAGAGGAATGAAACTGTCGGCTGGGTAATGATCTACAGTGTTAAGAGATCTGGGGCCTTAATGTTTGTGTGTATGTGTGTGCGGAAGGAAGGAAGGAATGAACTATAAAAATGATGTCTATGTAAAATGGACTTCAGAACGTTCTCGTGAATAAACACTTCTAATTCTTGTAAGCTGGGCCTCCGTCTGTTTCATTCAACCAGAATCTTACACATTCTGGGTGGCAGACTGAGTATTTTAATTGAAGTTAACATTGAGAACATAATTCTCGTAACAATATGCTAAAGTAAAAAATGAAATACACAATAAAATAACAATAATGAGGCTATATGCAGGGGGTACTGGTACCGAGTCAATGTGTGGGGGTACAGGTTAGTCAAGGTAATTTGTACATGTAGGTAGGGTTAAAGTGACTATGCATAGATAATTAACAGCGAGTAGCATCAGTGTAGAAACAAAAGTTGGGTGACTGGAGTCTTTGACAATTTTTTGGGCCTTCCTCTGACACCACCTAGTAAATAGGTCCTGGATGGCAGGAAGCTTGGCACCAGGGATGTACTGGGCTGTACGCACTACCCTCTGTAGTGCCTTACGGTCGGATGCCGAGCAGTTGCCATACCAGGCGGTGATGCAACCGGTCAAGATGCTCCTGGTGGTGCAGCTGTAGAACATTTTTGAGGATCTGGTAACCCATGCCAAATCTTTTCATTCTCCTGAGGGGGAAAAGGTGTTGTCATGCCCTCTTCACAACTGTCTTGGTGTGTTTGGACGATGATAGTTTGTTGGTGATGTGGACACCAAGGAACTTGAAACTCTCGACCCACTCCACTACAACCCGTTGATGTTAATGGGGGCCTGTTTCGGCTGTCCTTTTCCTGTAGTCCACGATCAGCTCACATTGAGGGAGAGATTGTTGTCCTGGCTCCACACTGCCAGGTATCTTACCTCCTCCCTATAGGCTGTCTCATCGTTGTTGGTGATCAGGCCTACCACTGTTGTGTGATCAGCAAACTTAACGGGGGTGTTGGAGTTGTACTTGGCCACACAGTCGTGAGTGAACATGGAGTACAGGAGGGGACTCATGACAGATGTGTTGTTGCCTACCCTTAATCCAGGATCCAGTTGCAGAGGGAGGTGTTTAGTCCCAGCTTTGTGGGTACTATGGTGTTGAACGCTGAGCTGTAGTCGATGAACAGTATTCTCACATAGGTGTTCCTTTTGTCTAGGTGGTAAAGGGCAGTGGTGAGTGCGATTGAGATTGCGTCATCAGTGGATCTGTTGTGGGTGGTATGCAAATTGGAGTGGGTCTACGTTTTCCGGGATGATGGTGTTGATGTGAGCCATGACCAGCCTTTCAAAGCACTTAATGGCCATCAAGGCAGGTTACCTTGGCTTTCTTGGGCACAGGGACTATGGTGGTCTGCTTGAAACATGTAGGTATTACAGACTCGATCAGGGAGAGGTTGAAAATGTCCAGATAATCCGTCAGGCCCCGCGGCTTTGTGAATGTTGACCTGTTTAAAGGTCTTGCTCAGAGAGCGTGATCACATAGTTGTCCAGAACAGCTAGTGCTCTCATGCATGCTCCGGGGTTGTTTGCCTCGAAGCGAGAATAAAAAGCATTTAGCTTGTATGGTAGGCTCTCGTCACTGGGCAGCTAGCGGCTGGGTTTCCCTTTGTAGTCTGTACTAGTTTTTAAGGCCTGCCAAATCCTAGGAGCTTCAGAGCCAGTGTAGTAGGACTCAATCTTAGTCCTGTATTGATGCTTTGGCTGTTTGATGGTTCGTCTGAATGCATAGCGGGATTTCTTATAATAGTCCGGATTAGTGTCCCGCTCCTTAAAAGCGGAAGCTCTAGCCTTTAGCTCAGTGCGGATCTTGCCTGTAATCCATGGCTTCTGGTGGGGATATGTATGTACGGTCACTGTGGGGATGATGTTGTGGATGCACTTATTGATGAAGCCGGTGACTGAGGTGGTATGCTCCTCAATGCCATTGGATGAATCCCGGAACATATTCCAGTCTGTGCTAGCAAAACAGTCCTGTAGCGTAGCATCCGCATCATCTGACCACTTCCGTATTAAGTGAGTCAATGGTACTTCCTGCTTTAGTGTTTGCTTGTAAGCAGGAATCAGGAGGATAGCATTATGGTCAGATTTGCCAAATGGAGGAAGAGAGAGAGCTTTTTATGCGTCTCTGTGTGTGGAGTAAAGGTGCTCTACAGTTTTTTCCCCTCTGGTTGCACATGTGATATGCTGGTAGAAATTAGCGCAGTTTATGGATGAGCATTTTGTGGTGGTAAATAGACAGCTACGAATAATATAGATGCAAACTCTCTTTGTAGAAACTGTGGTCTACAGCTTATCATGAGGTACTCTACCTCAGGCAAGCAATACCTCGAGACTTCTTTAATATTAGACATCGCGCACCAGCTATTATTGACAAATAGACACACCTCTCGTAGTTTTTCTGTCCTGCCGATGCATGGAAAACCCAGCCAGCTCTATATTATCTGTGTCGTCGTTCAGCCATGACTCAGTGAAACATAAGATATTAGACCCACCCATTGGATAATACACTGTAGAAGAACCTTTGTCATTGATTACAGCTGTGAGTCTTTCTGGGTAAGTCTCTAAGAGCTTTCCACACCTGGATCGTGCAACATTTGCCCATTATTATTTTCAAAATTCTTCAAAACGGTCAAATTTGTTGTTGATCATTGTTGGACAACCTTTTTCAAGTTTTGCCATAGATTTTCAAGTAGGAACATTCACTGTCTTCTTGGAAAGCAACTCCAGTGTAGATTTGGCATTGTGTTTTAGGTTATTGTCTTGCTGAAAGGTGAATTCATCTCCCAGTGTCTGGTGGAAAGTAGACTGAAGCAAGTTTTGCCTTTGCTTAGCTCCATTCTGTATGTTTTTTTATCCTGGAAATCTCCCCTGTCCTTCACGATTACAAGCATAGCCATGACATAATGCAGCCACCGCTATGCTTGAAAATATGGAGAGTGGTACTCAGTAATGTGTTGTATTGGATTTGCCACAAACATATTCAGGACAAAAAAGTATATAGCTTTGCCACATTGTTTGCAGTATTACTTTATTGCCTTGTTGCAAACAGGATGCATGTTTTGGAATATTTTTATTATGTAAAGGCTTCCTTCTTTTCACTCTGTTAATTAGGTTAGTATTGTGGAGTAACTACAATGTTGTTAATCCATCCTCAGTTTTCTCCTATCATAGCCATTAAACTCTAACTATTTTAAAGTCACCATTGGCCTCATGGTGAAATCCCTGAGCGGTTTCCTTCCTCTCTGGCAACTGGGTTAGGAAGGGCACCTGCATCTTTGTAGTGACTGGGTGTATTGATACACGGGGCTCTATTTTAACAAACCTAACGCAATGGTCCATCTAAGCGTTGGCCGTAGCACTGTAGGTTCAGGGCTGTGTCAGAAATATTTTTGATATTTTCACAACAATAATTATCGGTACAGTTGCTGCAGTTGGCACGAAAGGGCTGGGTTTTGATTAATAAACAAGTTGTTTGTGTGTCGAGGCTTTGCCCTTATATGGCCAATAATATAGCCATATCGCTAAATATGTGGTTGCTTCAAATTGTGTATTTGCACCCTGGTCTCAGAGCATTTCATATGATTCTGTACGTATGACACGTTACATTTCATATGGCATGTTATGAATTACAACTGTTATTTGTTGTGGCTAGCATTAGCTAAGTGGCTAATGCTAACTTTACTTAGGGGTTAAGATTAGGGTTAGGAGTTAAATTAAAGGATTAAGGTTAGGATTAGGTTTAGGGGAAGGGCTATCTAAAAGGGTTAAGGTTAGGGTTATGGGAAGGGTTAGCTAACATGCTAAGTTGTTGCAAAGTAGCTGAAACAAAAATTAAGTAGTTGCAAAGTTGCTAATTATCTAAAATGATCAAGTTGTCCATGATGAGATTTGAACACACAACCTTTGAGTTGCTAGACGTTTGCGTTATACTTGCCCCTTTCAATAATCTAAAAGTACAACCATATTCCAATGGAAATTTTTTCACATTTTTGGTTTCAATTCAGTTTCGCTCTTCACCGAGCCCAGAACCGGGCAGCACAGGGCCAAACAGGTGTTGTACCTCGCTTCCCTCCTTCAGAGAACAGTAGTTATTAGTTATAACGTTAAGTTCCCTTTCAGTCAATACTCTCCGTACTACACAATATGGGGAACTAGAATCCGAACCCAAGCCGGGCCCAATGGATACCAAAGGAAATGTCCCATGGCAGACCACCCAATGGTCTGGGTATTGCTGCCTAATGACCATCTCCTCTCCGAGCTGTAAGCACGCTGTGGGCAAAACTGGGAGCAGTGACATCCAAGCAATAAAACCTCACAAAACTGTGTGGTGATGCCCAACTCACCGCAGTACAAATATCCCCAACTTTCTTTAAATAACTCCCCTGCACAGCGGGAGTTGCCACAGGACCACACCCAACAGGCCACTGATCTGCACAAACCAAGGTTGCTTGGGTCAACGGGGAGCCACAAGAACCAATGACAAGCCCCCCAGGCGCAAAATCTCCAATGTGGACTGAATCAGCTCCACTGGGGGAAATGCGTAAAGGAGGGTCCAAGGCCACTGGTGCATCAGTGTGCCTGTTCCCAATGGGGAGCTCGGGTCCCTCAATGAGGGAAAAACAGTCGACAATGCACATTTTCTTGAGATGCTTAAATATCTACTCGGCCCTGCTGAACATTTGCCCATATCTGGGAGACCACCCAGATGTGTAGCCTCCACTCCTGAGAAATAGGGTCCCACCTGGATAAAAGATCTGCACCCAAAATGAGGCAACTGGGGAAATGTGTCGCCCAAAGCGAGAGCTTTCTAGCATTAAGGGTTAAGGGAGCGAGCCAAGGTTAGGAGAGAGAGAGACAAAATGGGGGGGGGAGCACCTGAGCGCCAGATCCACTGTTAGGAGCTCCAGGTAATTGATATGCAGTGCGCTCTGCACCACTGTCCATACCCCTCGAATCGAGTTGCCTTCGTATAGCGCACCCCACCCTCGGGGGGATGCGTCTGTCGTGAACACCTTGCGGGTACAACTCAGCCCTGACAATAGCAGAGGGTCCCACCACCGGGCCTGAATCCATTGGCCTAACAGGGACACCCGAAGCAACAGCTTAGGCTGTGAGAAGCATCAAGATGAGTGGCTAGCACTCAGCACTGGAAGGGCCGCATCAACTGGAACCCAGCCACCCTCCATGGGGATAGAAAAGTGTGATCCGCAAGTGAGTCTAGCGCGAGACCCAGAAACGGAATGCACTGAGATGGAGTCAGATGGCTCTTTTCTGGTTTCTTATGAAGCCTAGAGACTGAATATGGGACAGTAGCATGAATGTGTGTAATACCAACCAATCTGCTGTAATAGCCGGCGGCTCGTGAACAATCAGAATATATAGACTTTGAGGTGCTTGCTGAGGGCATGTAGGTCTCGAATGGGATGTACAGTCCCGTCCCTTTTCGGAACCAGGAAATACTGGATCTTCAACATAGGAACCGCTCAGAATACCTGCTTCTGGAGACAGGAGGATATTTCCTCGCTCAAAACAGGCGCTGAGGACTCGGGAACAGTCGAAGTGAAGACGCTGCAGAAGTGTGGGGAAGCCACAACAAATTGTAGCCTGTACCCTGACATTCCTATTGGCATGATCCAGGGTGACACTATGTATGCGCACCATTGGTCGGTGCAGACAGCGAGCCTCCCGTGAAATGCAATCTGAATGCCATCTATTTTTCAATTTCCACCACTTTTGACAGCCAAAGAGACTTTGTGTGGGATAATAGCATGGTTGTGTCCAACCCTGCTAACTCCCCTGACTCTGCTACCAACAACCACTTAAAGGGCAAAGGCGGCTCCTGCTAGGGCTGATGTAGTACCTCGTCTGGACAGTAACCAAACGTGGGGGCACTGTTGTCAATGTTTTTGTGGAGGGGCGCACTGGTCGCTCACACCCGTGCCAAGGACCATCGTTCTGGGCGTTACCTGAGCCAAGTGCTCAGGGGCTGCTCCTCATCGGAGGTGCTTGGGGAAATCTACTAAGTTTCACTCGCCAGAAGTTATGCATCCTAGCCGACGATAGGCAGGAAGCTTTTTAGTCTAAGCTAGCTAGCCTCTGACTGCAGCATGGTCCGTTTAGAATAGCCTAGTGTCTTAACTCTACATATACCAAACGAGAGGAGCTACCCAAGCAACTCCACCATGGGACGTCAGGAATAACTAGTAATAGCTAGCTCGCAGCGGTGAGTTAGCCAATGTGGCTAGCACACGATGCAGCGCATGTTTAGCTAGCCCGGTCTCGAAAGTCTACGTAGGACCGGATCACCAGGGTGGGACCGGACCCTTCATCAAAAAAAAGATTCTGGGAAGAGAGGCAAGCAGTGCTTGGCCAAGGCAGACACAGGCGGCGGGGGGCACCCACCGAACCTGGCCGCCCTCTCTCTTTGAGCAGCCTCCAGTAACCGGCGACAGAGCTCATAGGAGCCGGGTTGGGTGCAGGCAGCTACCGCATACACCACACCCAGGCAGACAAGACATTTGCTCCAACTAAAGACCCTCAAGAACGCTACACGAATTGTCAAGAGAACCTGCGGCTTGGACTAGCAGAACAGTGCCAGCTTAGTGAAACCGTCCCCTAGGCCCACACACAAACTGATTTGAGCGAGGGCAGCCAGAGAATGTACAGAGCTGAGACATACAAGACAACAAAACGTGAATATATTTTGTATGAATTTGGGCATGGTCCCGACCCAGCTTGTTAGCCTTCATCGTGTTGGTCATGTAAGCCATCTTACTCATTGCTACAGCCAGGCCAAGCAATCCATAGAATAACTAACTGGTTTGCACACAACGGGTGAGCACCCGCTACCACAAAGTGACAGTTTAGTTGGCAAAAAGTCAAGTCTCATGTTCCAAAGGAGTTTGTTTTTGGCATGAATCATTCCTGCTGACATCGAGGTGAAGAGCGGAAGAATTGAAGGGTTTTCAGCGAGGCGTTGATTTCATTGGCCTTGTCAGGCGTGATTTTAGTTCTTCAATCGAAAGTCGTGAGTGACTCACATTCAGTTGTGTTGTACAGAGAGTATCGACTGAATGGAAACCTTGTAAAGTCTGCTTTTCACCAAACACAAAGTCACTTTTCAGCCGGACAATAACCTAGAAGATAGTGAATCGCAAAGGCTGCTGAGGGGAGGACGGCTCATAATAATATCTGGAATGGAGTAAATGGAATGGTATCAAACACATTAAAGACGTGGTTTGCATGTGGTTGATGTCACTCCATTCCAGCCATTATTATGAGCCATCCTCCCCCTAGCAGCCTCCAAGGAGTGAATGTTCCTGAGTGGTCAATTTACGGTTTTGACTTAAATCTGCTTGAAAATCTATGGCGAGACATGAAAATGGCTGTCTGTGTCTAGCAATGATCAACAACCAAATTGACAGAGCTTGAAGTCTTTTTTTTAAAGAATAATGGGCAAATGTTTCACAATCCAGGTGTGCAAAGCTCTTAGAGACTTACCCAAAAAGAATCACATCTGTAATTGCTGTCAAAGGTGTTTAACATGCATTGACTCGTTTAATAAAAAATACGAAGAAATGTATTTTGTGTATATCGTTGGAAAAAAACAAACACATTGAATCCATTTGAATACCACTTTGTAACACAATAAAATGTGAAGAAATTGAATGGGGTGAATACTTATGATAAGCGCTGTAACTGATCTGAAGTCAGGTTTGGTTAGGGTTGGTCACTTACTGTGTGAAGGCCTCCATGGTGCTCTCTAGCCTCTCGCCACTTCCTGCCAACACAGATCAGAAGAAAAGCAGAGAATATCAGTGTCCGATCCAGCTCCAAGACTCTCGCTCGATAGCCTGCTTTTCCATGATCCCCACTGACTTGAAATGGGGATAGCTCAAATCAGAACCACATATTTATCAAGATGCAGTGTGACTCTGGGTCAAATCAATAAAGTCACTCAGCACTCCTGCTTGCAGCTACACCACAGGCTCCAAACATTCAACATTCACTAGTCCAGCCCATTCACATCAATGGTTACAGAGGAAAGGTGAAGAAGCAAGGTGACTACTACATCCCTCCACCGTTCCTTCCTTACCTCCTCTGTGTGAGATGTGGGTGCAGTGGAAGGCAGCCCGTTTCTTCTTGTGGAGGATCTGAGGGTTCTTCAACAGGTAGAGTGACGTCAGGGTGTAGCCCCCTAGGGCCGGAAGGATAAAGTACAGGGAACTGGCCATATTCATTTCTCCTCCAAAAACAGTCCTCAAAAGTGTCCGAAGGCAATTAGGCGCAGTACCAAAAGGCAGAGGCCCTTGGATCCTCCTAGACACTAACAAATGAATAGGACACCTACAAGTGTCAGGCTGAGTACTGATGGAAAAAAACCTGCCAGAGTTGAGTCCCCTTCGTCTGCAAGTTGTAATAAAATACTTTGAATGTTTTTCAGCTATCCCCCACCGAGCTCCTACATAACACTGGTAACTAACAACCAATGAAGGAACCACTCCAAAACCTCTTCGAGCGCATCTAAAGACACTCAATTGACCTGCTCCTATTCTAAACTTCACTCGACTGTCTCTTTCACACAAATGTCTTCGCTCTTCCTCTTATTCTGATCACTGAGTTTCTCTCCTCCGTCAGTCCATTGGTCACCTGTCAGCCTAGAACAGATTGTTGTGACATGTTGTGAAGAATGAAAAAAACAGGACTTGAAAAACTGGTACAGCCAAAGGAGGCAGTTGAAGGAAGTCTCACAAGGTCCCACTCCATTCACTCGAATGCCTAGAAAAACTATTACTCATAACCTCGCCTAACACTACTCTCTTCCCTCCATGGGTTGTTTGTAGTCAACCTAACCTCCTTTCGCCCTCTCCCTCTTTTACCGCTCGCTCTTTCTCCCTGTCACCGTGTAACTGGGACCCACACAAAACTGTAAAATCAGTTAATGAAATACTAGTGCCAGTAGGAGCTGGCCTCTATCTCACCTCTCTCTCGCTTTCCCTTCCCTGTGGCATATATTGTTCTTCTCTCAGGCTTTACTGCCTTTTGTTACACAAACTCCCCATTTCCCTGTGTGTGTGATCATGTAAATGACGGAACTATCCTGCATGAAGTGCGGCTATTAAATGCATTAAAAGCAAACCTCAAATAACATGCATTTATGGGTGGGTATATGAATGTAATGATAACAGAATGGGTGCTACCTCTAGCAACAGATATGAGAGAGAGCTAACAGTATAGGCTGGTAAAGGGTGTGTGAGCAAGCGTTGCTACATGGCGGGTTTCGATGCCGTCAGGCACCTTTTATTTAACAAAGGATGTGTATGTAAACTCATCAGACACAGGAACAAACACACAGTGTACTTAACAAAGAATAGGTGTCAAAAGCTATGTAAATGCACTTTCAGCAGAATACTGTATACCGCAGCGTTGTTTACATCAATAGAAATGCTGAAGGGTAGCAAACAAGTGACTGAACTAGATAAAATCAGAGAAGCAACAGCATAGCCTGTATGCTAGAGAAAGAATCGTTCACTCCCCAGTATAGCATTCCTTCCTCAACTGACATGGTCCAGTTTAAGCAGGTACTATTAAAAAAAGAAATAAAAAAGTTACAGTCTGGTGCCCTTTACCTTTTGCAACCAACCAGTATATCAAATGCAGTCGGTCACTCAATCCTGCATTAGCTATTAAACTAAAGTCTAGCCTTGCTTTACCTATTCCCAAACCTTGATGAAGTAAAGAGGCTGAGACCTGTGGGAGAATATCGAACCCATGCAGAGACATGCCAAGGAGGGAAAAGGAGCAGGAATAGTCGTCCAACACGACAGACAACTTGGTTTGGAACAGGAGAACTAGAGGGAGGAGGTTGCGCTTACAAGCATGTTGTGACACATTAACAGCTAATATTACTGGTAATCTCACTATTATCCTAAGACGTTTCTATAAAAACGCTGTCCACACTGCCATTCAGTACCACAAAGAAGGACAGACCATAAGACATCAAGAAAATCAATACACAGTTTACCAGTATCAGGAATTTTATTTATTATATGTATATAATTCTGTTTCTTTGTTAATTGTTTAATTCATAATACCCATAGAATATACATCGACAATAACCCTCAATAGCTCATATCTCTGACAACCTACTCATATGGCATTTCATCTTCATTTAAAAGAATAAATGGGGAAAAATAGATTCCAGAAAGAGTGAAAACACTGCCAGTTATAGCACACCCATAAGAGAAACAAAAACATTAATACAAAAGAAAAAGATACAACTCCCTTGTGTTAAAAAAAAAGACCACCACTAACAACGATAGCAATAATAAGAACAGCCATTTAAAAAAGGACATTATTTAGAAACCGGCCTGACTATGCATTGTTTTTCTTCATGTATTGTGTGCGTGCGTGCATATGTGGTGTGTTTGTGTGCAAGGATGTGTGTATGCGCGTGTCTGTGAAAAAAAGTGAGTGATTGCGTATTGCAAACATGGTCCCGTTGGTTCATTCGCATGGTTCTCCGTTGAGACTGGCGGTCAGTTGGGTCGTGTTGCTGGTGGGGGGGGGGGTAAAAAGGGGTTGGGGGATAGTAAAGCAGCTTTTGGTCAGAGAACCACAGACAGGTCACAAGTATCCAAACATGCAGATAGAAATAACGGGAAAGCCTCTGGAGTGCGTTTCAAAAAGATTTTAAAAAACACAGACGCAGAGGGACACATACATACTGCCGATTGGAGTAGTGTCTGCTGTGTTTCAACCACAGACTATACAGACACACAATGAAACAGAGCGGACCAGGGTGGTCCACTGCAAAATGTGTGTTAAGACACTTTCGACACGCACACACTCAGTGTGACGGGCTCCAGTGAGCTTCCATGAAAAATCTGCCCAGAAAAGCAAGCAGATTAAAGAGGGAGGAAAGAACAAATTGAAGTAAGCGCAAAAGAGTAGGCTGATGTCTTGACTTAAGACTAAAACAGTTGAAAAAAATAAAATAAAAAACAAAAAAGGGGAAAAAGTTTGGTTAGCGTGGCAAAGTGCAGGTGCGCTGATTGAGAAACATGATTGACGCAAGTAACCCCTCTTCCCCCAACATGACTGACAGATGTCACTCAAGCAATGCTCCTCCACTTTAAAAATCAGATCTGCTTTCATTTCTAGCCATGATTGGGGAGGGAGGGGGGAGGAGGAGGAAACAAAAACTATTTACAGCAGGAAATAAGAGAAAAATTAAATGAGTAAGCAAATGGCAGCCAACCTGGGATGTGGTTTGGTAGGTTTCGGCCAATCAAAAGCGAGATAAAAGGGTGGTGGGTGGGACCTGAGGGGGAAAGCCCTTTGAGTAAAGCATGGCTGGTAATTGGGGTGTGTGGAATGGATGATACTGCCCATATGCACTGATCGATCAGCGGTGCGTTCAGTTCGCTTTAACATTTGCTACGTTGTGGAACGGTTTGTACTGACCGACACGTTTCCCAAAAATATTCTTGAACAGACAGGTACGTTTGCTCATAACTAACAGCGTTTTTAAAAGGGCAGTAGCCATGCTGATAGCGTTCCAACAGCATTGTGTCCGTTCAATTGAATGTAAAAACTTACTGAACACAGCCCTGGACTCATACTTACTCTCCGCCTCCTCTAAATGGCCAAACATAAGGATTAGAAGAGGCTAAACTGATCCCAGATCTGAAAGTAGGGCCACTTCTACCATGAATAGAGGCTTATAGCTTCTGAGGTGCTAAGGATGTGCTATGGCAAAATGAAGCGGTCCACTGTTAGATGTGAGTGGAAAATGTGACAGCGATGCGTTAAGCTCTGAGCGAAGCCCACCATGAAACACGGCACATTAGAAGGAAACAAAGAGCAAAATCAGCCACTAATTACCGTAGACACCATAACCGTGGCAACCATTATCAGTTTAACACAAGCGTAAATTAAATATCAGTCATATACATCTGCTGATTCTGCCTGCCACCCTCCACAACTAAATAACTGAATAGAGTATTTACAAATCACTGTCCTCCCTGAAACAATAACAGACACATGAAGGGAGGAGAGAGAGGGGAATGGCAAATAGGCAGAGAGGAGAAATTAGAATTTTCTAATATGGTGGCAGATTTAAAGTTGAATTTGGTGACATTTTGTTTTGGGAGAAGAGAAAAATACTATAGGCACCCCTCTTCAAAAAAGATTGCCGTTTTTCTTTAACCTCCCATTTTAGGACCGGTGAGGGTCTGTGGCATGTTGCTGATCGATGTTAGGTAGTCAGAGACTAGCACAGAGAATCACTGTTCTAGGCCATGTATTTCTATCTGAAAACTCTGACGTCCTCTTTGAATAAGTGAGGATGGAGATAAACCAGCTGTGGGTTACAGTACAAAGACGATTCAAGCCATTCCTCATCTCTCCATGCCTCCATCCCACTCTACCTTTGCCACTTTGGTACATTTCAAGAATGAATGCGTGTTCATTTAGATTAACAACATACATATTTCTAAACAAAAAAAGAAAACGAGAACAAAATATAAAACCACCAACATGCCGTTAAAACATAGGATGTTTGTTTCGCAAGTAAAGAATGTCTAGAAATCAATGTTCCAAAAAAAAAAAAAAAAAAAAAAAAAAACTCAAATATAAACTTCAAAACATACAAATACGACTCCTGACTGTTCATAAACATTCAAATAACGGTGTACAAACCAAACCTCCACGAGATCACTCAAACAAAAACCATTTATATGTACACATCTAACTAGCGCCTGTCTATTTCTTTCTCAAACAATAATTCCATGGAGCAAGACGGACAGTTAAGGGTGTAGGTTAATACAGTAACATATACTGTGACTAGTGAGAAAGAGATGGAAAGAACACACATTTACAGAGAGGGAAAAAAGAGAAAAGGCTCACAGGGACGAGAGTGGTAAATGGAGTTGGTCAGATGAAGTTCTTGCTTTTCAAACAGTACACACTCCTCGCAGAAAGCAGTAAAAGAAGAGAAAGAGAGAAGAGTCTCCTGATGGTGGTTAAAATGAGCGCAGTAGTACTTAAAGGAAATATCCACCCAAAACCATGAATTCCTATAATTTACAGTGTTAAATAACACTAACGTGAGGACAATATTTCTGTGAACAAATTTTTTTTTTTTTTTAATAATAAGGTTGGTAGCAACATGTGAAAATCTTGTGGGAAATCTGTTGCAGCTCAATTCGACAACAAAACCCACAATGCAATGCTCTCTCTATGGACTGGCTGGCAAGCTAGCTAGCTAGACAATAATACCAGAGTCAATACCAGCATGTGAAATAGTTAGTTGTAAAATTGCACTCTCACACCATGTTTAACCTAATATGACATAAGCAATAGCACCATGAAATGCACCATGGACTAAAGAGGCAGACAAATAGGAGATGTGGTGGACCCTCTATTTAATTACACATTTATCAAGGTGGGAATATCGCAAAAAATATGATCAATGGCTCATTCGAGACAAATATGACATGTATGATAGACGTTTTTGCGATCTAAAAGTCGAATTCCTATTAACTTCCAGTGTCGTGAGAGCGACTTTATCGCAATGCTACGACACACCATCCAAATTTCACATGAAAAAAACCCAGGAATCAATAGAACGTTGCTGAGATGCACAAAAACAATAACATTCAAAATGGGTGAATCTTTCCTTTAAGTAGACAACAGTCCCCCCCACCAAAAAAACAGCTTCCCCGCGAAATAAAATACTTAAAAATGTACATGTTTCTGGTCCTTTTTTTTGTATGCTGTATATATGTTTTTTTTTGTTTGTATCTTGTCATTTGGAGTCTCCGTGTGGCTTTGTCACTCGTCTTCAAAGCTGAAACAGATATGAACAGGAGATGAAAATGACAAGACAAAAAAATCACATCTAAAAGTGTTGCAGAATGCCCACCTATCTTTTTCAAAGATCTAGTAATTGTTATGGAGTGATGCGAGTGTATGTATGTGTGTGTACCTCTATGTCTCAGGAGCCCTGGTAGGTGGCCTGGAAGCGGAACGTCTCCTCAAAGATGAGCTCCTTCAGCTTCTCCTTAGGCAGGTCATCCAGCTCCATGGTGAAGGTGAACGGCTCCTCTGCTACAGGCTACACACAATGAAAATACTACACTGATCAAAAATATTAAAAAACGCAACATACAAAGTTGGTCCCGTGCTTCATGACCTGAAATGAAAAATCCCAGAATTTTTCATACTCACAAAAAGCTTATTTCTTTCAAATGTTTACATCCCTATTAGTGAGCATTTCTCCTTTGCCAAGATAAGCCATCCACCTGACAGGTGTCGCATATTAAGAAGCTGATTAAACAGCATGATCATTACACAGGAGCACCTTGTGATGTGGACAATAAAAGGCCCCTGTAAAATGTGTAGTTGTCACAACACAATGCCACAGATGTCTCAAGTTGAGGGATTATGCAATTGGCGTGCTGACTGTAGTAATGTCCATCAGAGCTGTTGCCAGAGAATTTAATGTTAATTTCTCTACCACAAGCCACCTCCAACATCATTTTAGAGAATATGGCAGTATGTCCAACCGGCCTCAACTCCAGACCACGTGTAACCATGCCAGCCCAGTACCTCCACAGCCGGTTTCTTCACCAGCGGAATCATCTGAAACCAGCCAACCGGGCAGCTGATGAAACTGTGGGTTTGCACAAGGGAAGAATTTCTGCACAAATTGTCAGAAACAGTCTCAGGGAAGCTCCTCTGTGTGCTCATTGTCCTCAACCGTGTCTTGACCTCACTGCAGTTCGGCGTAGTAACTGAGTGGGCAACTGCTCACCTTCGATGGCCACTGGCACGGTGGAAAAGTGTGCTCTTCCACCGTGCCAATGAATCCCGGTTTCATCTGTACCGGGCAGATGGCAGACAGTATGGCGTTGTATGGGCAAGCGGTTTGCTGATTTTAACGTGTGAACTGAGAGCCCCATGTTGGCGGTGGGGTTTTGGTATGGGCAAGCAAAAGCTACGATCACAATTGCATTTTATCGATGGCAATTTGAATGCACAGAGATACCGTGCCGAGATCCTGAGGCCCATTGTCGTGCCATTCATGTGCCACCATCACCTCATGTTTCAGCATGATAATTGTGTATCTGTACACAATTCCTGGAAGCTGAAAATGTCCCAGTTCTTCCACAGCCTGCATACTCACCAGACATGTCACCCATTGAGCATGTTAGGGATGCTCACAGCGTGTTCCAGTTCCTGCCAAAGTCCAGCAACTTCGCACAGCCATTGAAGAGCAGTGGGACAACATTCCACAGGCCACAATCAACAGCCTCATCAACTTTATGCAAAGGAGATGTCACACTGCATGAGGCAAACGGTGATCACACCAGATACTGACTGGTTTTCTGATCCACCCTCCTACTTTTTTTCTCTCCTTTCTCTTTAGGGTGTCAGATGCATATCTGTATTCCCAGTCATGTGAAATCCATAGATTAGGGCCTAATACATTCTTAATTTGGCTGATTTCCTTATACGAACTGTAACTCACTGAAGTCATTGAAATTGTTGCATGTTGCATTTATATTTTTGTTTAGTATATTTTGTTAAGTGTAATAACAGTATACAACAACTCCTAACAAACACCTTAGGGCGCTTTCACATCTGATCCTGGAGCGTTTGATACCCTGATCCGTAGGGATGTAACAATTCACCGATACGCATCAGTCCCTGATTCAAATGTTTAAGATACAACTGCATCGGTCCACGGACCCCAAACCGATCCAAAAGCAGCATGCAACGGTCAGAAAATCGTTTCAAACGTTAAGAATTGCCAATTCACATTGTTTTGTTGTTGCTCATATTACTTTCTACCCTCTGAAAATCTAATTTTGTGACTGATGCGTCCTCTTCTTCTGTGTCAAACTAACAACCCTAGGGAATATCAGTAGCGAGGGGTGCAACGGTACACATACTCATACCGAACCGTTCAGTACAGGGACCTCGGTTTGGTCCGCACTGCGAACCCAAATAAGTCAATTAAAGAAAATACAATTAAAACACTAGGCCTGTAGGCTATGCCTACGTTGCGTTGTATGCCTCGAGAAAATCTGAGCTGAAAAAAAATATTTCAGGCTATTCCGTTGAAACAACTAGATCCTATGTGAACATTGTAATCAAAAATAAAATCTTAAATTGGTGCATTTCAAACTGTCCTTTTGTGATGCGCAGCTGGAACCTAATTTTGTACAATGGCGAGTGGTGGGGTCGATAAACCAGAAGGATTCTCCATCGTTTAAAATCTCCAGTTTGGGAAAATGTTGGCTTCCCAGTAGATTATAACGGCAAATGGACAGAGAGAGTATGTTGCCACTGCTCAAATACAATAGCTTATGCAGCTGCCAACACCTCAAACAGTGTGGTGAAGAAGGCGCAACATCGCCTCTTCAACATCAGGAGGCTGAAGAAATTTGGCTTGGCCCCTAAGACCTTAACAAAACTTTTACAGATGCACCATTGAGAGCATCCTGTCGGACTGTATCACCGCCTGGTACTAAGCCACTGGTACTAAGCCAGGGCCAACCGCACCAGCATATGGTCTCACAAGGGGTCTGAGGATCTCATCTCGGTACCTAATGGCAGTCAGGCTACCTCTGGCGAGCACATGGAGGGCTGTGTGGCCCCCCAAAGAAATGCCACCCCACACCATGACTGACCCACCGCCAAACCGGTCATGCTGGAGGATGTTGCAGGCAGCAGAACGTTCTCCACGGCGTCTCCAGACTCTGTCACGTCTGTCACGTGCTCAGTGTGAACCTGCTTTCATCTGTGAAGAGCACAGGGCGCCAGTGGCGAATTTGCCAATCTTGGTGTTCTCTGGCAAATGCCAAACGTCCTGCACGGTGTTGGGCTGTAAGCACAACCCCCACCTGAGGACGTCGGGCCCTCATACCACCCTCATGGAGTCTGTTTCTGACCGTTTGAGCAGACACATGCACATTTGTGGCCTGCTGGAGGTCATTTTGCAGGGCTCTGGCAGTGCTTCTCCTGCTCCTCCTTGCACAAAGGCGGAGGTAGCGGTCCTGCTGCTGGGTTGTTGCCCTCCTACGGCCTCCTCCACGTCTCCTGATGTACTGGCCTGTCTCCTGGTAGCGCCTCCATGCTCTGGACACTACGCTGACAGACACAGCAAACCTTCTTGCCACAGCTCGCATATATATATATATATTTATATATATAATTTTACTTTTAGATGTGTGTATTGTTAGATATTACTGCACTGTTGGAGCTAGGAACACTGGCATTTCACTCCACCTGAAATAACATCTGCTAAATGTGTATGACACCAATAAAATTGGATTTGATTTTGACAGGCCGATATCACCCCAGTATTCCTACCACTGGAGCAAGACGGAAACGAGACCCACCTTGGTCTCCCCTCTGCATTGAAACAGCCCTTCGCAGCTGATTCTGACCGGGCCAAAGACATGACAAGAGCGACAGGTTCGTTTATAGCCACGGATGTGAGTCCATTCTCAGTGGTTGAGAAGAATAGGGTGTTTCAGCACCTTTTGAAAGTGCTTGCGCCACATCATGAACTTCGCCCTCTCGCACCCATTTCAGCAAACAAGTAGTACCTACTCTATATAAGCAAGCTGAAGTCGAAGTTGTCAATGAATGATCCAACGAACCTTGTTGCACTTCCTACATACTGTGTGGACGGACTGCCAGGGCTACAGAGAGCTACCTAGCAGTGACAGCCCATCACATTAGCCCAGAGTGGGATATGACAAGTACCGTGCTAGTGTGGGTTTTGTGAACTGTTACACGCCTATCAGTAGCCTAGTCAAATTGCGCACTGTGCCCAGTCACGTAAAATGTGGTCTATTTTTAGGTGTTGTGAAAGCAAAACACATTTTATTGTATTCTCAAAATGCTTCAGGAAACCAAACCAGGGTAAAGAATTTCATGTGAAAAAGGACTTTGATGGTTTCTGGACAGGGCACCTGAGTATGTGAGGGCACTACTGTATGTGAGGGTGGGCTGCTGCGGTCATACCTCGTCAGTGGGGTCGTAGTACTGCTCCAGATAGGGATGAGCCAGGGCCTCCTCTACCGTGATGCGCTTGATAGGGTTAAAGGTCAACATGCGGCCCAGCAGGTCCAGAGCTGGAGGGAGGAGAGGAGGGAGAGACGGGGCGTTGTTAAAATGTCTTGAACAGTCATTCTGATTCCATGTAAAAGCCTTTTGAGTAACTAAAATAACACCTATATTTGTTTTGGATAGAAATACTCAACATTTGAGAAAAATGTAACTTCCCCTCATGGCTAACTACCAGGAAGTTTGAAAAAAGGCTGAGTGAGTGTGGAGCTTACATTCATGAACTCACCTTGACTGACAGCTCTTTGAAACACGTCAATCAACTTGGATGCAGTGAGCAGTGTCGCAGTAAAATAATCTCAAGATCATTTTGTGATACACAAAACAACTCATGAAAAACATGATTTTTACTGTTCATGACCTTTAAACGGATAGTTCTTTCCAAAATCAATGGATTATCCATAAATACCACATGAAAGGGAAGGAGACACCTAATGTCACCATTTTAACTAGGTTGAAGTCTACACGGTGTACCAAAGCTCACACCTGACTAGGAGAACAGGGACCGCTAGTGAAGCTGGGATACAAGCATGTAATACTTGCAAATGTATTTGAAATCTGAATGTCTGCAATTTGTGTGTGTTAACATGTGAATGTGTGCGCACATGCATGTGAGCATGTGTGAAATAAACTAACAATCCTGTTTTACTTGCCTTTCTTGCACTAAACACTGCACTGACTTTGCTGATTGTTGCATTGTTGAGGAAGTTTCACTTACTATGACGGTCTTACCTAGTGACCCTAAGATGAATCCACTAAGTCACTCTGGGTAAGATAAATGACTATAATGTAATAATGTGTGTGTGTGTGTGTGTGTTCTACCCTTGCTGTCCGCCTTGGGGAACAGCTTGTTCCAAGGGATCTTGGGTTTCTCAGGCAGAGACTGCAGGTAGTTCCTGGCCTTCATGTTGATGATGCAGTTCAGGTCATCTGGAGTGGGAGAGCCAAGGATGCCTGCACAACCAATCACACACTTTACACCTGGGTCCTGTTCAGTAGGACACAACGTAGCAAACAGTTGGAAATACTTTGAAAATGGAAACTAAAATGTGACGTTTTGTCACACAACACAACGCCACAGATGTCTCATGTTGAGGGAACGTGTAACTGGCATGCTGACTGCAGGAATGTCCACCAGAGCTGTTACCGGAGAGTTTAATGTTCATTTCTCTACCGTGACGTTTTAGAGAATTTGACAGTACGTCCAACCGGCCTCACAAGCGCAGACCATGTGGAAGCAGGATATTCAAATTCCGCTTCCTCACCTGCACGATCGTCTGAAACCAGCCACCCAATGAAACTATGGGTTTGCACAACCAAAGAATTTCTGCACAAACTGTCAGAAACCTTCTCAGGGAAGCTCATCAAGCGTCCTCACTAGGGTCTTGACCTGACTGCAGTTCAGCGTCGTAACCGAGTTCAGCGGGAAAATGCTCACCTTTGATGGCCACTGGCACGCTGGAAAAGTGTGCTCTTCACCGATGAATCCCGGTTTCAACTGTACCGGGCTGACAGCAGACAGAGTCTATGGCGTCGTGTGGGCGAGCGGTTTGCGGATGTCAACAGAGCGCTCCATGGTGGCGGTGGGGTTATGGTATGGACAGGCATAAGCTACACACAACGAACACAAGCTGAAAATGTCCCAGCTCTTCCACGGCCTGCACGCTCACCAGACATGTCACCCACTGAGCATGTTAGGGATGCTCACAGCGTGTTCCAGTTCCTGCCAATATCCAGCAACTTCGCACAGCCATTGAAGAGCAGTGGGACAACATTCCACAGGCCACAATCAACAGCCTCATCAACTTTATGCAAAGGAGATGTCACACTGCATGAGGCAAACAGTGATCACACCAGATACTGACTGGTTTTCTGATCTATGCCCCTACCTTTTTTGTAAGGTATCAACATATGCATATCTGTATTCCCAGTCATGTGAAATCCATAGATTAGGGCTTACTGAATGCATTTCAAATGACTGATTTCAATATACAAAAGTTAACTCAGAATCTTTGAAATTGTTGCATGTGGAGTTTATATTTTTGTTCAGTGTATATGGCCAGTTCAGGTAAGTTTCGCCATGTCCACCCTTCTCACAGACAGAAGCCAAAGTCAAGGATAGTTCCAAAGGGTATTTCGGAAAAGAGCATACAGCAACTCATGCAAAAGTTTGAGCGAGTGTCGCACCCTACTCCATTTATAGTGCACTACTTTTGACTAGGGCCCATAAGGCTCTGGTCAAAAGAAGTGCACTAGCTAGGGATTAGGCTGCCATTTGGGTCGCAACATGTCTCTCTCACCCAGTATGTGGTTGAGCTGGTCCAGGTAATGCTTCCCAGGGAAGATGGGCCTGTTGGACAGCATCTCAGCCAGGATGCAGCCCACTGACCAGATATCAATGGACTTGGAGTAGCCCTGAACAACACACACGGAGTTAGTGTGAATGTGAATTCATGTGTTAGTACTATCAAAGAACTAGGAGTAGGCCTGACAGAGAAAACATGGTCCACAGACATAGAATCAATGCACAGTCCACACACACCTTGGAGTTGAGCATGATCTCAGGGGCCCTGTACCAGCGCGTAGCCACGTACTCTGTCAGGAAGCCTGTGTGGTCATGCTCTGGGTCAGCTATCCGTGCCAGCCCAAAGTCACAGATCTGACAGAGGAGGGTCGTTAAAATACGCAGAGAAGCATGCAGAAACACATACAAAACGTTTTCCAAAAGAATCATCTGAATAAATACGGGCCTGTTCACGCCAGCAAATCCCCACTAAGCCCTCTTCTGGTTACAGAGTAGATCATTTTCTTCACACAATGGACCCTAACCATTGGTCCACGGTTAGATTTCCCGACTCCCTAATGGTTATGATTGGGTGATACCATGGGCATATTAATAAGTGTCTCAGAGAAAAAGTGCTGATCTAGAGTCAGGAGCCTCCTGTCTATTAATTGACAAGGCAAAAATGACCATAGAACAGCACTTGTACTCTGAAACGCTTTATAAATATTGGCCCTGATCTTAGATCGATGGATAGGGGGTAGCTAACTGTCTTGAGGTCACAGTTGGAGTAAGTAGTAGTACTACTACAGTTATAGTGTTGGGGTTAGCAGTAGTAGTATTATAGATATAGGGTTAGTAGTAGTATTCTGGTTATTATTACCTTGAGGTCACAGGTAGTGTTGATGAGCAGGTTGGAGGGCTTGAGGTCACGGTGCAGCACGTTGGCAGAGTGGATGTACTTCAGGCCTCTCAGGATCTGGTACAGGAAGTAGCAGGTATGGTCGTTGCTCAACATCTGGGTCTTCAGGAGCTTGTACAGGTCTGTCTCCATCAGGTCCTGCACTATGTAGCTGGGAAACAAGGGGCTAAGGAGCCTAACGAACAGAGAGGGACCAAACCATAACCCATGTAATTCTGTTAGATCATAGCTTGTAAAGGTCTGTCTCCATGAGGTTCAGCCCTAAATAGCTGGGAACCAGCAGGGGGCGCCATTCAAAGGGACAAACGAGGATGAGGAGGTATATGACAGTTACGGGCACTACGGGCCAACAACCACATATCCATTTGAACATGACCGTAACCAATTCCATGTATTAAGTGTGAATTTCTGGCGGAGTTTTAGAAAGCATAAAGGCCTTCACACACCCATTGTAATATCGCGCATCCCCCCCCCGTATTGCTAACATTCACGTCGGCGCAGGTCCAATGAATTTGTTTATTTTCCATAGCATGGAATTATAACATTGAAAACAAAGGTTAATACATCAACCTAGGAACAAGGAAATACTGCACTCATGCAAAACATTTAGGGACTGAACATTATTTATAATGAGGGATACTTGGAGAAAATCGGACCACTGAAATTAAAATGGATGGCACTCCCTTCAGTAAAATATATTTGCACCCGACCCTCCCCTATACCCCAAATAATAATTAAACAAAGTGGATAGCAGAGGAAATGCATACCGTTTACCCTCACTCCTAAGACAGACCAGAGCCTTAGATATGCAGTTTTTGAAAGAGTTTTGTTTCGTAAGCATTATATAGCAACGTAGCAATTTTGATGCTGGCCAGAAGGCTGTGGGTTCGCAGACAAGGGTAGGGGTGAAAATACCTACTTTATAATAAATGCATTGCATAAATCTATCATGGTATTTGCAGGTCTGAGAAAAAAAAATTGCCTTTGATAAACCCATTCCATGCAAGTCATTTTACATGACTGGAGACAAGCAGAATATTTTTTTAATACCACACCAGAGCATGAGCTGAGTAGAGCGAGGAACCATGCTTGCGTAATTTTACAGAGTGGAAAGGATGCAACATTTTTTATTTTTTTTTAAATAAATGAGCATTGGCCTTCTCTCCCAATCCAATTTCGAGTCGGGTACTGTTGAGCTCTGGGCATGCTCTACCCAGCATATTTCGGTTCCTTTATCACTATTATTTAAATTAGGCCTATTCTGTTGTATTTATTTAGCCTACCCCACCACTAATAATGCGCAGAGATCACGCACAGTGAGCCAGCCAGTTTCCCCATTAGCCTCCGTCTCTGATTCAGATGGGTTGGGTTAAATGCACAAGACACATTTCAGTTGAATGCATTCAGATGTACAACTGACTAGGTATCCCCCCTTTCCCCTCCTTTTCTGGGTGAAAGAATACACGTCCCTCATGCACTCGATGCGGCGGGCCCTCAGGATGTCGTTGATGCCGATGATGTTCTCATGGCGGAACCGCAGCAGGATCTTGATCTCCCTCAGGGTGCGCTGACAGTACGTCTGGTGCTCAAACGGACTGATCTTCTTAATGGCCACGCGAGAATCCGTCATGCCGTCATGGGCCGAGCTGGGTGGGGTGGAGGAGAGAGAAGATAGAGGGAGAGAGATGGAAGAGGGGGGGGGTAGAGAGTGATGGGGAAGAGAGGGCTCCAGTTACAACCAGCACAATAAGCCCAGCACATTGCATGACATGGCAGTTCTTTATAATAGTGACAGTGCTGACTGACACTTGAGCATGAGCACAATGAGACAACCAACTAAGAGGAACCATTGCAGAAGAGAGGCTCATATTGAATTATTGAAGTTTGGCTATATTTAACAACTTAGCAAATATAACTGTCATGGAAATGTACAAGTTAAAATAAATATTCCGTCTATACACCATTTTGATTACATTCAGAGTGTGGTGTGTATGCTATGGTGTGCCCTAGGTAGTTGTGCATTTGGTCACAAATGTCAAGTATGAAATAATGGTGTAACACTTTACCTTGCCATTGTTTAGATAACTTGGATAAGGCAAGAAGTGCTTGCCATGACACGCAAGTCAAAACTTGCTTCGCTGACATGACATGCAGTATCAACAGTTCATCTAGGTGGTAGATAAACTGTTGATACTGCATATAGCTGGAGCTGTGAAGTGTGATTTCATTTACCATAAAAGGACCAATGAAAACATCTGCAATTGAGCTAAACGCAATCTTTGATCTTGCGTAAACAATTCTCACGCGCACCTTGTGCACAGTGCAACATTGCACAGAAAACCTCGCGAGACATTTTCTACAAGAAAACAAGTGGTATCGTCAGTGAGGTTGGTTAACTAACCAACGAACTATATAGTTCGCTACCGGTAACTAACTAGCTAGTAACAGTTGGCCAATCAAAAAACGACTCACGCGGTGTGAACGATGAACTGTTTATACTGTATCAAGATTACAAAGACCTGCGCAATCACTTCCTCCCACTTCCTGTATTGAAAAAGATTTTGGCAGCCTCATAATAACCACGCCTATTAGCGACTTAGCTAGTTAGGTGGCTAATTGTAAGATAACGTTTGTTAGCTAGCAAGTTAGCCTGAGCTGCGGTTATAATATAGCTAGTTAGTTTGCAAACCAGCTAGATAGCTAGCGTTGTTTGCTACAAAATGACGTATAAACTAGATTTTGCATTTTATGCTATTGTGAACATTACTGGGATACAATATGTGGGCATCAGGACATACTAAAACCACAGTGCGTAGCTAGCTAGTAGCGAATTACCTACTAACCTAACTAATGTAGCTAGCTAGCTAAGTGAGCCAAACGCTGGCAATCTGTTGCTAACTAGCCAGTTAACTACGTAGAAATAGTTTATCACTACCAGTGGTAACGTTAAGTGCAATTGAATACACAACAAGGGTATGCGCATAATTGTGCGTTTACAGCCAGATGGTTGTTATTATGTCAATTAATAGGCGATATGAGGAGGCAGTGAGCTAGCCAACGCCTTCAGACGAAGCTTAGCTGGCTTGTTTTTTTTTATACTGAAGTCAACGTTTTTACGGCGAACATCGTGTATTTTCTCTTACCAAACCATTCCATAGGCCCCTTCCCCGATGTACGAGAGGTTGACATAGCGGGGGCCAACGTCAAAGTTCTGCCCCTTTACCACCTCCAACACGGGCTTTATCCCCGCAGCTCCAGTCGCTCCCTCCGGCGCAACAGCCCCGGCGGCACCAGTATTCGAGCCTGTGGCTCCAGCCACCGCAGCACTGTTGCTCGAATCCGCCATGATTCAATCTAGAAATCTACTATTTTCAGTCAATATTTGGGAGGGGGCCTAGCGCAACTCTAAAATTGACTTCAGGTTGATAGAAAGGTTAAAAAATATTTCCTTGGTTCGTTTCGTTGACGGATGAAGACGAGTCGTTCAGGGCCCCCCTCCAGAGCGTGTAAATGGATTCGTTTCTAGTTCTTCTTCGTAGTCTTCTTTGCTTTGGACTTTCAGCAGCGTTTGACATTCCAACTGTGATGCGTTACTGCCACCATATGGATGGCAGGCTGAATAGAAAGAATACAACTGAACCCCAATAAAAGTGATCCAATGTGATGTTGATTGTGATAACAAACTTTATTTTCCCCACACCCAGGACATTTTTATTTATTTTTACCACACATTTTACATTTACATTTCAGTCATTTAGCAGACGCTCTTATCCAGAGTGACTTCCAATTATTGCATTCATCTAGGGCCTCCCTAGTGGCACAGCAGTCTAAGGCACTGCATTTCAGTGCAAGACATGTCACTACAGACCCTGGTTCAACCCAGCAGAGGTGGAAAAAGTACCAAATTGTCATACTTGAGTAAAAGTATAGATACCTTTATAGAAATTTGTAAAAGTAAAAATCACCCAATAAAATACTACTTGTCTAAAAGTATTCAGTTCTATATACACTGCTCAAAAAAATAAAGGGAACACTTAAACAACACAATGTAACTCCAAGTCAATCACACTTCTGTGAAATCAAACTGTCCACTTTGGAAGCAACACTGATTGACAATAAATTTCACATGCTGTTGTGCAAATGGAATAGACAACAGGTGGAAATTATAGGCAATTAGCAAGACACCCCCAATAAAGGAGTGGTTCTGCAGTTGGTGACCACAGACCACTTCTCAGTTCCTATGCTTCCTGGCTGATGTTTTGGTCACTTTTGAATGCTGGCGGTGCTTTCACTCTAGTGGTAGCACGAGACGGAGTCTACAACCCAAACAAGTGGCTCAGGTAGTGCAGCTCATCCAGGATGGCACATCAATGTGAGCTGTTGCAAGAAGGTTTGCTGTGTCTGTCAGCGTAGTGTCCAGAGCATGGAGGCCCTACCAGGACACAGGCCAGTACATCAGGAGACGTGGAGGAGGCCGTAAGGAGGGCAACAACCCAGCAGCAGGACCCCTACCTCCGCCTTTGTGCAAGGAGGAGCACTGCCAGAGCCCTGCAAAATGACCTCCAGCAGGCCACAAATGTGCATGTGTCTGCTCAAACTGTCAGAAACAGACTCCATGAGGGTGGTATGAGGGCCCGACGTCCTCAGGTGGGGGTTGTGCTTACAGCCCAACACCGTGCAGGACGTTTGGCATTTGCCAGAGAACACCAAGATTGGCAAATTCGCCACTGGCGCCCTGTGCTCTTCACAGATGAAAGCAGGTTCACACTGAGCACGTGACAGAGTCTGGAGACGCCGTGGAGAACGTTCTGCTGCCTGCAACATCCTCCACCATGACCGGTTTGGCGGTGGGTCAGTCATGGTGTAGGGTGGCATTTCTTTGGGGGGCCGCACAGCCCTCCATGTGCTCGCCAGAGGTAGCCTGACTGCCATTAGGTACCGAGATGAGATCCTCAGACCCCTTGTGAGACCATATGCTGGTGCGGTTGGCCCTTGGTTCCTCCTAATGCAAGACAATGCTAGACCTCATGTGGCTGGAGTGTGTCAGCAGTTCCTGCAAGAGGAAGGCATTGATGCTATGGACTGGCCCGCCCGTTCCCCAGACCTGAATCCAATTGAGCACATCTGGGACATCATGTCTCGCTCCATCCACCAACGCCACGTTGCACCACAGACTGTCCAGGAGTTGGCGGATGCTTTAGTCCAGGTCTGGAAGGAGATCCCTCAGGAGGCCATCCGCCACCTCATCAGGAGCATGCCCAGGCGTTGTAGGGAGGTCATACAGGCACGTGGAGGCCACACACACTACTGAGCCTCATTTTGACTTGTTTTAAGGACATTACATCAAAGTTGGATCAGCCTGTAGTGTTCTTTTTCCACTTTAATTTTGAGTGTGACTCCAAATCCAGACCTCCATGGGTTGATAAATTGGATTTCCATTGATTATTTTTGTGTGATTTTGTTGTCAGCACATTCAACTATGTAAAGAAAAAAGTATTTAATAAGATGTTTTCTTTCATTCAGATCTAGGATGTGTTGTTTAAGTGTTCCCTTTATTTTTTTGAGCAGTATATTATACTCATAAAGAGATGACATAGCTGCATACCTTTATCTTTTGCGCGTTTCTCCTCTTCTTCTTTCCTTTTTTTCCTAAACTGGGCACCTGATGCCTTAGACCTTTTCTTATCTGTTTGTGTTGATTTGGCACTCGAGCGTCAATACATTACGCATCCCCCCAATACTGTCAACCAAGAGTCAAGACTAAATCAATTCACCTTGGTGGTGTGCAGACTGGTTTTATATTATTCTTAACGATTTTACACAAGCCAGAAAAAAATGAAAATGTGAAACAGACACATTTACAGTATTATGAATGAATTGTGGTTTATTTTGTAGCATTTCGTAGTGTGAATGATTTTACGAATTGCATTAGTACTGTACAAAGTTAGAGGTGTGCTATTTGATAGATTCCCCCGCTCCCCCTACCTCGGGCTTCCAGTGGGGAGACCTGAGGTCATCCTACACCCGCCCCCCCTTCCCAGGCAGTAGCCTGCATAGCTCACAAACTAAAATCAGGACGCCCATTCCGACAAGGTTAATTGACCCACAGTCCCACACAGTGATATGATATCATTGTCGTGACTTGCAAATGAGCGATAGAAAACCGATCGCGCACCATTTTGGGGCGGCATTTGTCACCACCATTTTGGGGCAGCATGTAGCCTAGTGGTTAGAGCATTGGGCCAGTAACCAAAAGGTTGCTAGATCAAATTCCTGAGCTGACAAGGTAAAACTCTGTCATTCTGCCCCTGAACAAGGCAGTTAACCAACTGTTCCTAGGCTGTCATTGTAAATAAGAATTTGTTCTTAACTGACTTGCCTAGTTAAATAAAATGCTTTTTTTTTGTGCCGCCACCCCCAGCAAGATGCTGCCCTGGACGGCTACCCATGTCGCCCATACCTAAATCCGCCACTGGTGGATAGGATAACCAACCGACGCTCCCTCTAAAGTCTAAACTGCTGCACACAGTTGTCCCGAGACTGCGGCGCAGCTCGCACGGGACTGCCACGCAGAAATATTAGCCCACAGAGAGAAGCACGAGGTTGAATTTCACTCAACTGTCTAGAGCAGTGGTCCCTAACCGGTGATCGGCTGGTCAATGTCCAAGGCATTCCTAGTCGATCGCCAAACATTTCTGTAAAAAACTTCACGATTATGACTCCATCTTCACCTCTCCTGAGCCCGTCGTGGAGTTGCAGCGATGAGACAATTTCAAAATTAAGGAGAAGAAAAAAAAGCCTTGTGTTCCTTTTTATTTTGTCTCGGGTGTTGGTGGTAGATGCACTCGATTCAGCTGCCCTGCGCGTCGGGTGTGCGAACTGTTACCATTTTAAACCATTTCATATGTCTAGAGCCTAGACTGAGGTACAAGCTCTGCATTCCCAGCGGGCCCAGAGAGCAAATTAAGCGCACTGTTGGTTTCTGCGGGCTATCAGCGGGCTCAGATGACCGTGTTTGCAGTAATGTAGCAGGCATAAAAGAAAGCTACAGAAACATTTATATTGTGACATTTCAAAACCATGACTAGGAAGAGGCTGTCAACGAATACAGCAAAGAGATGCTGGTTTTATGAGTGAGTTCATGTTTGAGTTCATGTTTACGCAACACTTTGTATTCAACACATTTATCAGCCATAAAATGCGAGTTCTTCCTATTTTCACTCAGCGCTATAACAAGTACTGCAGAAGTAATACATTAGTAGGAAAGTGTATCTATAGGCTTGCGTTGTTGTTATTATTAGCGACTTGGATCTTTCTTAATATCGAGGAATATTTCACTTTCTCTGTTCATAGGAGTAACAACATGAGACAGAAATAATGGGGTGCAATTCGAGTTTTGCCATCATCTGGAAGACAATGTCCCTTTTTGCTAGTGAGAGCAGAGGGATGTTGAGAGGCGGACCCACAGTCTGCTGCTCTCTCCCTCCGCTGAGACTGAACATCAGATGCAGTCATCATCATCAGCCCAATAAAATAAAAAGCAAATTATTTAAATGTGTGCTCACTCAACTGTGCTTCACCTTTTTTGGCAAGACAGATCTTCCAAAGGTGGCTGAGTGGCAATTTTTACCAAGGATCAGCATCAGTGCTCGTTGTCTCCACCAAGTCTGTCCCCAAACAATTTGATTTGCTGGTTTTAAGCATTTAACTTTCAAATATCTCTTTGTTGACTGTTGCTGGGTGCTATTGTCCTCTATCAGCACCGGCCTATACCCTACCTGGCCTAACCTCTCCCCTGGAACCTTACACTAAGTCTGAATTTGTCCTGCTAGGTGACCTAAACTGGCCATCGTTCAGGCAAATGAGAAATAAGTGCACTCAGGCTATCTGGAAGGCCAAGGTTAGTTACTTTAAGGAGCAGTTCTCTCTCTGTGGGTCTAACCCCAAGAAGTTCTGGAAAATGGTTAAAGAACTGGAGAATAAACCCTTGTCCACACAGCTGCCCATGTCCCTTAATGTTGATGATGTGGTTGTTACTGACAAGGAGCACATGGCTGAGCTCTTTAATCACCACTTCATTAGGTCAGGATTCCTTTTTGACTCAGCCATGCCTCCTTGCCCATCCAACATTTCCTAATCTCCCACCCCTTCTAATGCAACTATCCCCGATGCTTCTCCCTCTTCTTCCCCTGCCCCGCTACAAAGTTTCTCCCCGCAGGCAGTCACTGAGTCTGAGGTGCTAAAGGAGCACCTTAAACTTGACCCCAAAAAAAACATCTGGGTCAGATAGTTGAGACCCTTTCTTCTTTAAGGTTGCTGCCCCTATCATCGCCAAGCTTATCTCCAACATTTTTAACCGGTCTCTCCTTTCTTGGGAGGTTCCCATTGCTTGGAAGGCAGCTACAGTTCGTCCATTATTCAAAGGGGGATATCAAGCTGATCCTAACAGTTATAGGCCTATTTCTATTTTGCCCTGTTTATCAAAGTGTTGGAAAAACTTGTCAATAATCAACTGACTGGCTTTTTTGATGTCTAGAGTATTATCTCGGCTTTGCAATCTGGTTTCCGTTTAGGTTATGGATGTGTCACTGCAACCTTAAAGGTCCTCAATGATGTCACCATTGCCCTTAATTCTAAGGAATATTGTGCTGCTATTTTTATTGACTTGGTCAAAGCTTTTGATACAGTAGACCATTCCATTCTTGTGGGCCGGCTAAGGATTATTGGGGTCTCTGAGGGGTCTTTGGCCTGGTTTGCTAACTACCTCTCTCAAAGAGTGCAGTTTATAAAGTCAGAAAATCTGCTGTCTCAGCCACTGCCTGTCACCAAAGGAGTACCCCAAGGCTTGATCCTAGGCCCCACGCTCTTCTCAATTTACAACAACGCAGCTCAGGCAGTAGGAAGCTCTCTCATCCATTTATATGCAGATGATGCAGTCTTATACTCAGCTGGCCCCTCCCCGGATTTTCTGTTAAATGCTCTACAACAAAGCTTTCTTAGTGTCCAACAAGCTTTCTCTACCCCTAACCGTGTTCTGAACACCTCCAAAACAAAGGTCATGTGATTTGGTAAGAAGAATGCCCCTCTTCCCACAGGTGTTAATACTACTTCTGAGGATTTAGACCTTGAGGTAGTCACCTCATACAAGTACTTGGGAGTATGGCTAGACAGTACACTGTCCTTCTCTCAGCACATATCCAAGCTGCAGGCTAAAGTTAAATCTAGACTTGGTTTACTCTATCGTAATCACTCCTCTTTCACCCCAGCTGCCAAACTAACCCTGATTCAGATGACCATCCTACCATGCTAGATTACGGAGACATCATTTATAGATCGGCAGGTAAGGGTGCTCTCAATGTTCTTTACCATTCGTCATCAGATTTGCCACCAATGCTCCATGCTCCAAGTCCATTTATTTAAGTGGCCAGAGATTTGAGTCTGTATGTTGGCAGCAGCCTCTCTATGTTAGTGATGGCTGTTTAACAGTCTGATGGCCTTGAGATAGAAGCAGTTTTTCAGTCTCTCGGTCCCAGCTTTGATGCACCTGTACTGACCTTGCCTTCTGGATGATAGCGGGGTGAACAGGCAGCAGCTCGGGTATTTGTTGTCCTTGATGCTTTTTTTGACCTTCCTGTGACATCGTGTGCTGTAAATGTCCTGGAGGGCAGCTAGTTTGCCCCCAGTGATGCGTTGTGCAGACCGCACTACCCTCTGGAGAGCCTTGCCATTGAGGGCAGTGAAATTGCCGTACCAGGCGGTGATACAGTCCGACAGGATGCTCTCGATTGTGCATCTGTAAAAGTTTATGAGTGTTTTAGATGACAAGACAAATTTCTTCAGCCTCCTGAGGTTGAAGAGGCGCTGCTGTGCCTTCTTCACCACACTGTCTGTGTGGGTGTACCATTTCAGTATGTCCATGATGTGTATGCCGAGGAACTTCACTTTCCACCTTATCCACCACTGTCCCGTTGATGTGGATGAAGGGGTGCTCCCTCTGCTGTTTCCTGAAGTCCACGATCATCTCCTTTGTTTTGTTGACGTTGAGTGAGAGGTTATTTTCCTGACACCACACTCCGAGGGCCCTCCCCTCCTCCCTGTAGGTCGTCTCGTCGTTGTTGGTAATCAGGCCTACCACTGTAGTGTCGTCTGCAAAGTTGATGATTGAGTTGGAAGCGTGCATGGCCACGCAGTCATGGGTGAAGAGGGAGTACAGGAGAGGGCTGAGAACACACCCTTGTGGGGCCCCAGTGTTGAGGATCAGCGGGGTGGAGATGTTGTTTCCTACCTTCACCACCTGGGGGCGGGCCGTCAGAAAGTCCAGGACCCAGTTGCACAGTGCGGTGTCAAGACCCAGGGTCTCGAGCTTAATGATGAGTTTGGAAGGTACTATGGTGTTAAATGCTGAGCTGTAGTCAATTAACAACATTCTTACATTGGTATTCCTCTTGTCCAGATGGGACAGTGTGCAGTGTGATGGCGATTGCATCGTCAGTGGACTAGTCTCTCAAAGAACTTCATGACGACAGAAGTGAGTGCAATGGGGCGAATGTTCCCTTTCTTGGGAACAGGAACAATGGTGGCCATCTTGAAGCATGTGGGGACAACAGACTGGGATAGGGATTGGTTGAATATGTCCGTAAACACACCAGCCAGCTGGTCTGCGCATGCTCTGAGGACGCGGCTAGGGATGCCATCTGGGCCGGCAGCCTTGCGAGGGTTAACACGTTTAAATGTTTTACTGACATTGGCCATGGAGAAGGAGAGCCCACAGGCTAAGGTAGCGGGCCGTGTCAGTGGCACTGTATTGTCCTCAAAGTGAGCAAAGAAGTTGTTTCATTTGTCTGGGAGCAAGACGTCGATGTCCGCGACGGGGCTGGTTTTCTTTTTGTAATCCGTGATTGACTGTAGACCCTGCCACATACGTCTTGTGTTTGAGCCGTTGAATTGCGACTCTACTTTGTCTCTATACTGACGCTTTGCTTGTTTGACTGCCTTGCGGAGGAAATAGCTGCACTGTTTGTATTCGATCATGTTTCCTTGCCATGTTGCCTTGCCATGATTAAAAGCGGTGTTTCGCTCTTTTAGTTTTGCGCGAATGCTGCCATCAATCCATGGTTTCTGGTTAGGGAAGGTTTTAATAGTCACAGAGGGTACGACATCTCCGATGCACTTGCTAATTAACTCCCTCACCGAATCAGCGTATACATCATTGTTGTTGTCTGAGGCTATCCGGAACATATCCCAGTCCACGTGATCGAAGCAATCTTGAAGCGTGGAATCCGATTGGTCAGACCAGCATTGTATTGACCTGAACACGGGTGTTTCCTGTTTTAGTTTCTGTCTATAGGCTGGGAGCAACAAAATGGAGTCATGGTCAGACTTGCCGAAGGCAGGGCGGGGGAGGGCTTTGTATGCATCACGGAAGATTGAGTAGCAATGATCCAGAATACTAACAGCTTGTGTCGCACATTCGATATGCTGATAGAATTTAGGAATTATTGTTCTTAGGTTAGCTTTGTTAAAATCCACAGCTAAAATAAATGCAGCCTCAGGATGTATGGTTTCCAGTTTACATAGAGTCCAGTGAAGTTCTTTCAGGGCCGACGAGGGATCTGCTTGGGGGGGGGATATACATGGCTGTGACTATAATCGGAGAGAATTCTCTTGGAAGATAATGTGGTCGGCGTTTGACTGTAAGGAATTCTAGGTCAGGTGAACAAAAGAGTTGAGTTCCTGTAGGTTGTTGTGGTTATACCATGAGTCATTAATCATAAGGTATACACCCCCGCCCTTCTTCTTACCAGAGAGATGTTTGTTTCAGTCGGGGCGATGCATGAAGAAACCAGGTGGCTGTACTGACAACATATCCCGAGTGAGCCATGTTTCCGTGAAACAGAGAATGGAAGGCAACTTGTGCCCTAATTTCATCAACCTTGTTATCTAGAGATTGGACATTGGCTAGTAATATGCTCGGAAGCGGTGGATGGTGTGCTCGCCTTCTGAGTCTGACCAGTAGGCCGCTCCGTCTGCCTCTCCTGCGGCGACTGCATTTATTTTTAATCCCAGGGCCCCGTCCCCGCAGGAGGCCTTTTGCCTTTTGGTAGGTGGTCATTGTAAATAAGAATTTGTTTTTAACTGACTTGCCTAGTTAAATAAAGGTTAAATGAAAAAATATATAATAAAAATCATGAGTAATACAAGAACAGATCTACTATCGGTGTGATCATATAGCCTACCTCAAATGTTGAAATATAATTTACAAAAATGTCCTTAACAACAATGCATTAACAGGATAATTCAAGCAAAGCCAATATGCAGTGGTAATGTATTGGGCCTATAGCTTACTGCACAAACTTCATTGTTACAGTACTGTTTTTAATTGGTTAATGTTGCATAGGCTTATGCTTTTTAAGTCTGAGTGGTAGATCTCAGCTTGCATTTTGACTCAAAGTGATCTTGATTCAGAAAAGGTTTGTGACCACTGTTCTAGAGTTTTCCCTGTTAACACTATCAACGTGTCCCTTTACTGTGGCAATTGTGATCAAATCAGTGCAATATTAGCCACTTTCAATGCAACATACCGAAACAAAACAAAATATGTAAGAGATTTTGTTGCAGGCAGAACGCATTGGAGTAGGATTCTATTGAATTGACATGCACTACTCAGCCCGTACTCTACACAGACCAGTGTGGTATAAACAATCAGAGCTGCAGTAGGCTTATATGCAAATAGACCATTGCCATATATGGATCTGTGCCATTTACTTTTAACTGGACTGTGTTTACAGCACGAGCGTTGGTGAGTAGATGCACTTGTTTTGAGATCAAAGCGAGAGCTACATGTAGCCAAGCGTGCACATTTTGTTCATATCCTTTGCTAGTTAGTGAGTTATTAGCCCAGTTATAAATTATCTGTAGTAAGTAATAAGGGGAGTGATTGTTTCCTACAAGAGTACAAAATGTATATATTTCTAGACATCTTTGAAAAGTGAGTCGGGTAAATAGCTTTTTTTTTGTCTTAAAGGGGCAGGGTTGTATTTTGAGACAGGCTTGAATAAGCTAAGTAGCCAATAGGCAGAGGGTAGCATAGTTTATCTGATTCTCTGTGATAATGATATAGGAATAATAATGCATTTTATTTTGTAAAGTGGTTTCTTGCATCAACCAACAACAATATTTTCAGTCACCTACTTGTCTAAAGGACAAGTGGATAAACAGGTTAATGTTAAGCCCTGCATGTTTTTTTTCCCAAAAGTGTCATGGAAAGTAGACCTACATTGAACACCACATACTGGCCGCTAGAACAGCTATTTCCATGTTAAAATGTTATGGGATGCATTTTCTCCATTGTTTTTGATGGTAGGCCACTCTGTAGGCCTACATTATAATCAAATAGCCACAGTAGCCTACATGGCCCCTGTTAAAACTGTAACTTAAAGTGGGTACAGCCTCATTGTTCACAGTAAACGCATGCTGGAAGTTGGCACAGAATTTTCACAATGTTCAAGTTTATGCTCAGCAGACCTGAAATTTGCTCAGTGCTGAAAAAAACGAGAGGGACCATTGTAAGCAACCATATTGCTTAGGTAGGAATGTCTGTCACAAGTGCTTGGGAGGATGGTTCATGGCTAGAAGCTTTTGTCAAATTAACATCAGATTTGACATTTTGTAGCAGGTTAGGAGAATTTATGCAGCAGGTTAGGATAATTAACATAGCAGGTTAGAATAATTATGTTAAGGTTAGGAAAAGGGTTAGGGTTAGCTAAAATGCAACAACAAAAAAAACTTTTGATGTTTATTTGACAAAAGCTGGATCCCTTCTAGTCATGACCGGGAGAGAGGGTAGGGGACTAAGCAGGGGATGATTTGGGATCAAAACAAAGATTTTTATAACTAGCCCAAGATAGAAAACTGAAGTATAATATTAACTGTCGCTTCCACTGGGTTGTTTCAAATGGGAGCAAATTAATCATAGTGGGCAGAACAAGCAAAGAGGTGAGCAGAGCCAAGCACGAACTAGCAAAATCCTATTGGCGCGCTCTAGCATGTGTTTGCATATTTGCATACTCCTACTCTTTGAAGTCTGCATGTGCAATAACTCAATTCGCCCTTGCACTCCTAAAGAAAACCAATTTTTTTGTACTTTCGCAAAGGGTAAAATCTACAAAACGTAGTCCACTCTGTTCGTAACAGATTATAATTTTGGGAACAAAAACTGTATTGAGATCAAATGTTTTATTGATGAGAAAATTAGCAGAATGTCGGCCAAAATCCATCTCGCTCCATCTTCTCCCACTGCCGGCCACTGGGCTTCCTCTCATCACCATATTCGGTGGTGAGTGGAAATGCCTTCTTCTTCTTGTGAATTTCCGGGAAAGAGTAGATGCTTTTTGGCATATTGCCGCCTTTTACAGTTTGGAATGTGGATTCTACATTGTGACAAAAACACTAAATTAATACAGGGCAAAGGGGGATGGGAAAAACTTAATTGCCACACCATCTTACCCTGCACCTATACGCTTTCCCCAAAAACCCACCACCCCATCCCACTACTTTGGCCCTAAACGATCCTACAACAGGCAGTCGGCCTGGGAGGATGGAACTCCTTCTCTCAAAACTTCCTGTAGATCTTCTGCACTAAAATCTCTCACACCATATTATTTCTCTACTGCTGCAACTACCACATCTATCTTCTGTGATTTCCGCTCCATCAGTGAAGTGCAGTTGATCACAATGGCTATAAAAGCAAGAAATCCAACCTTACATAATTCATCCTCTCTGGCTCTCTCTCTTCAGGCCTACTCACTGTGGGCCTCCCAGTCGACTCACTCACCCTTGGGCTATCCTCTACTCTCTTCACTGCCTCAGCATAGGAAACGTTCTTTCCCAATCGAACTCTGGCAATCTCAACCTGTCTCTCTCTCACAGGGCACGTCAGATCCCCAGCTGCATGGGCACCCACACAGTTGACACACAGTGTTTCTCTATCCCAACTGTACACTCCCTCTGACTATGCCCTCCTGCACATTTCTCACATTGTGGGATCTCCCTTCTACACACTGCTGCAACATGTCTGAATCCTTAGCACCTTAAGCACCGAAGCGGGTTCAAACATAGGCCCTAACAGAATAGCAAATATAACCTTACCTGATCTTATCAGGAAGAAACTCTGTATCAAAGCTCAACAAGACAAACAGGGTATTCTCAGCCTTGCCATTTCCACCAGGTCTACGTCTCACCAAACGGCGAGCGTCACAAACACTATAAGTCGTATTACTTGGTTTGAAATCACTGAGATGTAGGTATGTACACCTTGAACGAAGGTGTAAACTCAGGAGATGAATCTCTGATCTAAACAGCGCCATTCTTACGCTTTCACGCCATCGAACCTCCTCCGTCCGTCTCGTGTTCCTTTTCTTTCCTCAAATCCGTCTCGTGTTCCTTCTCTTTCCTCAAATCTGTATCCCACCAAAGATTATGGATAAACTGACGCGATACATGTCTCTCCGGCCTAACAACAAGAGTCGTTGTCCACAAAGCGGTGGGCTGTCTAGCTATCCTTTCATTGGATTGGTGGATACGTCTCATTATTGCAATCCTTTTTTAAATATTCGATGAGGGTTGTTGACGTGAACCGCCTGTATTCAATGGAGACAGATGCTATGCTACTAGCCTCACGCCATGAATATGCATAGCCATCTTGAGACAACTCTAATATAAAGTGTTTTTTTTTCTAAAATTTGCCGGGATGTCACATGTCCTACTTATATTAGTACACTTGTAACAACTTAAGCATTATAAAACTTCTATTTGATCAAATAAACCTTATGTAGCAAATAAGACATACACTATATGGGGACCAAATTCGACACTAATTGACCTCCATACTTAACCTCTTTGCTTTGTGTGCGAAACACTGAAAAAACGCCACCTGCTGGAGGGAGACAGATTTTCGCCGAGTTGGGTCTCTCTTCCTCTCTGATCCCTCTCATGTCTACGCCACCAAGTGGAAACGCTAACCGGATGCTTCAGATTCATACATCCGGTGTAACATCTGGCTCATTGTTTTTATTTGTGATCAAAGTGCAGACTGGCCGATGATGTTATGACGCCATGCGGAAGCAGAAACACAGGTTGAAACTAAAGACAGTACAGTCACATATAGAATAATGAGCCAAATATTTCACCAGACCTTTAGGTGTGAAGCATCCGGGTATCCACTCACTACCACATATGGTGATGATAGGAAGCCAAGTGGCCGGCAGTGGGAGAAGATAGAACGAGATGGATTTTGGCAGACGTTGTGCTAATTTTCTCATCGATAAAACATTTGATTTCAATACAGTTTTCTGTTCCCAAAACTACAATCTGCTACGAACAGAGTGGGCTAAGTTCTGTAGATTTGACCCTTTGCCAAAGATTTTAAAAAATGGCATTGTTTGGAAGGAGTGCAAGGGCGAATTGAGTTTTTGTACACGCGCACTTCACAGAGTAGGAGTTCCCTAAACAGAAATATGCAAATACATGCTAGAACGCGTCAATAGGAGCTCGCTAGCTTGTGCTTGTTCTGCCCACTGTGACTCATTTGTCACATTGGAAACGACAGGCTGTGGTACAGTGTGTTGAAACTGAATTAAACATCGAATTAAATGAGCAAAGGCAGCTTCAAAATAATTTATGATTGCGCCGTCCGCAACAACACTGAAATATTCCTATACGATTCAGTGCGCTCCTTTTTTGAAAAGCATAGCAGCGGGCTTTCTGTATTTCCTGGTTACTGCAGAATGATCAGTGTGTATACAGGCCTGTACTGTGTTGACTGACTGGTTATGATACGAGTGGGACGAAACTGGGTTGGGCCGATTCGAATAGCACTTACCCTTTTCGGATTTCCATTTTGCCTCTGCACCTCAGGAATCAGGTATGGAATCATTCTGAAGTAATTTTGGAGACCTATGATCATTCTATTCGTATCATTAGGTAGTTATCTGTTCTTTTCACCTTCTGCCTTTTTCTCTGCATTGTAGCTACTCCCTGTTTTATGTTACTATTGTCATAGATTGCTAAGATTACTTAAAATGTTACTTTTAGATATTAAATCTCTCTCTCCCTCCCCAGGCCTCTCACCTCATTCTCTTCGTACCAGTTTGCTGCCAGAGTTAGTAAAAGCCTCAGTACCAGTGGCTGTAGTCTGTGTGTGCTACCGCCCAGTGTCTTCACTATGTCCTGCTCGGCCCCTCACATCAAGGCCAGATGCCCAAAGTACCCCGGCTCAGAGACACAGCGGTTCCCAGTGCCTGATGACAAAGTTGACTGGAATACTGATTGGCCCCAGTACAGACCAGTGAGCTACACTGCCCCATCTGTGCTCATCAAGCCTGTATGGGCCGATCAGGACATCAGGTGAGTGTGAGAGAGAGAGAGGGTTTCAACTTCATTTTGTCATCTGTTTTACTGACATGTGGTTATAACTGATTAGTTCATTATTGATGATTAAGTATTTTTACAATGTTGTATTATTTCACAGGTCTTTCTCCCCGCGGTTTAACGCTCTGGATGGCAATGTGGACAGGCGGAGTCATGAGGGAGACTACAGAGTGGAGCAAGGCATGCCACTGTGAGCCTTCATCCAACACAGTTCTACAATGGTGACCCTCAGCAAGATTACATCATAATACACAACTACCTACTTACAGACAACATCAACTGCATTCAAATATGCCAAGCATGCCATTTGTTGTCTCAAATTGTGAAAATCCCCAAGAAAATCATTCTTAGCAGATTTGAATTCTGTTGAAGCTGATGTCATCTTGCTGAGTGTATCTTTAAAATCTCCAACATAATGCCTACTTGGCATGAGCTGTCAGAAGCAACTGTGGCAAATGTGTGACCCTATTCAAGCATTGACAAGCCAATGATAAGCTAGCATTCTCCAGCATGTTACTAAGTAGTGTTTTGCTACAGAGTTCTACATGTATATGACATCAATTTTAAATAATTGAATGTGTGGCAATTCATCATACGTAAGCTAACTCTTGTCCTCCTGTAGAAATCCTCGCGGACGCACTGGTTTGACTGGGAGAGGTTTGCTGGGACGGTGGGGACCCAATCACGCAGCAGATCCCATTGTTACCAGGTAACTTTCCCACTTTATTCCATCATCTCTTAAACTAAACTACTCTTCAGATAACTTAACCCTAACCTTCGCACAAACTATCTTTAAAGTCAAACCAACTCCTGTGCCCAATGTTGGCCACCCCTACCCCTTAGGCAAGAGATACAGTTGAAGTCGGAAGTTTACATACACCTTAGCCAAATACATTTAAACTCAGTTTTTCACAATTCCTGACATTTAACCCTTGTAAGAATTCACTGTCTTAGGTCAGTTAGGATCACCACTTTATTTTAAGAATGTGAAATGTCAGAATAATAGTAGAGATAATGATTTATTTCAGCTTTTATTTCTTTCATCACATTCCCAGTGGGTCAGAAGTTTACATACACTCAATTAGTATTTGGTAGCATTGCCTTTAAATTGTTCACCTTGAGGCAAACGTTTTGGGTAGCCTTCCACAAGCTTCCCACAATAAGTTGGGTGAATTTTGGCCCATTCCTCCTGACAGAGCTGGTGTAACTGAGTCAGGTTTGTAGGCCTCCTTGCTCACACACACTTTTTCAGTTCTGCCCACAAATTTTCTATAGGATTGAAGTCAGGGCTTTGTGATGGCCACTCCAATACCTTGACTTTGTTGCCCTTAAGCCATTTTGCCAAAACTTTGGAAGTATGCTTGGGGTCATTGTCCACTTGGAAGACCCATTTGCGACCAAGCTTTAACTTCCTGACTGATGTCTTGAGATGTTGCTTCAATCTATCCACATAATTTTCCTCCCTCATGATGCCATCTATTTTGTGAAGTGCACCAGTCCCTCCTGCAGCAAAGCACCCCCACAACATGATGCTGCCGGGGGTGGCAGCATCCAAACATAAGAACGGTCATTATGGCCAAACAGTTCGATTTTTGTTTCATCAGACCAGAGGACATTTCTCCAAAAAGTACGACCTTTGTGCCCATGTGCAGTTGCAAACCGTAGTCTGCCTTTTTTTATGGCGGTTTTGGAGCAGTGGCTTCTTCCTTGCTGAGCGGCCTTTCAGGTTATGTCGATATAGGACTCGTTTTACTGTGGATATAGATGCTTTTGTACCTGTTTCCTCCAGCATCTTCAGAAGGTCCTTTGCTGTTGTTCTGGGATTCATTTGCACTTTTTGCACCAAAGTATGTTCATCTCTAGGAGACAGAATGCATCTCCTTCCTGAGCGGTATGACGGCTGCGTGGTCCCATGGTGTTTATACTTGCGTACTATTGTTTGTAGAGATGAACGTGGTACCTTCAGGCGTTTGGAAATTGCTCCCAAGGTTGAACCAGGTCTTGGCTGATTTCTTTTGATTTTCCCATGATGTCAAGCAAAGAGGCACTGGGTTTGAAGGTAGGCCTTGAAATTCATCCACAGGTACACATCCAATTGACACAAATGATGTCAATTAGCCTATCAGAAGCTTCTAAAGCCATGACATCATCTTCTGGAATTTTCCAAGTTGTTTAAAGGCACAGTCAACTTAGTGTATGTAAACTTCTGACCCACTTGAATTGTGATACAGTGAATTATAAGTGAAATAATCATTCTGTAAACAATTGTTGAAAAAATTACTTGTTTCAAGCACAGAGTAGATGTCCTAACCGACTTGCCAAAACTATAGTTTGTTAACAAGATATTTGTGGAGTGGTTGAAAAATGAGTTTTAATGACTCCAACCTAAGTGTATGTAAACTTCCGACTTCAACTGTACATCTCTCTCAGAAGTGCCTATGACCCTCAAACTCAACTCTGGACCTCGAAGCCAGTGCCACTGCATTTTTTCATTGTTCCCCTCTAATCAGGTGTGTGCAATTAATGATTTAGACCAGGGACACCGGGTGTGTAATTAATTATCAGGTAGAACAAAATAAACAGAAGACTCCGGACCTCGTAGGGTAAGAGTTGAATACCCCTGGCCTATGGAGTTAGGGGTAGATTTGCGTACTGTAGTTTCCATAGTTTAACCTGACGCTACTGTATGTGTCACCGCCCTACAGGTGGAAGAGAGACTCAGCTGGACAGCAAGTGTCGCACCCAGTGTCCAAACTGCCAGTTTTGCAGTTTGTGTCCATCAAGAGGAGAGACTGTGGGGAATGGGCCATCCCAGGGGTCAGTGGGATTCTTTAAACTCCTTCCTTCCTCTGTCTAACCCTCATCCTCCACATACAACACCCGTTCTGCCAGTCACATTCTGTTATAGGTCCCCAAAGCACACACATCCCTGGGTCACTCGTCTTTTCAGTTTGCTGCAGCTAGCGACTGGAACGAGCTGCAACAAACACTGAAACTGGACAGTTTTATCTCCATCTCTTCATTCAAAGACTCAATCATGGACACGCTTACTGACAGTTGTGGCTGCTTCGCGTGATGTATTGTTGTCTCCACCTTCTTGCCCTTTGTGCTGTTGTCTGTGCCATAATGTTTGTACTATGTTTTGTGCTGCTGCCATGTTGTGTTGCTACCATGTTGTTGTCATGTTGTGTTGCTACCATGCTGTGTTGTCATGTTTGCTGCTATGCTATGTTGTTGTCTTAGGTCTATCTTTATGTTGTGGTGTCTCTCTTGTCCTGATGTGTGTTTTATCCTGTAGTATTTTTTATTTTTTTTAATCCCAGCCCGTCCCGCAGGAGGTCTTTTGGTAGGCTGTCATTGTAAATAACAATTTGTTCTTAACCGACTTGCCTAGTTAAATAAAGGTAAAAAATAATTATTCATAATAATACAACAACAAAAAATATGCTCTTTCCTCCTCTCTCACCTGCTACTCCCTCCTCTTGCTCATCTAGTCCTCCCTCCTCTTCCTCACCTGCTCTGAACATCTGTATCATCTTGGCCTTCTTGGGCGCATAGGGCGTCAACCATGGCTCGTCACCTCACTGTATTCTTATGGACGATGACGTGTGTTTGAGTGTGTAGGGTATGGTAGACCCGGGGGAGCTGGTGTCCCTCACCCTGCAGCGTGAGTTCTCTGAGGAGGCTCTGAACTCCCTGGCAGCTTCCCCCCAGGACAGAGAGCGGATCCACGAGCGCATCACTCAGCTGTTCAACTCGCCGGGTCTGGAGGTCAGCAGGCTAGAAAGAATTTATCGTCATCATATTTATTTTCATTTTTGGATTTGTTTGTGTAGTTGACATAAAACACTTGTTTTCTTTCTCTCTCTCTCTGTTTTCCCTCATCTACTTCTCAGGTTTTTAAGGGCTATGTAGATGACCCAAGAAATAATGACAACTCTTGGATGGAAACGGTTGCTGTCAACTTCCATGATGATACAGGTAAATCAATGATTACTCTTATGATATTATAGACACTGATTAACAACAAGTTAAGGCAGTCTTATCTATGCAGGAAAAATGTTGACTGAATTCAATGAAAACAATCAGGATTTGGCTATTCTCAGCAGGATAGCGTGCGACATGTTTCCTTATCCTTTACATTTTCCCCCATTCTGCTCTTTATTTGTACACACCTGGCAGTTCTCTGAAATGTGGATTTTTGCTCTGGTTACCTAGGTAACAGTGTGAGCGAGCTCCCATTGCAAGCGGGCGATGATGCCGGGCAAGTCCACTGGATCGACCTTGACTCCGTCCTATCCCTCTATGCAAGCCACTCCCAGTTCTTGGAGGTGGTCGCCAAGGAGAGGCATGCTCACTGGTAACCAAGGAAACTGTCCTCACGTTCAAGAGGATTGGCTGGAGAAAGGCCCTGCAGCATTATCACTATGTTTTGGCATCATGGCCTTGGTCAGGGAGTAACGAAACAATGAGAGCATGTCTTCTTTTGAACAAATCATGTTCCCATCAGCCCTGATTAAAGAGGGAGTGGTTACAGAGTAGTCATTGGTGGACACCACAACAGTGAAAAGCAATAGGTTATATACATTCTAAATATATATGCACTATCAAAATGCATATTAAGGTTAGAAGCAGTAGAAAGGTCTAAGTAGTTATGGCCTTTTTATTTTTATTTCACCATTATTTAACCAGGTAGGCCAGTTGAGAACAAGTTCTCATTTACAACTGTGACCTGGCCAAAATAAAGCAAAGCAGTGCGACAAAAACAACAACACAGAGTTACACATGGGATAAACAAATATACAGTCAATAACACAATAGAAATGTCTATGTACAGTGTGTGCAAATGTAGTAAGATTAGGGAGGTAAGGCAATAAATAGGCCATAGAGGCAAAATAATTATAATTTAGCATTAACACTGGAGTGATAGATGTGCAGATGATGATGTGCAAGTAGAGATACTGGGGTGCAAAAGAGCAACAACAACAAAAAAATAACAATTGAATATGGAAGGCCAAAAAAATATATAGTGAGAAGAGCCATACATTACAAAGCTCACTAGATGGCAGAAAATATGGACCACAAAAGATAAAACATAGAAAAGCGTAATAGGGCAAAAAACAGACCACAAAGTAGTTATAGCAAACTATAGACCCTACAGAAATGGTGAGAAATACATGTGTGTCCTTCCATATTCAAGGCAAGAACCACTTGGACCTCTAATGCTTCTAACCTTAATATGCGTTTTGATAATATATCTATTTAGAATGTATATTACCTATTGCTGTTTACTATGTGGTGTCCACCAATGACTAATCTGTAACCACTCCCTCTTTAATCAGGGCTGATGGGAACCTGGTTTGCTCAAAATAAGACATGCTCTCATTGTTTCTTTGTTACTCCTTGACCGAGGCCATGATGCCGAAACGCGTCTGAGTTTGGCTTTTGCTTCAATTAAAAATGCCATAATCAAAAATAAAGGCATTTTAAACAATATCAGTCTATTTTGTTTGTGATGAAGCCAAGTGTTATGTAAACACATATCAATTATTATACTTTGGTATATGTGTGTAGGGTTAGTTGGTGGTGCAATTTTTACCTTTTCTTTTTTATTACAAAATGTAACATGACTGACCACATACAACTGCACAGTAGGTGATGGCATGTGCAAACAACATGATACCAAAGAAAAAGGAGAACCTGGAACTACACTACCCGAAAGGCTTTGCGTATTCTAGTTGACTACGTGGCCCCGACGTTACTTTACAACCGACCGTGGTGATTTAAACTTAGAATGAGTAAGAAGAGGGGCATTTTAGATCAATCAGAAATTTAATGAGTAGCTAGTTAATACTTTTATAGTTTAAAGCAACATTTGTTATTTTCATTGATACGTTTGGATTCACGTTTTGCAATGTCTGGGAAAATCAAGAGCCGAATCGCGGCAAATGCCGACTCGTCTGGAAGTGTGTCTTGCGATGAGCGCATTTTACGAGACTGTCATCAATTGTACATCGATGCCGACAGTGGTGAGTTAGCTAGCTCACGTCTCATCAAATGAAGATTTAATGAAGATATAAACCAATTTCAGCAGACATTTGCCGTCAGAATGTAATTCAGCCTGTATGTTTAGCTAGCTATATTTGGTATGACTCATTGATTCTGACTAACGCGTTAGCTAGTAGCTAGCTAGCATTACGTTGAATGAGAAAGGGGATTCCTAGTTAGTTGTACAACTGAATGCCTTCAACTGAAATGTGTCTAACCCATTTAACCCAACCCATCTGAATCAGAAATGTGCGGGGGGCTGCCTTAATCGACATCCACGTCTTCTGCGCCCGGGGAACAGTGGGTTAACTGCCTTGCTCAGGGGCAGAACGACAGATTTGTACCCTGTCAGCTCTATAGTGTTGAAATGTTTGTTATAAAATGCATTTTACGAAGACAAATCAGACGTTGGGACTATAAGGGTCTATCTTCACAAAGCATAGTTCTGAGCAGGGTTGGCTCCAGGCATAAGCAACATAAGCGGTGGTTTTGGGCAGGGTTTCCCCAAACTCGGCCCTTGGGGCAGTTTGGGAAACCCTGGCTTAGCCCTGGCCCTCAAATATGTTATTGTATTCATTGTTTTTCAATCTGGGTTCAGCCATAAGGTTCTATCTGGCACAGAATGTTAAAAGTACATGCGTTTAATGGATTAATTAATCACATTAAATATATTAATTCATGTTCATCACACATTTTGTTAAAGCGATAGTTCCCTAAAATGACAAATACACTATATCCTATGGATAAGAGACAATTTATGCTTGATAAGAAAATGTGGAAGGAGGCGCGGTGTGGATGGTGTGACTCAATTGCATATCCCCCAGAGGTATGCAGAGGCCAAATTGAGCTCCGTACCACATCGCTGTGCACCTCTCAAATTATTTTACAATGTGGAGGGCTCCGTGTAGCTCTGCATTGACATGAACCAAAATGTGCGCTCATTGTGGCCGGGGACTTTAATGCAGGGAAACTTAAATCTGTTTTACCTCATTTCTACCAGCATGTTAAATGTGCAACCAGAGGGGGAAAAAAAACTCTAGACCACCTTTACTCCACACACAGAGATGCATACAAAGATCTCCCTCGCCCTCCATTTGGCAAATCTGACCATAACGCTATCCTCCTGCTTACAAACAAAAACAGGAAGTAACAGTGACTCTCTCAATAAGGAAGTGGTCAGATGACGCAGATGCTTAGCTACAGGACTGCATTGCTAGCACAGACAGGAATATGTTCTGGGATTCTTCAGATGGCATTGAGGAGTACACCACATCAGTCACTGGCTTCATCAATAAGTGCATCGATGATGTCGTCCCCACAGTGACCGTATGTACATACCCCAACTAGAAGCCATGGATTACGCGCAACATCCACACTGAGCTAAAGGGTAGAGCTGCTGCTTTCAAGGAGCGGGACTCTAAACCAGAAGTTTGTAAGAAATCACGCTATGCCCTCCGTCGAACCATCAAACAAGCAAAGCATCAATACAGTACTAAGATTGAATCGTACTATACCGGCCCCCCTCCTGTACTCCCTGTTCACCCATGACTGCATTGCCAAGCACGACTCCAACACAATCATTAAGTTTGCCGACGACACAACAGTGGTTGGCCTGATCACCGACAATGATGAGACAGCCTATAGGGAGGAGGTCAGAGACCTGGCAGTGTGGTGCCAGGACAACAACCTCTCCCTCAACGTGATCAAGACAAAGGAGATGATTGTGGACTACAGGAAAAGGAGGACTGAGCGCAGACCCATTCTCATCGATGGGGCTGTAGTGGAGCAGGTTGAGAGCTTCAAGTTCCTTGGTGTCCACATCACCAACAAACTATCATGGTCCAAACACACCAAGACAGTCGTGAAGAGGGGACGACAAAGCCTATTCCCCCTCAGGAGACTGAAAAGATTTGGCATGGGTCTTCAGATTCCTGAACCGCTAATCAAATTGCTACCCGGACTATTTGCATTGTCCCACCCAAATTTTGACACTGTTGCTACTCTGTTTATTATCCATGCATAGTAGGGATGCAACGGTACACAGTATGTTGTCGAAACGTTCGGTACGCCCCCTACGGTTCAATACGCACGTGAACCGTGGAATTACGATATGCCTGTAATTTTCCTATCATTTCCAAAACCTGCATATTGCGCTGCAGACTACACGCATGTTGTACATTCAGATCCACAGAACCAGACGTGCAGCTTGTGAACAGGCTTGGCAGGCAACTGCTTGGGGCACCAGGCCGTTATGGGTCTCCTGAGGGCTGAAAAACAATGTCTCAATGTGGCAACCGCAGTGACCACAACCCCCCTCCCCCTTAAATAACCAATGGACGATTTGCAATGACATCTCAGTAGGAAACCTCCCTAAATGGGCCCCATGAAGAGATGGGAAACTAAAAACGAATATTCTCTCAGCTACAAGGTGATAATGTTGAGCACCAGCGAGACAGAGAGAAGCAAATTTGAAGAAGCACTGCCGTCTTTCAAATCCGCTGTGTGGGAACATTTTGGATTCAGCGTTCAATACGATGACGAGGGTAAGAAGACCGTAAACAAACAAGGTACAGTCTGCAAGCATTGCTTTGCCACTGTCGGCTACTCGAGTGGAAACACTTCTAGCATGATTTGTCGTTTACGTCGCCCTCACCCGGCCGTATCCCTTGCAGGTGGAGCTGGAGCAAGGAGAGTCCACTCGTTAGCGAAAGCACAACAATCTCTCGCTGCTGCCTTCCAACAACAATTTGTGACAAATTCAGAAAAACATAAAGAAGTAACGAAAGCAGATTTGCAGCCCTATTCGGTGGTTACTGACCCGGGATTTCGTCTCCTGATGGAAAAAGTTGAACCGTGTTACAATGTCCCCTCCCGCACACATTTCAGCAGCAAAGTGATTCCCAAACTCTATGAAACACCACGGAGATGAATTGACACAGAGACACCCTATCTAGCTCTCTCCACTGATAGTTGGACCTCCAGAGCAACTCTAAGCTACCTCACTGTGAAGGTTCACTATGTACTGGAAGCTACCTCACTGTGAAGGTTCACTATGTACTGGATTGGGAAATGAAGAGCTACGTTTTGCAAACTCGTCCCCTGTATGAGAGTCATACAAGCGCACTTAAATATAAAGATACAGAAACCGTACCGTGGCCCACAAACCCTCATACATACCGAACCGTGGGCCCACTGTACTGTTGCATCCCTAATGCGTAGTCACTTTACCTCTACCTACATGTACATATTACCTGACTAACCGTTGCCCCTGCACATTGACTCTCTACCGGTACCCCCTACCGGTACCCCCTGTATAAATCAAATCACATTTTATTGGTCACATACACGTGTTTAACAGATGTTATTGCGGGTGTAGCGAAATGCTTGTGTTTCTAGCTCCGACAGTGCAGTAGTATCTAGCAAGCAATATATCTAACAATTTCACAACATATACCTAATACACACAAATCTAAGGAATGGAATTAAGGATATATGAACAAGGAATGTCAGAGCGGCATAGACTAAGATACAGTATATACATATGAGATGAGTAATGCAAGATATGTCAACATTATTGAAGTGACTAGTGTTCCATTTATTAAAGTGGCCAGTGATTTCAAGTGTGTGTGTGTATGTGTATATATTATGCAGCAGCCTCTAATGTGCTAGTGATGGCTGTTTAATAGTCTGATTGATGGCTTTGAGATTGAAAAACAGCTTCTATCTCACGGTCCCAGCTTTGATGCACCTGTACTGACCTCGCCTTCTGGATGGTAGTGGGGTGAACAGGCAGTGGCTCAGGTGGTTGTTGTCCTTGATGATCTTTTTGGCCTGCCTGTGACATCGGGTGCTGTAGGTGTCTTGGAGGGCAGGTAGTTTGCCCCTGGTCATGCGTCCACCCTCTGGAGAGCCCTGCGTTTGCGGGCGGGGCAGTTGCCGTACCAGAGCGAGTGAGCGATTGACGTTTGAAATGCTATTAGCGCGCACCCCGCTAACTAGCTAGCCATTTCACATCGGTTACACCAGCCTCATCTTGGGAGTTGATAGGCTTGAAGGGGTGGGTATAATTTGTGGAACATTCCAACAGGAATCTGTTCCAAAAAACGTAAAGTAAAAGGTTGCCAACCAACAACGCATACAAAGTAGCAACGCATACAAACCTAGCTAACTAGCTGCCGAATAGGCATCAACTCACCACGTAGCTTATTCTTAATGTTTGTCCATAGGCAACCAGAGTGAGGACAGACATTTTTCGGAATAAACGTGATGAAAAAACGCAATGAAATAGACCACTCCCTACCCGGTATCTTATTCTGCCGCTATACAACTTTGTATGCGTTGTTTTTTGGCAACCTTGTTATTTACAAAGTTTTTGGAATAGATTCCTGTTGGAACGTTCCACAAATTATATTAAATTATAGTTGATAGGCTTGAAGTCATAAACAGCGCGATGCTTGAAGAGCTGCTGGAAAAACGCACGAAAGTGCTGTTTGAATAAATGCTTACGAGCCTGCTGCTGCCTACCATCGCTCAGTCAGACTGCTCTATCAAATCATAGACTTAATTATAATATAATAAATACACAGAAATACGAGCCTTGGGTCATTAATATGGTCGAATCCGGAAAGTATCATCTCGTTTTTTTCTTTCAGTGAAATACGGAACCGTTCCGTATTTTATCTAACGGGTGGCATAAGTCTAAATATTCCTTTTACATTGCACAACCTTCAATGTTATGTCATAATTACGTATAAGTAGACTATGATTCAATGATAAATTAACAGGCACCGCATCGATTATATGCAACGCAGGACACGTTAGATAATCTAGTAATATCATCAACCATGTGTAGTTTACTAGTGATTATGTTAAGATTGATTTGTTTTTTATAAGTTTAATGCTAGCTAGCAACTTACCTTGGCTTCTTGCTGCCCTCGCGTAACAGGTAGTCAGCCTGCCATGCAGGCTCCTCGTGGAGTGTAATGTAAGGCAGGTGGTTAGAGCGTTGGACTAGTAACCGGAAGGTTGCAAAAACGAATCCCTGAATCCCCCCTGAACAACGCAGTTAACCCTGTTCCTAGGCCGTCATTGAAAATAAGAATGTGTTCTTAATCTGACTTGCCTAGTTAAATAAAGGTGTAAAAAAAAGTCAAATCGCTGGCCAAAAATACCGATTACCGATAGTTATGAACTTGAAATCGGCCCTAATTATCGGCCATTCCGATTAATCGGTCGACCTCTATCTTATGTTCATAGAAATATTTACACATGTTAAGTTTTCTTTAAATAAACGCAGTTGACAGTGAGATGACGTTTCTTTTTTTGCTGAGTTTATATACCTCACATGTGACAAGTAATAAGACTAAGCAATTATCCCATTAAATTAATTATCTGGCTCCATAGTATAAATAGGAATATGCATGGAGACTTAAGTAACAGTAATAGGCAATGAAAAAATGTCTGGGAATAGATTTCTAAATACAAGTGTATTTAATTACTTTGTAAAATGAATGGATTCACATACAAGGCATAAAGCTTAAGTTACAAGGCATTAACAAGAATTACAAGGCATTATTTTAAGCATGGTCAGAGAGAGAAATCATATCCTGAAAGGCCATGTCCCAAAAGTCCATGGGGTGGAGAGAGAAAGTCTCACTACAGCAGGTCAGGAACAAATAAGAGAGAGAACAATTAATCTTAGACCCTTTTTATAAGCATCTGAGTTGTTTGGATTCAAAACCTGAATTGTTGAGAAATAGTATTACTGTAAAGTTAACTTCCAATCAGCTACTTTCGGTTATGTAGTGTATGTGGACACCTGCTCGTCGAACATCTCATTCCAAAATCATGGGCATTAATATGGAGTTGGTCCCCCCTTTTGCTGCTATAACAGCCTACACTCTTCTGGGAAGGCTTTCCACTAGATGATGGAACAATGTTGCGGGGGCTTGCTTCCATTCAACCACAAGCGTTAGTGAGGTCGGGCACTGATGTTGGGCGATTAGGCCTGGCTTGCGGTCGGCCTTCCTATTCAAGATTAATTTTTCCCTTCACTGGAACTAAGGGGCCTAGCCTGAACCATGAAAATCAGCCCCAGACCATTCCTCCACCAAACTTTACAGTTGGAACTATGCATTCAGGCAGGTAGCATTCTTCTGGCATCCGCCAAACCCAGATTTGTCCGTCGGACTGCCAGATGGTGAACCGTTATTCATCACTCCAGAGAACGCTTTTCCACTGCTCCAATGACGGTGAGCTTTACACCACTCCAGCCGACTCTTGGCATTGCGTATGGTGATCTTAGGCTTGTGTACGGCTGCTCGGCCATGGAAACCCATTTCATGAAGATCCCAACGAACAGTTATTGTGCTGACGTTGCTTCCAAAGGCAGTTTGGAACTCGGTAGTGAGTGTTGCAACTGAGGACAGAAGATTTTTGTTGTTCCTAGATGTTTCCACTTTACAGTAACAGCACTTACAGTTGACCGGGGCAGTTCTAGCAGGGCAGAAATTTGATGAACTGACTTGTTGGATAGGATGCCATGTTGGAAGTCACTGAGCTCTTCAGTAAGGTCATTCTTCTGCCAAGAGGTGTCCACATACTTTTATGTGTGCGAGTGAGAGATGGTGTTACCTTTGCTTCTCAGAGGTATGAAAATGGGGGTTGGCAAGACCAACACAGACAATACTGAATTCCTAAGACAACACAAAGGAAATTCTTGTACACAGTTGATAAGAGGAGTCACTTTGGGGGCTGCCCTACACTTTTGAACAGATTGTGATAGAGAAATTAGGTTTGGATCATTTGATTTTTAGAGGATTATCTACAGAATTAACAAATGATTTTACCCATTGGTCATTGATCATCTTTTGGGGGGGGGGACACCTTACTTAGTTGCTTATAAATGAATGGTATGTAGCTACCCATTGATTCATGAAGAATATAGCGTATAAATGCCTGAGCTTAGTTCAACAGTCGAACCCCATCAGAACCCTTGCATCCATAGCGTAGTCTATGGATTTGAAGTGGTTGTATTTTACTGAAGTGGTTGTATTTTACTGAAGTGGTTGTATTTTACTGAAGTGGTTGTATTTTACTGAAACTGCGGCGGGGAGGACACTGTTAATATTTCAGTTAAGGATTGTCGCTTTAACGTAACTACCAGTAGGAGTTGTTAGCAATAGTTAGATTAGTTGGCTAGCTATAGCTTAGTGGCTAGTACTAGTAAACTAACAGTTGATCAATCGGCATTATACGAAACTCATCACATCAACGAGCAAGTTTTTACACCTAGTATTTATATCATAGCTAGCTAGCTCATGTTAGATTAGCTAATTGGCCTGATCACATCCCTCCATGTCTCCATTCTAGGGCTGGTAGCAGTGGCCCAGTCAGTTGGTGTGACTCTGCTGGCACCCAGGAAAAAGATCACGGTCATGTTGATGGGCAACCACTCTGCCGGCAAGAGCTCCTTCATCAACTGGTAATGTTCAATCCGATCAAGGTTACCATTGACAACCACAGAAAGAGTGCAGAGAAGGATGCACTTTGAAAAGTATTCCATCAGAGACTGGGACTTTTCCCTACACTGATGCTACTGTCCCCTATGCTTCCTTTTGCTTCAAAGTCATTGTAATTATGTCCCATGGTCCATTTGTTAATGTGTGTGTGGACATACACCTAGTATAACGTGAATACCAGAGAGAGTTCTTGTTAAAATGTCTGCTGTAACTTTTTGTCTCAGGTATGTGGAGGAACACATCCAGCGTACAGGAGTGGCCATTGAGACGCAAGGCTTCAGCTTTGTCACCAGTGGGCGCAAGAGAGAGTCTCTCACAGTGAGTACAGCTGGTACCGTTCTGAGGGAATTTCCTCTTCAACTTCAGTTTGCTCCTCAATTCATGCACTTTCGTTGAGGTACTTTGATGGGTTTTACCTTTTCACTGAGTAAGTGCTCACACAGTGTATGGTGGATGTGTTTTTCTCGCAGAATGTAAACTTTGTTTGGTTTCTTGGTGTATTTTAGGGAAATGCCACGCTGCACCTTTACCCACACTTCAAACCTCTACACGAGCTCAAAGGTGAGATTTCAGAGTTGATTCAACCTCATTAGTCAGCGTCATAGTAGGACTCAGGAAACACCTCCCTCCCCTGTCAGTGGCAAGAAAAAGTATGTGAACCCTTTGGAATTATCTGGATTTCTGCATTAATTGGTAATAAAATTTGATCTGATCTTCATCTAAGTCACAACAACAGAGAGTCTGCTTAAGCTAATAACACACAAATTATTGTATTTGTCTTGTCTATATTGAATCCATCACTTAATCATTCACCGTGTACTTTGGAAAAAGTATGTGAACCCCTAGGCTAATGACTTCTCCAAAAGCTAATTGAAGTCAGCTAACCTGGAGTACAATCATTGAGACGAGTTTGGAGATGTTGGTTAGAGCTGCCCTGTTCTATAAAAAACACTCACAAAATTTGAGTTTGCTATTCACAAGAAGCATTGCCTGATGTGAACCATGCCTCGAACAAAAGGGATCTCAGACGACCCAAGATTAAGAATTGTTGACTTTCATAAAGCTGGAAAGGGTTACAAAAGTATCTCTAAAAGCCTTGATGTTCATCAGTCCACAGTAAGACAAATTGTCTATAAATGGAGAAAGTTCAGCACTGTTGCTACTCTCCCTAGGAGTGGCCGTCCTGCAAAGATGACTGCAAGAGCACAGCGCAGAATGCTCAATGAGGTTAAGAAGAAGAATCCTAGAGTGTCAGCTAAAGACTTATAGAAATCTCTAGAAGATGCTAACATCTCTGTTGACGAGTCTACAATACGTAAAACAAGAATGGTGTTCATGGGAGGACACCACGGAAGAAGCCACTGCTGTCCAAAACAAACATTGCTGCACGTCTGAAGTTCGCAAAAGAGCATCTGGATGTTCCACAGCGCTCCTGGCAAAATATTCTGTGGACAGATGAAACTACAGTTGAGTTGTTTGGAAGGAACACACAACACTGTGGAGAAAAAAAGGCACAGCACACCAACATCAAAACCTCATCCTAACTGTAAAGTATGCTGGAGGGAGCATCATGGTTTGGAGCTGCTTTGCTGCCTCAGGGCCTGGATGGCATGCTATCATCGACAGAAATGAATTCCCAAGGTTATCAATACATTTTATAGGAGAATGTAAGGCTATCTGTCCTCCAATTGAAGCTCAACAGAAGTTGGGTGATGCAACAGGACAACGACCCAAAACGCAGAAGTAAATCAACAACAGAAGAAAATACGCCTTCTGGAGTGGCCAAGTCAGAGTCCTGACCTCAACCCGATTGAGACGCTGTGGCATGACCTCGAGCGGTTCACACCAGACATCCCAAGAATATTGCTGAACTGAAACAGTTTTGTAAAGATGAATGGTCCAAAATTCCTCCTGACCGTTGTGCAGATCTGATCCGCAACTACAGAAAACGTTTGGTTGAGGTTATAGCTGCCAAAGGAGGGTCAACCAGTTATTAAATCCAAGGGTTCACATACTTTTCCCACCCTGCACTGTGAATGTTTACACGGTGTGTTCAATAAAGACATGAAATCGTGTTATTAGTTTAAGCATACTGTCTTTGTCTATTGTTGTGACTTAGATGAAGATCAGATTTGACCAATTTATGCAGAAGTCCAGGTAATTCCATAAGGTTCACATACTTTTTCTTGCCACTGTACATGATGTGATAGAAATGCAATGGTGATGACAGCATGACTGACAACCCATTCTAAACATTAGTCAGCACTGAGTGAAATGTTTGAAAATACCATTCAAGTAAAGGTCTCACTCTTACATTTTTTTTATTTCTTTCTGTCTCTGCCTGTAGGTGTGTCTGAGTACCTGGGTACTGAGATCTGCACGTCGCGGCAAAAGCGCTTCAGCCTGGTGACGTTTGTGGACTCTCCTGGCCTGGTGGACGGGGACATGAAGTACCCCTTCGATGTGGACCAGGCCATCATGTGGCTGGGTAGGTCACCACAATATGGCGCTGTGTGTGTGGTGTAGAGTGTGTGAATGTACTGTTTTCTTATTCATCTCGGTGTTTCATCATGACACACACACACCATCTGCGTGTGAAGATGGCTACAGTATTTCATTTTTCTGCATTTGTTTATCTATCTGGCTAATTGAACAGAACATAACAGGCTCGTCTCTGTCCCTTCCAAGGCGAGCTGTGTGACCTCATCCTGGTGTTCTTTGACCCCATGGGCCAGGCGCTGTGCAAACGCACCCTCAACATCGTGGAGAAGCTCAACGAGAAGCACGGTGACCGTCTGCGCTTCTACCTCAGCAAGGCCGACGAGGCCGGGGGAGAGTCGGACAGACAGGTACACACACACACACACACACACACACACACACTCTAGTGGGAAATTGTAAGATTAATAAAATTAATGTTCAGTTTAGTGCTTAACGCAATGCATTGTGCTTTTCCTTTTCTGTAATGCACATGATTCTGTTCGTGCAAGGTTTTTTGGTCACTAGACTTGGAGGTCAGACGTGAAGGATAACAGTCCATAACCTATCTGCTGATAGTATTGGCGCCAGTCTAAAGGTGCCAGTTCTGAGGACACACTGGTTTTCTCTGCTTCTGTGCTGGAGGTTTCTCCCTCTTGCAAATTGTACTAAACCAGAGATTTTTTTAAACTTTATCAACGACCACTTTTGTGTCTATTACACCAGGAAATTCCCTATTACACACACTTTATACATATCTACAATATGAACAAGGTTGACAGTTGGCTGGGACGGAGTTGGCCAGTTTTATTTTATAATCCAATCAATCAAGTAAATGTCAGTTGGCTTTTCATAGCTGATCATTCAGAGTATCTCTACCGCTCCTGCTGTCTCTAGAGTTGAAAATAGCAGGTCTGGGACAGGTAGCACGTCCGGTGAGCAGGTCAGGGTTCCATAGCCGCAGGCAGAACAGTTGAAACTGGAGCAGCAGCACGGCCAGGTGGACTGGGGACAGCAAGGAGTCATCAGGCCAGGTAGTCCTGAGGCATGGTCCTAGGGCTCAGGTCCTCCGAGAGAGAGAAAAAGAGAGCATACTTAAATTCACACAGGACACCGGATAAGACAGGAGAAATACTCCAGATATAACAGACTGACCCTAGCCCCCCGACACATAAACTACTGCAGCATAAATACTGGAGGCTGAGACGGGGGGTCAGGAGACACTGTTGTCCTGTTCGACGATACCCCCAGACAGGGCCAAACAGGCAGGATATAACCCCACCAACTTTGCCAAAGCACAACCCCCACATCACTAGAGGGATATCTTCAACCACCAACTTACCATCCTGAGACAAGGCCGAGTATAGCCCACGAAGATCTCCGCCACAGCACAACCCAAGGGGGGCGCCAACCCGGACAGGAAGATCACGTCAGTGACGTGACGCACCCCTCCTAGGGACGGCATTGAAGAGCACCAGTAAGCCAGTGACTCAACCCCGTAATAGGGTTAGAGGCAGAGAATCCCAGTGGAGAGAGGGGAACCGGCCAGGCAGAGACAGCAAGGGCGGTTCGTTGCTCCAGTGCCTTTCCATTCACCTTCACACTCCTGGGCCAGACTACACTCAATCATAGGACCTACTGAAGAGATGAGTCTTCAATAAAGACTTCAAAGTCGAGACCGAGTCTGCGTCTCGCACATGGATAGGCAGACCATTCCATAAAAATGGAGCTCTATAGGAGAAAGCCCTGCCTCCAGCTGTTTGCTTAGAAATTCTAGGGACAGTAAGGTGGCCTGCGTCTTGTGACCGTAGCGTACGTGTAGGTATGTACGGCAGGACCAAATCGTAACGATAGGTAGGAGCAAGCCCATGTAGTGCTTTTAAGGTTGGCCTTGAAAGTGTAATCATTCATTTTTGCAAAGTAATTAAATATGCTTGTATTTAGAAGTCCATTCTCAGACATGCTTTGTAGGTTAGCAGTAAAACCTTAAAATCAGCCCTTGCCTTAACAGGAAGCCAGTGTAGAGAGGCTAGCACTGGAGTAATATGATCACATTTTTTTGTTCTATTCAAGACTCTAGCAGCTGTGTTTAGCACTAACTGAAATTTATTTAGTGCTTTATCCGGGTAGCTGGAAAGTAGAGCATTGCAGTAGATGTGACAAAAGCATGGATACATTTTTCTGCGTAATTTTTAAACAAAGTTTCTGATTTTTGCACGAATCAAATGTATTTATAAAGCCCTTCTTACATCAGCTGATATCTCAGTGCTGTACAGAAACCCAGCCTAAAACCCCAAACAGCAAGCAATGCAGGTGTAGAAGCACGGTGGCTAGGAAAAACTCCCTAGAAAGGCCAGAACCTAGGAAAAAACCTAGAGAGGAACAAGGCTATGAGGGGTGGCCAGTCCTCTTCTGGCTGTGCCGGGTGGCGATTATAACAGAACATGGCCAAGATGTTTAAATGTTCATAGATGACCAGCAGGGTCAAATAATAATAATCACAGTGGATGTCGAGGGTGAAACCATCTTAAATATGTTCGTCAAAAGATAGACAGGGTCCAGAGTAACGCCGAGGTCCTTCAGTTTTATTTGAGACGACTGTACAACCATCAAGATTAATTGTCAGATTCAATAGAAGATCTTTGTTTCTTGGGACCTAGAACAAGCATCTCTGTTTTGTACGAGTTTAAAAGTAGAAAATGTGACGCCATCCACTTCATTATGTCTAAAACACAGGCTTCCAGGGAGGGCAATTTTGGGGCTTCACCATGTTTCATCGAAATGTACAGCTGTGTGTCATCCGCATAGCAGTGAAAGTAAACATTATGTTTCCGAATGACATCACCAAGAGGTAAAATAAATATATATATATATATACACACACACACACACACACACACTGCTCAAAATAATAAAGGGAACACTTAAACAACACAATGTAACTCCAAGTCAATCACACTTCTGTGAAATCAAACTCCACTTAGGAAGCAACACTGATTGACAATAAATTTCACATGCTGTTGTGCAAATGGAATAGACAACAGGTGGAAATTATAGGGAATTAGCAAGACACCCCCAATAAAGGAGTGGTTCTGCAGGTGGGGACCACAGACCACTTCTCAGTTCCTATGCTTCCTGGCTGATGTTTTGGTCACTTTTGAATGCTGGCGGTGCTTTCACTCTAGTGGTAGCATGAGACGGAGTCTACAACCCACACAAGTGTCTCAGGTAGTGCAGCTCATCCAGAATGGCACATCAATGCAAGCTGTGGCAAGAAGGTTTGCTGTGTCTGTCAGCGTAGTGTCCAGGGCATGGAGGCGCTACCAGGAGACAGGCCAGTACATCAGGAGACGTGGAGGAGGCCGTAGGAGGGCAACAACCCAGCAGCAGGACCGCTACCTCCGCCTTTGTGCAAGGAGGAGCAGGAGGAGCACTGCCAGAGCCCTGCAAAATGACCTCCAACAGGCCACAAATGTACATGTGTCTGCTCAAACGGTCAGAAACAGACTCCATGAGGGTGGTATGAGGGCCCGACGTCCACAGGTGGGGGTTGTGCTTACAACCCAACACCGTGCAGGACGTTTGGCATTTGCCAGAGAACACCAAGATTGGCAAATTCGCCACTGGCGCCCTGTGCTGTTCACAGATGAAAGCAGGTTCACACTGAGCACGTGACAGACGTGACAGAGTCTGGAGATGCCGTGGAGAACGTTCTGCTGCCTGCAACATCCTCCAGCATGACCGGTTTGGCGGTCATGCTGTCATTCACTAATATATATATATATATATATATATATATATATATATATATTTATTTTTATTTTTTATTTTTTTGTGAAAACAATAGTGGTCCTAAAACAGAGCCTTGAGGAACACTGAAATTTACAGTTGATTTGTCAAATCAACTAAATTTCAGTGTTCCTCAAGGCTCTGTTTTAGGACCACTATTGTTTTCACAACAAACAAAAAAAAAAATATATATATATTAGTGAATGACAGCATGACCGGTTTGGCGGTCATGCTGGAGGATGTTGCAGGCAGCAGAACGTTCTCCACGGCATCTCCAGACAAACCATCCACAGAGACAAACTGATATCTTTCCGACAGATAAGATCTAAACCAGGCCAGAACTTATCCGTGTAGACCAATTTGAGTTTCCAATCTCTCCAAAAGAATGTGGTGATCGACAGTATCAAAAGCAGCACTAAGTTCTAGGAGCACGAGGACAGATACAGAGCCTCGGTCTGACGCCATTTACCACCTTCACAAGTGCAGTCTCAGTGCTATGATGGGGTCTAAAACCAGACTGAATTGTTTCGTATACATTGTTTGTCTTCAGGAAGGCAGTGAATTGCTGTGCAACAGCTTTTTCAATTTTTTTGGAGAGGAATGGGAGATTCGATATAGGACAATAGTTTTTTAAATATTTTCTGGGTCAAGGTTTGACTTTTTCAAGAGAGGCTTTATTACTGCCACTTTTAGTGAATTTGGTACACATCCGGGGGATAGAGAGCCGTTTAT